>NC_069134.1:972459-1287760 GCF_026914265.1 Mya arenaria
GTTATGGTATAATTAACACCAGAGTATCTGATATAAGTCTATTAAAGTCGAATACTAAATTTAGATATGTAGCAAAGGTGGAAGCAGAGGTAGTAGTAGCAACTATACGTGAAGTCAGACTCAGATCCAACGGTGGGAGCAACAGTAGCAGTGGCAACTATACGTAAAGACAGACTCAAAACCAACGATGGAAGCAGCAATAGCAGTAGCGACTATACGTGAAGTCAGACTCAGACGCAACGGTGGAAGCAGCAGTAGCAGTAGCAGTAGCGACTATACGTGAGGTCAGACTCAGACGCAACGGTGGAAGCAGCAGTAGCAGTAGCAACTATACGTGAGGTCAGACTCAGACGCAACGGTGGAAGCAGCAGTAGCAGTAGCGACTATACGTGAGGTCAGACTCAGACGCAACGGTGGAAGCAGCAGTAGCAGTAGCAGTAGCAACTATACGTGAGGTCAGACTCAGACGCAACGGTGGAAGCAGCAGAAGCAGTAGCGACTATACGTGAGGTCAGACTCAGACGCAACGGTGGAAGCAGCAGTAGCAGTAGCGACTATACGTGAGGTCAGACTCAGACGCAACGGTGGAAGCAGCAGTAGCACAGTATTATCGGAGGAGAACTATAGAAGAAGCAAACATATTATATACAAAAACAAGTTTGATGGAAAAGAATGCTTGAAAGTATAAATAGTACAGAAGTCTTGCAAGAAAACGTCAAAAGATACTGACATGGTCGTCAGAAAATAACGCCATGCAATGTTGTTTTGGTTTCCTGTGTCAACCCTTTTTTTCTCTCAGTACGAAACAGGAATAAGTGACATACACTTGGATATTTTGTTGGTTTTATGTAATGATTAATGAAAACTCTACTAATGATCCATTTTCTAGACGGTCATATTTTTTATGATAAATTGTAGAAAACATGACATTCGTGTGAGGAGATATTTTTCTTGAATGCCATGAATGCACGTTTGAAATCGCTAGTACAAGAACTGGTTTTGGCCATTAAATGCTATGTCGTAGCTGTATTGGTACACATTATGGTGACATCTTATTATTACATACATCTCTAACAATTCTTAAAGAATAAAACTGCATGGACACCAGTTAAACAATGTTTTAATTTTGGACGTCAGGGAAAACACACACAATGAAAACATGTGCCTTGTATTTAATGACAAAATTGGATCGAACGCGGGTAACCAAACCATTTGGTCATCAACAAAAGTGCAGCAAGCAAACCACATAACGGACATATTTTATAACGCACTATGCCTTACAGAAGAGTTTTTGTCCTTCATTTTACACCATTTTTAAGAGTATGGCCCTCATAATAGCATGTATTCTAATAAAAACACGACAGACAGACAGACAGACAGCAATACATGTATAGATAGTTGTTTGTTTCAGTGTAAGATCGGAAGTAATCGAGCCGAAGTACCACTGGTAGGTTATCAAAGTTTTTAACCGTTTTCATTCACGAGTATTTTTCGCACCTTTCTTTGAAATGGCCAAACACGCTTAATTGTTATGGTAATAATAATTTTATTTATAGAAAATTTATTAATAATAATACTGTACTGATGAAAAAAACGGAAAACAGAAAAGAATTTATAAATCTCCAAAATAAGACAATTAACACAAATGTAATTAAATATTATTTCACAACAAAACTTTGAAAATAAGAGAGCACAAAATATATACATTTCAAGTTATTCTGTACACATTTAATTTTTCTTATTTCCGCGGAAAAGTATATATAAATAATCCATTTAATTTTTTAAGTTTTGAATCATAGGAAGTTAATTCCATGAGTTTCAAATCATGGATGAATTTGTACGGGAACTAGCTGTGCTGGTTCTCGAGCCTGGCTCTCACAGCCACCGCTCGTGCCTGTGGTCGTGAATGGTCTGAGATATGTCGCCTCTTTTCTGTCTTTCCCTCTGTCTTAGAGAACCACCATCGTTTATGCGTATGTGGTCACACATTTAACGAGCTCTGTCCTTCCGAAGCCGCTCAACCTTTATTGCTTACTCAACCACCCGACCGACCTTCCCTTCAACTTCTCTGCATCTATGCTTTCTCTGTTCACTTTATTTTTCCGTTCAGCTCCGTTTCTTTCCTCCAAAGCTTTCGCCCCTACCTGTTCTTTCCGTCAGTATCACTCCCCATATACTTTCATATATTTCTCTGAGTCTTTTCTCCATTTTCTCCCTATCTCCGTTTTCCGCTGTCCACCCTATGTTATTCTTCTTCACGATTTTACAATTCACTAACTCTGTCCGTGTCCCTTTCATGGGTCTATTGCCTTATCCATTATCTTGATATGCTATTTCTTCTTGCTATTTTGGTGTTCACTCGAATTTGCACATCCTATAGAGGGACACCCATGACAGCATGTCCCTGTATATCTACAGTGTAAATATACGACATTTCAAATGGTGTTCTGATAGCAGTTGTGCGGTCTAGAGTTTAACATAAGAAAATGGACAATTTTGTACGCCCTACTTGTGTTTACATATAAAATAATTCTATTGTGGCCATGTATTCATGCGCTAAAATGGTGGCGGGCAGAATTGTGAGTATATTTAAGAATAGTATTCTAAAATTGAATAGTGTAACTGTTTTCTAATGCTGATTTTAAAATGTATAACCCGATCTGTTTAGCAATGTATGCTTATCAGGGGTCAGTCATCGCTCTGTGACGGTTACATTTGCGATCAAACATAAACATAACATATTTTTATTAAAGAGAGAAGCATTTTGTTATCGGTCTAAAACTAAACCACAGATTCTGGTGTATGATTTGTCGAAAGCGTCGATAAAGGTGGACCACCATCACAAACTCCGACCAGATAACGTGTCTCTCTAGAACAGTTTGTAATAACCCCGTGTATAGTGTTTCTCTCGTTGTACAAGTCAACAATCATTACAATATCACTAACGTAATTTTAAGATTTGAAATCAAGTGCTTTGATTGAACTATAAAAGTAACAGATCACTGAGATAGATGGTATCATTAAGGCGTGTCTATGGATAAAGATAAGAACAATATTGAATAAGGTCCCAGGTGATAATCCATCGCAATATGCATTTTATTAAACACACGCAATGGAAGAAGACGGTGGTATGGTTTCAAGTACAAAGCTGTGCAACACAAGATAATACAAACATAAAAATAGCATGGGATGTCTGATAATGTGCATGTTTTATATCGAGTTTATCAGAGTACATTACAAAAACAATTAAGATACAGCCCAATAATTTATTTATCGAACGTTGGTCTCTTCAGCAAAATTTAACTTTCCAATCAGTTTTTCTCAGTAAAATACAATGTTGTGATGATTATTCTTTCTGTGGCAAACTGTCGATGTGACGAATAAACATGATGTGGTTATCAACAGAACATTCATTTTGCAAAAAAAACAAACACCCATCAATAAGTTAGAAGAAACAGTATTCAAAGTGCGGTGTGTTAATGTTTTACATCTGTTGCTAAGCATCAAGAATGCAGAAGTTTGTCGGGAAAAAATCTTTCTGCAATGTTGCTTTATTTTCCTATGTCAACTCTTTTTCAGTAAGTATACACTGAAGTAAGTGAAATAAACTGTGGCATTTTGTTGATATTATGTTTTGATTAATGAAACATTTCTAAACTCTCTTTTTCTAGACGTTGATGTATTTTATTATAAATTACACTTAACATGACATTCGTTTCAGCTGCAAGCAATGAATGCAAGTTTGAATTCGGGAGAACAAGGACAACCTATTTTTATAAGTGTTTTAATTGTATAGAGACACACTATTTGGCCGCACCGTATGATTCCGCACACACCTCTCTTAAACTTTTTCTCCATAACTATTAAATGCACGCATACCGCATAGGTTTTGTTAGTGATGTAGTCTGTTTCCATGTGATCTATGACCAATTTCGTGGATAAATGTTTGGACAAGTTGAGTACCCACCTGGCTTAAGCCTCCAGTGAACTCCATTTTCGCTTACCATTTAAAGGCGAAAACATGTATGGATACTACTACAGTCGAAACTCATTGTGTCGAACTCTGTTATCTCGATGTTCTGGTTATGGTTATGTCAAACTTTATTTGAACGTGCTGGGTTTAGCTATACACTTCTTGTGTAATTCGGTTTTATCGAGTGTTCGTTATCTCGAAGTAGTTTTCTAGGTTCAACGACTTTGACAAAGTGAGTTTAACATGTATGTTTCTCGTTTAATGTATGTTAGGCCTTGAACCTTGTGTCCCTAAACAGAATCATCATTGCTTGTTTGGCGACTGGGCTTGTCTTGAAGTTTCCCTTTCAGTGTGATATAGTTCAAATGCACAGTTTTCTGAATATAAAGGTATAAAAGGAAGCTTTTATTATGTATTCTGTCGTTCTGCCCGCATAATTAATGCCTATGATAAACTTAATATGCTCCTAAAAGTCAAAGACGATTTACCTTAGAAGAAATGGATGGAGATGTAGTTGTATGTAACCTTGTATGCCATTGTTGATAGTACATATACAATGTTTGCTGGTTTTAATATAATAACATATTATAAACATGTTTACAAACTTTTAATCCCACAAATCATATACAAATATAGTATAGGTCATTCGGGTGTTATATTTTTAATTAGTATTTTAGAAGTATGGTTTTCATTCTATTCTCATACTATAAAAAAACATAAAGTCACAAACAGATGTTTGAATAGTTTTGCCGAATATTATGACATCATTTAATGATTTAGTGCATTTCATGTATTATAACATTGTTGTTTTAGTGAATGTGTTAAATAAAATTTGAAAAAGAAAAAAGAAGTATCGTTTTGAAAGAGTGACTCAGAAAGCATACACAATGACTGTTTTTGCCAATACAACAGGTTTGTCTTGTAGACAAATACTAATGTTGCATGAATCGAGTAAGATAATGTCTACTCGTATACTTAGATTGTAGATCGTTGATCGACAATTAAATGGACATCAAAATTGGTTACATTTTCGATCTACGATCTAGGTCGACAATAGTTTCATGTTATCTTATTTTGTCCAGCTGCAACCTATGACCCAGGCGCCAATTTTAATGTCCAGTTGATTGTCTATTTACGATATATGATCTACGGTCCAGATCGACAGACTTTGCATGTTGTTTTATTTTGTCGAGCTACGATCTTTGACCAAGGTCAACCAATTTTGATGTTTAACAGATTGTCAATCTACGATCTAGGATCCAGTTCGACAATATTTGCATGTTGCTTCATTTTGCCAAGCTACGATTTCCATTCCAGGAAAACCAATTTTGATGTTGAACTAATTGTCGATCTACGATCTACGATCTACAATCCGGGTCTACAATATTTGCATGATGTTTTATTTTGTCGAACTACGATCAATGACACAGGTAAACAAATTTTGATGTTCATTTCATTGTCCAACTATGATCTAGGTCGATAATTCATTGTCAATCTACGATCTGCGATCTACTTTTTAATTTATGTTTTTGTTGATGTACGATCCACGAGCTACACACCAACTTCGCACACCTCACTCAAGAGATGTAGAAAAACAGCGTGGAATTACCACATACTTAAGTCACATACTCGCAGATTGCGCTTTAAGTAAATCCATCTTTAGTTTGCACATAAAAGACTCATTAAGAAAGCAACAATACACTCTAAGTGGTGTATTTGTCTGCGTAAAGTTTCGATGAAAGTAGGCATACTTCACCTACCCTAACTATCGCACGAGTTTATGATAAGCCACGTGTATAGTGTTTCTCTCGTTATGAAACGATCATTCAAGTATCATAAACTACGTAATTATTTCATTTTCTATTATGGAGTTTAGAGTGTTTCGATAGTTAGTTAGTAATCCATTACAATGTGAATTGAATAAACACAATCGATGGATAAATCATAGCAGGTTATAGCAGGTCAAGCACCAAAGGCTAGTTATAAAGTAAATTCATATTTAGTTTTACTTCACTAATTGTCCATAAAACATACATTTTCTTTGATAGATTAATTCTCCCATTCTCATATAATGGATCAGAAATTTGGGGATTATTCCCTTTTATAGAAAGAGTCCATTTGTATTTTGTAAAAAAGCTCGTGTTTAAATTCAAACTCAAAATAACTTCATCTACGGGGAGTTTTCTAGAACCTCTTTGTTAAGTAGAAGAGCTGTAAATGTTATCAGATATTTGTTGAAAATTGCTAAATAAGAAGATAATAATGATAAAATCATATCTATTGTTTATCTTTATTAAAGACCAGGATAAATGATGCATTTATGCAAAACTGAATGACAGAGCTCAATAATTCATCGCAAGCAAGAACTTATGTATACAATGTATCGCAAATTTATGTTATAACCTTACTTAACAATTGTTTATATAGTTAATTTTAGAGAAGACCTATGTAAATTCAGATTATCTGATCTCATAGATTAGAAATTTAAGCAGGAGGATAGCACATACTTGAACCTTTAACTTATCAAGATAGAATATGTCTCATGTGCTGTGAAATAGAATTTCTTTTTTATTCTCGAATGCTGTTCCTATTCATATTGTTGTGACGATGAGCATTTCATCATTAAGTCGAATAAATGTTCCGTTCTGTTCTGTTCTGTATAAATGACTGTATGGTAGATTACAGTAATCGTTAATGAATGTTACCGAAACATTCTTATATTTCAATTTTAATACGATATTGATATTCGTGTATATGTGATTTGATGCATTTAAGATGCATTGTCACATAAATAAACTACTCGGTCATGTTTTCGTAGTATCAATGAGCTTCTTACGATTCTACAAAAAAAAAATCCTCAAGAAATGTCTGGAAACGATCTGGTACAACCACCAATGCTTTCTGGCACATGTAAATGACTTTGACAACCGGTAATGAGTAATGGTCCATAAAACAATTGCTAGGCAATTTGCAAATGGGAAATTGCTATGTCCCGGTGCAAACCCTGTAAATACGCTAGTTATTAGACAGAAAACACTACAAATCACTTACCATTTCATATTTTGCAGCTGCAGTTTGTGTTTGATGCTAATAGCGTAAAGCATTTCACCAAAGTTCCCCCAATCATAAATACTGGCACCTCGCTATTGAAGTTGGTGAGAGGACAAACATAGGTGTGACATGTATATGTATGTTTCGGGTATTCTGGAAATATACTTTCACAAACTGACAACTGAAGTCGCATTCTAAATTCGACGAGCTTAATAGTGAATGGATTTTACTGACCACGGCACGGGATGTCTTCGTTGCTGGATTTGTGACAAGTGACAGTTAAAAAATAAACCTTGTTTAAGAGGCACAAGGCAAGGGCCCGAATGACAACAAACCCCACAAACAGACCACATACACAAACCCCACAAACAGACCACATACACAAACCCCACAAACAGACCACATACACAAACCCCACAAACTGACCACATACACAAACCCCATAAACAGACCACATACACAAACCCCACAAACAGACCACATACACAAACCCCACAAACAGACCACATACACAAACCCCACAAACAGACCACATACACAAACCCCACAAACAGACCACATACACAAACCCCACAAACAGACCACATACACAAACCCCATAAACAGACCACATACACAAACCCCACAAACAGACCACATACACAAACCCCACAAACAGACCACATACACAAACCCCACAAACAGACCACATACACAAACCCCACAAACAGACCACATACACAAACCCCACAAACAGACCACATACACAAACCCCACAAACAGACCACATACACAAACCCCACAAACAGACCACATACACATTAAAATAGAGTTACTTATAAGTGATGGTATAGTCGCCTCGGAACATGAATTCATTGAAATACGAGTCTACTAGTTTGTTTGCCATAATCCCATCTTATCCCAACATTTATCAATAATTACAAAATTAATCAATATTAGTCTTTTTAGAGCCAGCATCAAATAAAAAAAAAATAAGCTGATGAAGAAGTTTCAAGTACTCAACGACCAGGTACAAACATCACCTGCAAACGGATGAATCAAGCCGGAGCAACAAAAACTTACATGTTTTTTTATTGTGGGCACATAAATGCACTTGTCTGGAAGGGCTTGTATGCACGAACACTTCCGCGAAAATACGTAAATGGGCTTAAAGTTTGATTTATCCAAAACCATTTGAAAGGCTTGTGCTTAAAATATTTTTCAACTGCCAGGAAATTTTAGTTTCATTTAGCAAGGGGTGGATACTATCTTATTATGTATATGATATTGCCATTCTTTAAAATTTCTTATGCCAAACACCATATTATAATATTTAAGAGGTATACAAAGCGTGTAATGGTAATGATACATTTGTTTGTAGAATATGAATACTATTAGGAGATTTGGAATCAAACCCTAACCCGAAAACATTATAAATACCTCCCTAAAATACGACAACTTACACACTTTTGATAAAATATCATTTCAACACAAACATCCAAAAATAAGAGTTCATGTCATGTCGGTCTCTTAAATGCCACTTTATGCTCTTTTCTTAATTTCGTAAAGTGATAAAATATCTGTTCTTTAAGCCCCGAGTTTTGAGTAATGACAAAACTCTCCCGGGTTTTGAATCCTCGATACATTGTACGGGAACTGGCTCTCAGAGCAAACGCTCTTGCATGGTATGTAGTCTGTCTTCGCTGTTGTCTGTCTATCTTTATGGTACGTAGTCTGTCTTCGCTGTTGTCTGTCTGTCTGTCTTTATGGTACGTAGTCTGTTTTCGCTGCTGTCTGTCTGTCTTTATGGTACGTAGTCTGTCTTCGCTGCTGTCTGTCTGTCTTTATGGTATGTAGTCTGTCTTCGCTGCTGTCTGTCTGTCTTTATGGTATGTAGTCTGTCTTCGCTGCTGTCTGTCTGTCTTTATGGTATGTAGTCTGTCTTCGCTGCTGTCTGTCTGTCTTTATGGTATGTAGTCTGTCTTCGCTGCTGTCTGTCTGTCTTTATGGTATGTAGTCTGTCTTCGCTGCTGTCTGTCTGTCTTTATGGTACGTAGTCTGTTTTCGCTGCTGTCTGTCTGTCTTTATGGTATGTAGTCTGTCTTCGCTGCTGTCTGTCTGTCTTTCCCCTGGCTCACACAGTCGCTATTGTTCATGCGTTTGTGGTCAATTAACGTTAGAACTTAATATGGGATTGGTACGATTTTCAGATCCCCAAGACGATGTATCGATGTAAATGGTGTCGGCGAGTGTCGCCAGAAAAGGGAAGCCGACAGACGGCCATCGCGCGAGAGGCGAGCCGCCAAAATACTTTAAAAAAGAACACAACAACAATGAAGTATTTTCATCTTCAGGTTGAAGTCACGTGGTCTTAAACTCTTATCTCTTGATATTGTTGCATCTTTTTTAAAATTAAAAAAATATCTTTATTAACCATTGGTATACGTTAGACATTATACGATATATTATAACGTAATTTATTTTAAGAGTTTAGTCTTTGAAGATGATATGCATACATAACAGTATGTAAATGATTTAATGCATTATAAACACACGTAATAAGATAACATTTTTATTGTATATAAAATGTAAGTAGAATCAGCAATATGTTTTGTGCATCTGTACATTGTTTATCATAAACTCTTCTACTGAAAAGTAAATTAGGTCTCCTAATTCCAATATTTCCTGGCAAATTAGATGACTGACTTTGACAACGCGCTAATTGTCCATAACGCATCTGTGAAGCAATATTCAAAAATGTTTATATCCCTGAGCAATCGGTGTACATATCTTTAGTTATTAGACAGAAAATTCTACAAATCACTTATTATTTCATAGTATGCAGCTGCATAATGTATTTAGTGCTTATAGCGTTAAGCACTTTACCAAAATTTCCCAAATCATTAATACCGACACCTCGCCATTGAAGTTTGTAATATAACACTCATATGTGTAACATAAACACATGTGCTGGGTATTTGGGAAATGTAAGGATATAATTACAACTAGTGAATCTGGCAACTGATTAATATTTAAGAGGTATACTAAATTTTAACATGCTTTGTGGAGCGGTATTTAATGATTATGACAATATGGTAACCTGACGAAAAATTCTCCGCTGAATTTAATCCTGTTAGAGTCTTATCTGTGTTATTTCTTTCTTGTAGGCAAGTTGACAAGTTTATTCATCAACACATGTCACAAATGCATGCGAACATATGCCATATACATGTTAAAACATTGCAAACATTTAACATACTAAACGTACAATTTTTTTTTTTTAAATATGGATTTTATAAACATTATGTTACATATAGATAATTAAACACAGCACCTTAATAAAACATAATTTTTATAAGACAAACAAATAAGGTATAATGAAGGAGTGTATTATGTTACATTTCTTAAACTAAATTATCAACAACATACTAAGACGGACCTATAAACCATGGATTATAGACTTCCTTCTATGTCTATATATAGATTATTTTCTATCTCGCGTACAGCGCGATTTTATCCGAGCACATTCCTGATATTATTTCTGAGAGTTTCCGCCATCTTGTTTGGGGTCGAGAAATTGTGCATCATTTGTTCGCTGCAATCTTTGTATTTACTGCTGTAACGTACAAATTGATTTGTATTTTATGAAATTATGTTGTATTGTTGTATATTAGTATCTCTTATTTTCGTAGCCATATATTTCTCCTGTTTTTCTCTGCCTAATTCTGGCGACCGGGAAAGACAAAAAGTAAACACAATAAAAGTATTTTTCTAAAAAGCCTAAGGTTCTGCAATTGATGTTCCCGACATCAATACAATGATTTATTATGATAAATAAATATTCAAACAACCACATAAAGCGCTATTTTGGTTATATGATTAAACGAAAAAGTTGTACGAGTGTTCTTCAAAATGATTAAATTTCGTCGACATTTTACTTAGGTTAGCGATTGATTGTTTTAATCGTTTCACCAATATCGGACAGTTTCCAATCAGTGGTTTATATGTCCTCTTTTTTAGGTCCATGTATATGTTCTTTAGGTCCGTAACCAATTGATGTTTTGGTCCGCAGCTTTACCGATTTATTTTAGTGCATTCGCACCTAAATTTTTCACCGCGAACCGGTTTTTTTTTCAATTATAGAACCAAAAGCAGCTTTCAGATCTATGCTTGCGCAAAACAAACTATTTCAGGAGTCCATTAATTAATATGGAAGTAAACAGCTTTGCAAAAAAAGTAATGTTATTTGACGGAAATTGACACGTTTTGTTTATTTTAGCTTGACTGTTCAAAGAATAAGGAGAATATACTACTCGCCCCGGCGTTGCTTACGGCGTCCGGTTAAGATATTAAGGGAAGTTGGCATTTTCACTTATAACTCCAATACCGTTTATTCAATTAATTTCAGACTTCATTCAGTTAATAAGGACCGTTACACAAATAGGTTCCATAATTCCATATCATCCAAAATACAAATTACGGCCCCTGATTGACTTGGAAACTTAGTTTTAGGGCACATTGTGTCAACTTTTAGGTCAAGTTGGGATTTGCTCTAATAAATCCCATATCCTTCATTCAATGTACTTTATACTTTACTATTGGTTAGAAAAAGTCAGTAGTACTTCTGATTGCATTTTATCCGACATACTTTAATTCAGATTATTATTCTAAGCAAACATAAACTATATTGTGCATTTGTTGATTACGAAAAAGCATTCGATACCGTTATCCATGATGCATTATGTATACAATTAATAGAATCTGGCGTAAGCTCCAAGGTGATAAAGTTTGTATAAAGAAGTGTTAAGGCTTGTATTAAGGATGCTGGCAATATGTCTTACTCTGATATGTTTCTTATTTTACTTGGTGTTAAACAAGGGGAGCCTTTATCCTTTTATCCATTAAGTTTATCACTGTTGTTAAAGACTCTATTGACTTTCACAATTTAAATGAGAGACACATTGATACACTATCTATTTTTATGCTATTGTTTGCTTATGATATCGCATTATTTACCGCCGATCCTGTTTACAACATCAGCTTAAGTTTCTGTAAATGTCCCTTTGTCTGTTATCTGTAAAGAGAAAGCACTAAAATATTTGATAATAATTTATAAGAATCCAAATTCTTTAATGCACTGTGTGTTTACAAAAGTATACAATATTCATCGTAATGATAACATACGTCTTGTTAGAAACAAAATATAGTACTCAGTTATGTCTAATTTGTTTAACAGAATGGGCTATGGTTATTTGTTAGTTAATTTTAATATTGATGACACTTATATTCCTTTGTTAACCCAAAGAGTAAGAGACCAATATGTCCAAACTCTGAATATCATTTTTCTACGTTGTACAGCCTTTTTAGAAATAAATATCGTATTAAATTCAACCGAACAAACATGGCTAAATTTAAATATTTGATGTCAGTAAAGAGGGATTTTTTTTTACAAAATTTAGCTGAGTGCGATGTATTAAGACAAGTAAAGCTTAAAGCTGTTTTTGTTGGTTATATTTCTCATATTTCAATAGGATATTTCTTTTGTAAATATATATGTTTTTTTGGCATTACATAATTGCTATATCATTAAACTTTTGTGTCTTGGTCATAAATAAATAGTTTTGACAAAGGCAAACATGCCGATTCGCCAATAAACGCTGGTTAAGGTTTAAGGGCAACTAAGTGTTTTAACTCAGAATTCATGTCCGTTCAATGGACTTCATACTTCACATTGCTGTTCGCGAACATCTCATCATTAGATATCTTAACTCCATATAATCCTAAATACAATGTGTGGCCCTTGATGGACTTAAAAAGTTTAACTAGAGTTTTA
The DNA here is from genome assembly GCF_026914265.1 of Mya arenaria. Lineage (NCBI taxonomy): Eukaryota > Metazoa > Mollusca > Bivalvia > Myida > Myidae > Mya > Mya arenaria. The sequence goes on from NC_069134.1 coordinate 985,296, forward strand.
GGGAAATCTGGGGTTTTAACTCCGAGTTGAGATGTCAAATAATGTTCATTAAATGGACATATTACTTCACACAGTAACTGCTGTTCAGGGACATCACACAATTAGGTTACATAGCTCAATATTAACCTAAATACAATTCATGTCCCTTTGCACCTTTTCCTCGATTGTTTTTGACAGGCACATATACTTATAACATAAATTATGAACTTATTTATCAAACAAAGCGGTGTAAAGTCTAGCGCACTATCCTACGAGAGATCTTGTTATATAATAATAATAATAATAATAATAATAATAATAATAATAATAATAATAATAATAATAATAATGTATACATACTCAGAAGCAATCTTGAGAACAGCAAAAGCAGAAGCAACTATACATAAAGTCAGACAGAGAAGCAATGGTGGCAACAGAAGCAGTAGCAACTCTGCATATAGTTAGATGCAGATGCAATGGTGACAACTACAGCAGTAGTAACCCTACATGTAGTAAGACTCAAAAGTGATTATGACAATAGCAGCAGTAGCAATTATACATGTACTTAGACTAAAATTAAATGGTGGCAGCAGCAGTAAAAATTCTACCAGATATTAGAATCAGAAGCAATGGTGAAAGCAGCAGCAGTCAGAAGCAGTAGTATTAGCAGCAATAGTCGCAACTTTACATATAGTCAGACGCAGAAACAAATATGAAAACAGCAGCCAAAGCAACTTTACATCTACTTAGACTCAAGTGAATGTATGCATCAGTGGCAGTGGCATCTCTACATGAAGTTATACCCAATGGTCGAAGCATAAGCAATCACAACCATACATGTAGTAAGACACAGATGCAATGGTGTTAGATGCAGCAGTAGCTTCTCTTCACGTAGACTTAGAAGCAATTATCAGAACAGCAGCAAAGGCTACTTTACATGTACTAAGACTCAAACGCATTGATTGCAGCAGCGGCAGTAGCACCTTTAAATGAAGTTAGGCTCATAAGAAGTGGTGACAGAAGCAGTTCTTAATGTAGTTAGACAGAGAAGCAATGGCAGCAGCAGAAGCAGTAGCAACTCTAGAAGAAGTCGGAGCCAGGAACAATGGTGACAGCAGTCAGACACAAAATAATTTGTAGCAACATACCTTGAAGCAATTATGGCAACAGAAGCAGTAGTAATTCTAATTGAGGTCAGACTGAGAAGGGATGGTGGCAGTAGCATCAACACGAGCAACTCTACATGTATACAGACCGGGAAGCAATTGTGGCAACAGAAGAAGTCGAAATTCTAAAATTTGTCAGACTCAGAAGTAATGGTGGCAACAAAAATTGTATCAAATCTTCATACAAAACACAAGTCCGAGATATCATACAAGGCAACTTTATAATGAACTTTTCAGTTAAGTTAACTGGCATGAAAATCTGAGCCAAACTGATAAACAGCGTTTGACGTGTGTTTAAAATATATGGCTTAACTGACCTTTTTTAACATTGCACTATGTGGTTCCTTGACAACTTGGTATGTTTGTGTAAAATTATAGAAATCACAAACATGCATGTGCCTTAACAGAATATTCTGTTAGGCAGAATATGACATTTGATTTCGACTGTGTGCAATGTAAGCATCGATATGCTAATAAACTGAAAAGTCCCGAAAAAAGTCGTGAGTTAAACAGATTTTTTAACATCACACTTGAAAAGAAGGCTAGGATAACATAAACCTTTATTTAAACAAATAATAATGCCATGAGTTCATTTGAAAAGCAAGCTGTAAATGGTGTGAAGAATGTTCCAATTTTTATGTATCACATTCACCACACATTGAGGTTGGACAGGTTTGGCCAAGTTAACCTCAAATATTTGACAACCACAGACATATTACGTATCGGTATATAACTATTAATAATCAATTTAAATTATATTAATGTGTCAGATTTGAAGAAAGGCTAGTGTGATGTTATTGAAACAATGATTTATCATTTGCCGGTAATTGATTGTCTTGATGCCGTCGGTAGATTTTGACAACCTTATGGTAAAGCCTCTTTACACTAAACATGTGATTACTGTATCAGTCATTCACTTAAATGACAAAGAATTTAAGTAACTTGTTTCCGTATTCAATTAAATAAAAGTCAGAACACGCACACATATTTATTTCCGCCCTCGGGTGGAATTCTTTACGTAGGACCCGAGTGTCAGTGTTATACCACTTTACTGGTGCTCGTAAATAAACAGGGTAGCTGAAACAAGGGTAGCACTTACTAGGGTTACTGTTATATAATGGTGCATGTAAATAAACAGGGTAGCTTCAACTAGGTTTACTGTAACTAGTGTTACTGTTATATAATGGTGCACGTATATAAATAGGGTAGCTGATACCAAGGTTGCTCTAACTAGGGTTACTGTTATATAATGGTGCACGTAAATAATCAGGGTAGCTGTAACCAAGGCTGCTGTAACTAGGGTTATTGTTATATAATGGTATTAATGTTGTATAATGATGCACGTAAATAATCAGGGTAGCTGCAACCAGGGTTCCAGTAACACTTGTAACTGTTATATAATGGTGCACGTAATTAAACAGGGTAGCTGTAACCAGGGTGGCTGTAACTAGGGCTACTGTTATATAATGGTCAACGTAAAAAAACAGGGTAGCTGTTACTGGGGTTGCTGTAACTAGGGTTATTGTTATATAATTGTGCACGAAATAAACAGGGAAGCTGTTACCAGGGCTGCTGTAACTAGGGCTACTGTTAAAATATTATAATGGTGCATGTATAGAACCAGGGTACTGCTGTAACTAGGGTTACTGTTTTATAATGGTGCATGTATAGAACCAGGGTAGCTGAAACCATGGTTGCTGTAACTAGGGTTACTGTTATATAATGGTGCACGTAAATAAACAGGGTAGCTGCAACTAGGGTTACTGTTTTATAATGGTGCATGTATAGAACCAGGGTAGCTGAAACCATGGTTGCTGTAACTAGGGTTACTGTTATATAATGGTGCACGTAAATAAACAGGGTAGCTGTAACTAGGGTTACTGTTTTATAATGGTGCATGTATAGAAGCAGGGTAGCTGAAACCAGGGTTGTTGTAACTAGGGTTACTGTTATATAATGGTGCTCGCAAATAAACAGGATAGCTGTAACCAGGGCCGCTGTAACTGGGGTTATTGTTGTATGATTGTGCACGTAAATAAACAGGGTAGCTGTAACCAGGGCTCCTGTAACTAGGGTAACTGTTTTATAATGGTGCACGTAAATAAACAGGGTAGCTGTAACTAGGTTTGCTGTAACTAGGATTACTGTCATATAATTGTGCACGTAAATAAACAGGGTAGCTGTAACCAGGGCTGCTGTAACTAAGGTTTCTGTTATATACTGGTGCATGTATATAACCAGGGTAGCTCAAACCTGTGCTGCTGTAACTAGGGTTACTGTTATACAATGGTGCATGTATAGCACTAGGGTAGTTGTAAGTACGGTTGCTGTAATTAGAGTAACTGTTATAACATAGGTGTATGTAAAGCACAAGGGTAGCTCTAACTTGGGTTACTGCTATACACTTGTGCACGTAAAGAACCAAGCTAGCTCTAACTTGGGTTACTGGTATGCGTAATAGACATGGTCAGCTTTAACTGGAGATGATTTGAATAAGGTAACTGTTATACACTGGTGCGCTTAAAAAACAGGTCGTTTGTTACTAGGGTAGCAGTGACTAAGGTTAATGTTTAACACTGGTGCACGAAACAACAGAGCAGCTGTGACTAGGGTTAATGTGATATTCTGGACACTAACATCCAGTGTAGCTATAACCAGGGTAGCGTTACTGTAATACATTTGTGTGCCTTAAAAACAAGCTCAGCTGTAATATAAATTTCCTGTACTTAGGGTTATACACTGGTTAACTACGATATACAGGGTAGCTCTTACTAGGGTTACTGTAATGGAAGCAGCAGACGCAGTAGGGTAACTGTTTTACAATGGTGCAAGGCATTAAGCAGGGTAGCTGTAACTAGGGTTGCTGTAACAAGGGTAAATGTTACACACTGGTATACGTAACGAACCAGGGAAGCTGTAACTTGGTTTACTGTTATACACTGGTATACGTAACGAACCAGGGAAGCTGTAACTTGGTTTACTGTTATACACTGGTATACGTAACGAACCAGGGAAGCTGTAACTTGGTTTACTGTTATACACTGGTACAGGTAACGAACCAGGGAAGCTGCAACTTGGTTTACTGTTACACACTGGTATACGTAACGAACCAGGGAAGCTGTAACTTGGTTTACTGTTACACACTGGTATACGTAACGAACCAGGGAAGCTGTAACTTGGTTTACTGTTATACACTGGTATACGTAACGAACCAGGGAAGCTGTAACTTGGTTTACTGTTATACACTGGTATACGTAACGAACCAGGGAAGCTGTAACTTGGTTTACTGTTATACACTGGTATACGTAACGAACCAGGGAAGTTGTAACTTGGTTTACTGTTATACACTGGTATACGTAACGAACCAGGGAAGCTGTACCTTGGTTTACTGTTATACACTGGTATACGTAACGAACCAGGGAAGCTGTAACTTGATTTACTGTTATACACTGGTACAGGTAACGAACCAGGGAAGCTGTACCTTGGTTGACTGTAATAGATTGGTACACGAAGGGAAGCTTTAGCTTGGTTTACTGTTTTACATTGGTACACGTAACGAACAGGTAAGCGTAGCTTGGATTACTGTTATACACTGGTACAGGTAACGAACCAGGGAAGCTGTACCTTGGTTGACTGTTATAGATTGGTACACGAAGGGAAGCTTAAGCTTGGTTTACTGTTTTACATTGGTACACGTAACGAACAAGGTAAGCTGTAGCTTGGATTACTGTTATACACTGGTACATGTAAAGAGCCTGGGAAGATTTAACTTGGTTTACTTTTATACACTGGTACACGTAACGAACCAGAGAAGGTGTAGCTTGGTTTACTATTATACACTGGTACACGTAACGAACCAGGGAAGCTGTAACTTGGTTTACTATTATACACTGGTACACGTAACGAACCAGAGTAGGTGTAGCTTGGTTTACTATTATACCCTGGTACACGTAACGAACCAGGGAAGCTGTAACTTGTTATACAGTTATACATTGGTGCACGTTATAACCAGGGCAGCTGTAATCAAGGTTACTGTTGTACACTGGTACGCGTTACTAACAAGGGCAGCTGCAACAAGGGTAACTGTAATACATTGGTACACGTTCAGAACTGGGGTAGCTGTAACTATGATACAATTTATTCACTGGACAACGTTATGGTAGCTGTAATAAGTTACTGTTATACAATGGAACACGTAAAGAATCAGGGTAGCTGTATCTAGGATTGCTGTAACTCGGGTAACTGGCATACACTCATCCACACGAAGAACCATTAAGGTAGATGTAACTTCGACTGCTTTAGTTAGGGTAACTGTTATAAATATTTATATATATACTGGTGCACGTTATGATCCATTGTAGCTGTAAGTAGGGTTGCACCTGGTTTATAAAACATATGTGAGGCAATCTGCAATCAACCCGATCTGAATCATGTAAATCATTATACAAATGTAGTTATTAGACAGAAAACTCTTCAAATCACACCATTTATAATTTGCAGCTGCAGTTTGTGTTTAATGAGAATTGCGTCAAACACTTCAACAAAGAGCCCAGAAGTGAAAATAATAACACAAAACAATGAACTTGTTTCTTAGCTTAAACGACTCACACCGCAACTAGGAAAAAGACACAGATTTTACTTAAATACAGGACGACCAGGGAAGGAACTAGTTTATGAGATCTAAATCTAAAACTATATCAAGGAGCAAACTTATTAATGTAATCCTTACCAATGCAATTATCTACCAGTCTGATTTGCGTTGGCAGGTATTTGTGCCATAAAACGATAATTTAACCCCCGGGCTTGTCTTTGTAGTTTGATATAATATGAAATGGTTCAATGGTACTAACATACAACCGCTCAGTGTTTCAGAAACAAAACAAAATCAAACATCATTTTGCTTTTCATTAATACCAATATCAAATATAGGTTCTGTCTTTGACTACTGCAGCTCAAGCCAGAAACAGGAACAAGGGTGACGGCTACATGTAGTCAAACTAAGAAGCAACGCGGGGAGCAGCAGCAGATGCAACTCTACATGTAGTCAAACTAAGAAGCAACGCGGGGAGCAGCAGCAGATGCAACTTTACGTGTAGTCAAACTTAGAAGCAACGCGTGGAGCAGCAGCAGATGCAACTCTACGTGTAGTCAAACTAAGAAGCAACCCGGGGAGCAGCAGCAGATGCAACTCTACATGTAGTCAAACTTAGAAGCAACGCGTGGAGCAGCAGCAGATGCAACTCTACATGTAGTCAAACTAAGAAGCAACGCGGGAAGCAGCAGCAAATGCAACTGTACGTGTAGTCAAACTTAGAAGCAACGCGGGAAGCAGCAGCAGATGCAACTGCACGTGTAGTCAAACTAAGAAGCAACGCGGGAAGCAGCAGCAGATGCAACTCTACATGTAGTCAAACTTAGAAGCAACGCGTGGAGCAGCAGCAGATGCAACTCTACATGTAGTCAAACTTAGAAGCAACACGGGAAGCAGCAGATGCAACTCTACATGTAGTCAAACTTAGAAGCAACGCGGGGAGCAGCAGCAGATGCAACTCTACATGTGGTCAGACGAGGAGTCAACGCGTGAAGCAGCAGCAGATGCAACCCTTCATGTGGTCAGACTCAGGCGTAATATTGGCGGCAGCAGTAGTAGCAACTTTACCTGTAGTCAGACTAAAAATGGTGACAGCAGCATTTTTTATGTAGTCAGACCCAGGACCCAGGACCAAGTTCGAACTAATACGCAAAGCAACTTTATTATGAACTATTCAAGGTTAACGCCCATGAAAAACTGAGCCAAGCCAATTAACATTGTTTCACGTTTGTTTAAAAGAGATATCTAAACACATTTTCTTATGCATGTGGTTCCATTAAACTTTGTCTTCCGGAGTAAAAAGTAGAAGTAATTTTTAAATGATCATAGCTTTCATCAAACCAAACATTTTCCATTCATATTTAGTTGAAAAAAAAGGTAGAACCATTGCTAATCAACATAAAAAAACCGGAAACGTTTGCCAGTAAAACGCTCTGCAAAGTTGTTAGTGTAAACTGTCTTAGTACGAAACAGTTAATCTACGCAGAAATGAACGGACGACAACTGAATACTTTGTTGTTATTACGTAATGATTAATGAAAACATAACTAACGTTCCTGTCGCTACACGATGATGTTTTATAATAAATTACAGTAAACATTGCATGTTCGTGTGAGGTGCAGGATTTCTCTCCATTGTCATGAATGCACATTTGAATTGGAGGTATTTTATGTTTGTAATTATTGATACACGATGGAACAACTTTGAGGTTACGGCATTATAAACTAGTTGACCCTCCCCCTCCCTCTCCCCAGTATACTCAAGTTCCAGATAACTCGTGTTTCATTGACCGGTCCAAGGGCGGTAATTATCGGTAATTATCGGCCAAGCTAGTCAGATGCGTGGGTTGTCTGTCCGTGGTGTTTGTACGTGTGTGTCTCTCGGTCAATGTTGTATCGGCCATTACCTTGAGCCTTTAAACAGTTTTAAATCTGATTTGTTTTACTACTGGAATTGACCCTGTAGTTTTTATTGTATTATTGGGAACCTGCTGATCATTTTCTATGATTGTATTTGTACAATGAATCCAACACTGTGCATTTTATTAAAAAAATCACGTTTAAAGCTGCACCCTCACAGATTGAATGTTTTGATAACTTGTATATATATTTTTTGTCTTGGAACGAGCCAATTTTTGCGAAAATGCATGTAAACCAGTCATAAATGACTGCTGACAAAACATTAGTTTGCAGAATTTTATATTTAAGTTCAAAAAATGTTGCTTATGAATTTTCTGAAACCGTTAGTAACGTTTTTAGCCATAAAACGGATATTTTGGAGCGGAAAAAGAAAAATCTGAGATCTGATCTTTTGTCAGCAGTCTTTTATCAATGGTTTGCAGATATTTACGCAAAATATTGCTCATTCCAAGATAAAAAGAGTTGCAAAAAAGCAAATATATGAGAGTGCAGCTTAATGTTGTTTTTACATTCAACACACATACATAGATATGTGTACACACGTGACATATCGAAATACAAAGAAAGTAATAGAGTTATAAACCAGGATTTATAGATCAGATATAGCATCAAAACATTACGGTATATTACGCTTCATTCAAAAAGATTGTCTTTGTTCCAAAAGTGAACCAAACTCTGAGCCTGGAACTGTGTATGATAAGCCCATTGCATCCCTCTCATTGTGAAACACTCGTTAAAATAGCATTAACAATGAAATTTATTTCATTTTTAAATTGGAGTTTTGAGTGCTTCGATCGGATGGTAATCAATCGTAATATGCATTTGATAAACAAATGCGATGGGAGAATCATGCGATTTAATGACGGTTGATTTTTCAAGTAAGCTGTGCAATATAAGATGATACGAGACATAAACTAGCATGGGATGTCTGATAATGTGCATGTTTTATATCCAGTTAATCAGAGTACCTTACCAAAGCAATTTAGATACAGCCCAATAATTCATTAATTGAACGCTTGTTTTATGTAATTTGTCTCTACAGCAAAGTTATACTTCGGTAAAAGAGACGTGATACTTGGATATCACTTAACTTTTATGCGTATTATTGTAAGTTAACAAACATAACTTCACGGGCATTCGTATAAAAAATAAATAAAATACAATTGTAACCCGACTCGTGGAGCCGGATGAGTTGATTTGAATTGAGTATAAGATTTACAGATATCATATTGAAAACTTTTTTTGAAATTGACAATCATTTTGTTATTTTTGTATAACTGTTAATTACATGACAGCATTTGTTGATTCATTAGACTTAACGTGGCAAACCAATAACAGCAATCATCGTCAGATGAGCCCTTCTCAATATGAACTCATGATACTACATGAAGTGAACGGTTTACAATGCGGCTGTTTAAGGCGCTATTATAGGATCGTTCGACTGGAGTCGGTGTTTAAAGTCGAGATGGCGCGTTAAGGAAGGTGCTCCAATGAAATTTATCATGTGGAAAAACATGAAATTTGCACCGAGGTATCAACTTTGCAATGTAAACCTCGCATGTTTGATATGAAAATAGAGCAGCACATCGGATACACATATAAAATATCCATCCTTCAAGCTGGAATTTGTTAAAGCGAGCGAGATATCCTTGCTGACTTTGATGCGGAGTTTTGTATTAATGAGGGTAGCAAAAAGTTATATACCCGGATTAAACGAGAACGACCTGACTAGCGATAGTTCGACAGATACAAATGATACCCCGATAACCACTGATAGAGACGACTATGGTGAATAACTGGTAAAAAAGTAAATAAATCGGACCTGATATGAAGCTATGTGACTGAACACTGGTGAACTGTTTTCTGATAACCTTGCAATTTTTGTTATCTGTTATCATAATGATATAGAACAGCGAGAGGGATATAAGAAAAAGACATAACATAATATAATAATTAAATTGAGAATTATTTTAAAGGAATACTCATTGGATACTCTATTGGAACTCAAGGATTAAGAGGGAGTTTGTTTAAAGCAAATGCTGTAATATTTTGGATAATAAGTTTTAGACGTGAACCTTTCGTGTGGCCAAAGTTGAGAGTATTATAGAGCAGTGTGTCTGTACAGACTTCACACCGCAACTGACGGGAGCCTCATACCTTCATCCATCTTAGATGTAGGCAAAACATAATATCAAAGGCACACGAAAAAACAGGGTGTTGGAGTTTTAGCTGTTTCAAAAAATAAACGCGTGAAATATCTGCAGGCCAAGTCTGAAACGCAAGTGGCTTGAATTTGTAGAATGTGAGAAAAGCGCTCTATAAAATTATTGGAAACAAATATTATTTAAGCAGTTTTACACATACTGGCTGTGAGGAATAACAGTGGGGGAAATCGCTTCTGTGATTAATTATTTTCATTCCTATCGGTGCACAGTTTGGATAGCAAATAGCAGGATAACAGTCTAACTGCACGTAAGTTTATTTTCTTTTAATCATTTGAGTTACGGCTACCGATGTTACGCCGGCCAATTTCATATATCAACATGACTAATACAGAACAAACCGAGTTAAAGCCTTTGATATCAATAAATTACGGGAGTATACTCAATTGCAAACGGGAGAAAGAGAAAAGTAGTTTTCAAACATTTAATTACATTTGTCAGACGAAGAATTTATTTGATTTTTTTTTAATTAATGACCTGCATAAGCGATAAACCTGTGAGTAAAATTGTAAATTATGCATCATAAATAGAAATACATTTAAATGAATTAAAAGTCTTCCATAGCTAATGCGTTTACCTGTCATTCTAAATTACATAAAGTGAAAATGAATCTAAATAAATACAAATATCCATCCAAACATAACAGAGGTCGTCCCAGGCCCATTATGGGTCGACATTTTAGATTTAATGCGTATATGCGGCTAATTAATCTTGCGATTTTGACAAATGTAATAAATGAGCTATCGCGCTAATATGCTGCTTCAAATGGGTGGTAAATTGAGTTAGGTGGTGACTTATTTTACCGATTGTTAATTTTTAAATAAATGAATGGTTTTTGAGAGACAATTTTGCATGTCGACGAGAACCTATATTTCAAAATTCTTACTAAAAATGACAAGCAATTAATAATTAATTAAAGCTTTAAGAAATTGAAATACAATATTTGAGACATCGCCCAAGAGTAAAGATAAATTGAATGTAGATAGTTTCAGTTTATTTTTAGCAAATTAATTGATGTAGGAAGTGTACAAAATTATAGTTTTCACAAATTTGTTTATTAGATATTAATCTTAATATTTAAAGAAAATCTGATTTTATGCCGCTTCCTAAAATAGCGTTCTAACAGACTTAATTGACAATGAAGTTTACTTAGAGTTTACATAAGATTTTCATACTAGAAGTTATTACATCTAACGTGTAATTTATTAGAACTTGTACATATTGAGATGTAATAAAAAACGTCCGAATGAGTGTTTGATTCCCACCGACCGGGAGATTTATCCGCGGTGTACGACCTTATTTTACTGTTTATCTGATCTGCCAAGAACCTCGCCTCTAATTTTTCACAGAGTATAATTGACCGCCTTATATTAAAAGAAGTTCAAAAACGATTTATTACTATTATTGCAGTAATAACTCACCGGTCGAATCTGCGAGAAAAGATGAAGTCGAAATACTAGAAGCTTCTAGCATAATAAAATATAACAAAACATCTGAGAAGCCTCTCCATTAGGAATCAAAACAACAACAACGAAAACCCCAAAATATCACTATTTAAGGGACTGAAAATACAAACGGTTGGAGTACATTGTACAGCCTCCTATCCAGCCGTACTTTGACAGCTTTCTCTCCAGCCCTACATTGACAGCTTCCTCTCCAGCCGTACTTAGTCAGCCTCCTATACAGCCGTAAATTGACAGCCTCCTCCCAAGCCGAACTCTCCAGCTGCACTTTGTCAGCCTCTTCTCCAGCCGTACCTAGACAGCTTCCTTTCCAGCCGTACATTGACAGTCTCCTCTCCTGTCGTACTCTGACAGCCTCCTCTATAGCCGTACTTTGACAGCGTCTTCTCCAACCGCACTTAGTCAGTCTCCTATATAGCTGTCTTTTGTCAGTCTCCACTCCAGCCGTACTTTGTCAGCCTCCTCTTCAGCCTTACTTTGACGGCCTTCACTCCAGCCGTACTTTGACAAGCCTCGTCTCCAGCCGTACTTTGTCAGCTTTCTCTCCAGCCGTACTTTGACAGCCTCGTCTCCAGCCGTACTTCGACAGCTTTCTCTCCAGCCGTACTTTGACAGCCTCGTCTGCAGTCGTACTTTGACAGCTTTCTCTCCAGCCTTACTTTGACAGCCTCCTATCCAGCCGTATTTTAAAAAACCTCCTCTCTAGCCGTACATTGACAGTCTACTCTCGAGCCGTACTTTCTCATCTTCCTCTCCAGCTGTACCTTGACATTCTCCTATCAAGCTGTAATTTGACAGTCTCCTATCCAGCCGTACTTTGCAGCCTCCTCTCCAGCCATTCTTTGTCAGTCTCCTCTCCAGCCGTACTTTTTCAGCTTCCTCTCCAGCCGTACTTTGACAGCCTCCTCTCAAGGTGTACTTAGTCAGCCTCCTTTTCAGCCCTACTTTCTTAGCTTCCTCTCAAGCCGTACTTTCTCAGCTTCCTCTCCAGCCGTACTTAGTCAGCCTCCTCTCAAGCCGTACTTAGTCAGCCTCCTCTCCAGCCCTACTTAGTCAGCCTCCTATACAGCCCTACTTTCTTAGCTTCCTCTCCAGCCCTACTTTCTCAGCTTCCTCTCCAGCCCTACTTTCTTAGCTTCCTCTCCAGCCCTACTTTCTCAGCTTCCTCTCCAGCCCTACTTTCTTAGCTTCCTCTCCAGCCCTACTTTCTTAGCTTCCTCTCCAGCCCTACTTTCTCAGCTTCCTCTCCAGCCCTACTTTCTCAGCTTCCTCTCCAGCCCTACTTTCTTAGCTTCCTCTCCAGCCCTACTTTCTTAGCTTCCTCTCCAGCCCTACTTTCTCAGCTTCCTCTCCAGCCCTACTTTCTTAGCTTCCTCTCCAGCCCTACTTTCTTAGCTTCCTCTCCAGCCCTACTTTCTCAGCTTCCTCTCCAGCCCTACTTTCTTAGCTTCCTCTCCAGCCCTACTTTCTTAGCTTCCTCTCCAGCCCTACTTTCTCAGCTTCCTCTCCAGCCCTACTTTCTTAGCTTCCTCTCCAGCCCTACTTTCTTAGCTTCCTCTCCAGCCCTACTTTCTCAGCTTCCTCTCCAGCCCTACTTTCTTAGCTTCCTCTCCAGCCCTACTTTCTTAGCTTCCTCTCCAGCCCTACTTTCTCAGCTTCCTCTCCAGCCCTACTTTCTTAGCTTCCTCTCCAGCCCTACTTTCTCAGCTTCCTCTCCAGCCCTACTTTCTCAGCTTCCTCTCCAGCCCTACTTTCTTAGCTTCCTCTCCAGCCCTACTTTCTTAGCTTCCTCTCCAGCCCTACTATCTTAGCTTCCTCTCCAGCCCTACTATCTTAGCTTTCTCTCCAGCCGTACTTTCTCAGCTTCCTCTCCAGCCGTACTTTGACAGCCTCCTCTCCAGCCGTACTTTGACAGCCTCCTCTCCGGCCGAACTTTGACAGTCTCCTACCCATCCGTACTATGACAGTCTCGTATCCAGCCGTACTTTGCTAACCTCCACTCTAACCGTACTGTGTCACCCTCCTTTCTAGCCCCAATTTCTCAGGGAATATTTACCTTACTAATTCTAATAAATCTATAAAAACAAAAAAATGTACATTAAGCAAAATGCAAAACACTAAAACAACATTATGTTACATTATGAGAACATACGGGAAAAACTCAACAACATTACAGTCTCCCGCATGTCAGCAAATTAATCTTATAGCGTATCTACTGGATTTTGACATTCTAAGAGGTACCTACATTCAATCTGCATGTTTTGTAAATTGCAAGAGAGGTAATTTCACGCTAAGACACCGCACATCTCCCCGTTCAGACTGACAGGACAATAAGCCGAAAAGACGAGTTGATCGTTATTTATGGGCAGATCCACTTACCCCTTGATTCCTGTGAATGATTTACCATTTGTTTTATGCCCTTTAACGACTTGTAAATTGTCGGATGTAAGTAAAGATTGAAGTCAGCAGCACTTAGGTTTAAGGACGAGTCCCCAAGTTAAGCCATATTTTCATGTTAGTGCTTGTACATTGACGTACCATTTTAATTACCAATGTCGTAGTTACAGATTTGTGGTACAGGTTCCCGTTAGCATTTAAGCTTGTATATTTTCATTAGAAATGGATTCTTTAAACATGTATGCATTTATACGGATTGTAATTACTTCGATCTGCATCTGCTAACTCCACTGCGTAGACTAATACTGATTTAATTTCGTTATAATTACCCATTTGGGATCTGTTTAGCGCTCCTAATTAAAGCCAATACATACATTGAACATTCTATTATCTTAAGAAAATGACCAATTTGTATGCACGCTGACATTAATGGAATACATTGCTTGTTGCGTGAAATTGCTAGACCTGTTAATATGCTAAGTCGAGTGACTGGAGACTTTCAAAGCAGACCAATTTTGCTGTCAGAGCATTTGATATAATTACACTGGAGGGATCCGTTATAAACTTGTTTTAGGTTTTGACGAAATTTATTTAGTTTCATAAACAAAAGCAAAATTGTTTGTCACAAAGCGAATAGCTGTAACATCACAGCAAACTGTCCTCTTTCCTATTAAATATCTAAAATGTATGCGCTATAAAGATATACGTGAATTCTTGTCGGCTTAACCTGAGCATGAAGCGTCCCCGCTGTTGGTCAGTCTCCCCAACGTTGTCCTTAACTGACCGGGCGTAAGCGGACATTCTCTCGTAGTCTCCGCACTGACCAGTGTGGTCGTCTCAGGAACTCATTTCTCCGCTAATCTCCAAGGGATAAGGTCTATCTCTGGTAAAGATTTACTTCAGCCCGGCCGCCTGATAAAAGGCTTACCGATATACCGTGATTGATTCAGGAACGCCGACCTTTTGATGGGAGATGGAATAGCCATTTAATATACTGCTAAACAAATGATGAATTAGGGCTTCAGAGTCTTACCCGAAATGGATTTATGGATTGATCAGTTGTTTACGGTGAAGCTCATGTAAAACAGAAAGGACAATGCTTAGTCTCATTTTGTTACATTTATACATTAAACTTGAAATCTACTGTTTTTAAACCATATCGCTATTGTAGATGTATTTTTATTAGTCGGCGTATTTATGTTAGGTAATGCCGAGAGTAATATAAAGTTAGACAAGGCAACATTAGTAAGACTTGATATAAAATGTCACATACTCCAAATATAAAGACATTAAAGTCCGGCGAAGTGCAAAACAATATGGGGCTATATCGTGATATTTAAGAAGCTGTACGAGTATTGAGTCCCTGCACGCCATCAAGATGGTACAAATACCATTGCGGTTGTTTTGAATGTCATTAAAGGAATTTCTTCAAATTGTACAAACAAATCTAAATCAGAACATATATTTAAGCGACTTGACATTTTCAATTCCAAAAATAACTTGGTCAAAAACATTCGTGTTTAAACGATAAAATGAATACAACTGAATAAAGGATGGTGAACGTATAAAGAGTTATGTAAGTTCTCTAAACATTCAATTTCAATGCGCATTTATATTTGAATTACATATCATCTTCAAGTAGAGACAGGTTATATTACCAAGAACATTCGTTTCTTGGCAAAAATGACAGACAAAAAGCATGAACACGCGTAAAATAATTAGCAGCAGTTTATTTTTCAAATAAATCACGATGGCTGAGTGATGTACACATATATTTCCCGAGACAGACACGTTAGAGGTTCGGCTGTAACTTACTGTCTCTCTTTCCCTAGCATAGCTGCACACAGTTTTCTATAAATAATGATGCTCCTAGATGCATTAGTATTCATGGTGCAAACACTGACAACATATGTTTGATTTGCCAAGTTTCAAAGGATTGAATTCGAATAAATTCAAACACGTGCCATTAATCTTGTTTGACCTAAATGAACATCATCGGAATATCACCAATATCTGTACCATCTAGATGTTGTGCAATGAGCAAGACCTTCGCCTCACAGCTGAGCCAAACAGCTGAGCCAAACAACGAACTACATTCATCATTCTGTATCCCCCTATCTACCGTTGTATCTGAAACACAATTCCAGACAATTGTCTGCTATTCATTGACTGCATTTATTATTTATTTCTGGAAATGGTGCATATTTGTTTAGTTTTTTTTGTTATCATAACAGAAAACAGCTTGTTTTACATTATCTGATACATAATGTATGCATTTGGATATATGACATCCTAAATTATGTCCGTGAATTGAATACTAGGACTATATAGGTTTTAAGTTTGTGCAAGTAGAAGACTGCATTCAAGAACACAGTGTTTTTACTAGGATGTAAATTATCGAAGACAAATTATTACAGTAAAATGTAGTGTGATTTACGCAAAACGTTTATGTCAATGAGGTGCATTAACGTATGTAGATATTAGAAGTGATTTGTGTACCTGAAAGCTCCTGAACGTCCGTGCATAATCACAGTATCACTCAAACGGCACTTAAAGTTGCACATTTATAATTGTTTTACCAGAGCAGGAGCGCCCTAAATCAACGTATCAGGGAGTTCCTGACATCTCCGTCACATCACTAAAACACTCCGTCCGTGCCTTGGCACCAGACACCCCATCCATCCCTGTAAGCAACAACTATCGGGTCTGTAGCGTCTTCCTTCCATATCTAAATCTCCTGAAAGAGCTTGTGGATAGTTTATCATCTTCTTTTTTAACTATAACCATGATAATGGTTATCATAAACTTTACGCCGATTAATACACAATGTCTGGTATAAATATTGGAGGTATCTGCAGAAAACATGTCACAGATTAGAACAACGTCGTTCACATTTAGCAAGACTCGCTTGCACATAACGTGTAAAGAACGTCCATATTGGGACCCGATTCAATAAAGGTTTTAGTCGTCACGTCGAAAAATCTTAAATCTGTAGTAAGTTCACAGACAGCATCAAGTTAATGGTTTTTGTTTCTCTTTTCTGCGATTCATCTTAGATCCTGGCTAAAACAAATGTCATGCTAAAATTTCGCCAAGTAGTTAAAATATGGCACTAAGTTAATTTTATTTCAAGACAAAGGTCTTCATTGAAACATTTCACAGGTTTTAAAAGTATTTGATCCATTTTATCAACCGTTTCTTTTATTAAACTTGATTCTATTGGGAAATTGCCATTTATAAATATTACTTTTCGATGTGAAGGAATGTTATTTTCAAAGATACTCTTTAAGATGTTTGGTTTCTTTTGCTGTTTGTTTCTGTTAAATGCACTAGATTTGGCAATCGAGTCATGAACAGTGGCTCACCTTAGACTGATGAGCGTGTCGCTATTGTTGCTGGTGGTTTTGGCTGTAAAGGTTTTGGAGGTTTCAATGAACTGAAATTGTATTGACATGTTTTTTTGTCTTCTTTACAAGCGCACTTTTTTAAATAGTTTTATAATAAGGTATTTAACAACAAAGTATTATATTGACATGCTTATCAGGGTCTCTCTGTTAGTATAAAAAGTGCATAGCCGCACCCTGTATCGTCCCAATCATACGAAGGTTTACGAGACCTGTTAATGTGATTCCAGTTCGACTCCCCGTCCCCATGCACCTTTAATGCCCACGCGTTCTGTCTCGCTTCCCATGGAGTTTTTCCCCCGCGTTTTCTCCAACCTAAACCGCTCCCCGGCCGGTGATAATGGAGGTGAACCAGTCCATGAACATACGTTCACTGAGTAACGCTCATACGCTCCTCGCCTCATTAACTGGGAAATAATTCTGCCAAGTTGCAGTAATTAAGTCTTCTGAATGTGTTACATTATCTATATATCGTTCACCTAAATCTCTTGTTTTGACGCATTTTTAAGAGTCATACTCTTTACAGAGACAGGTCGTTAAGACGTCATATGCTGTTTTTTTTTAATGAAGTAATGTATGTCTGCGTAAAAACTGTATACACTAATTAGTACACAATGATCACGGATGGGTAAGTGGCGTTATTAAACGAGAGCACAAAACTGCTGTAAAGTCACTGAAAACCCTTGTTCCCGGAAACTAAAATTTGGTTTCTTACATTTCGCAAACGGATCACATAAACTTGTTATATTATAAATGCGAAGCTGGTATAGAATCTGTGACAAACTGTGTGATTGTCCCTTACACAACGCTTACACGACAATGAAGTTTGTTGCCTCTTCCAAGTTTGTGCTGGCACGTCCACGAGGTGAGATCACTATCACAGAGTGAACACGGAAAAACATGTTTCTTGTTGCTGCTTTCCCGACAGGTGCTTGACAAGGAACATAATTGAGGTGTACGTTACCGTTCCTGACATGGACATGTCCGCCTCATCGGGGGGATTTTTAGTCTGGCCTGCAAGTGAAATAATTCCAACATGTTTATGTTTTCGTTAATGGTTTTTAGTGTTTTACAAAGAATTTAGTGCAACCACTGTATTTAATAATGTCTTGGCATGTTTGTTGAACATCCTTCTATGAATGGTTTACAATAGACGATAAGCGAAATTCTTTCTTCGTCATTAAGATTATGGTTAACATTTAATTCGATTTCTTACAGATGTTAACACATTTGCACCGGGCTTTTATTGTTACGCGTAAATCCATTTAACGCTAATCCACTTTCAGAGATTGATGACATATCTCATATTAACCTTTGAATAAATGTTCTAATCCTTTAATCCAGTTATACAATTAAGCAGGTAGAGTTAGTGTTACGGTATTAAAGATTTTGCACAGCGCAAACATAATGTGTGAGGTCTTGCTTTGATCTTCAACTGAGCAGATGGAAGCATACCCGTACATTAGTTCAAGGACTTCTTCAGGACTTTTCAATATATGTAAGATGTCTAAATTCCATCTTACAGTCTCTATAACTGATGCCTTGTTAACACAAACACCGTGACTTAGTTTAAGATTTGAAAGACTGTTACCGTTTTCATATATAGTTGAACATGGACGTTATTTGCAAAGAATTAATATCAGTCTCTCATGGTTAGGAATGCAATTGAAGCAATTAAAGATGCTGACTATGCAAGATAGCTTGGTAATCTTATAAAACTATATTAATAAAATCTAGGCTATAAACTCTCAAAATAAATACAAATATTGACACTAATGAGTTTGCTAGAGAAGTCTCAGTTTCGGAACATCTGACGTTTTAGAGCGTTATTTTACACTGCATGCGTTTCGCTAATACAAGGCCTCGCTGTTTCAAGAATGCCAAGAAATGGTGAATTTGGGGATAATGATGCGCAATTCAAGATATGTAATTACTCCAGAGGGTACTGTCACATTTCTGTTTTGACTATGATGCCAACGCTGATTGTAAGAGAAAAAATATACACAGTTCTCTAATTGATTTCGTTCAAGAAATATATTTTCTTCAACATGCGGCGATTCATATTTTTTATATTGACTATGCGCAATTGTAGACATTCGTGTTACCCGATTCACCATTTAGTTTCACTTCAAAGAAACTACCAACTTTGATAACTAATAGAAATACGTAATTGTAGTTTTGTTGTTGGCCCCAGAAGTAGGAACAGCGATGGTTAGTCTTAGTAAGCAAGAAATATCACTTTGAAGCGATCTCTTATATCTTTTACTTTCGTTACAGAAGGCACAGTGCAGTTAAACTGTCCTTTCTATTTCATATTTATCATATAGCACAGGCCATTTATACATGTTTCGCCCACCGACGCAAATATCTTTTAAAGTCAGTTTTTCGGGGCGTTTTGTATACCTTCCAAAATTAGGTGCGGTTCACTGTATTTTACGTGCCAAATATCTACGTAAAAGCTCAAAGTAAAACACATAAATGTGTTGCATCTAATTGTACAAGCTTTTGATGAACATTTAACTTTTTCTCGTATGACATGGAAGGTATATGATTTAGTGAACAACATTAATTCTGAGGCCTTTTCAGGACATTGTTCAGAAGTCGAAAAAATGTAATTTGAGGACTGGATTGTATAGAAGAGGCACATTTCATGAACATTATTCTATAAAGAGCACACACCAATATTGAACCAGCTGAACACATACAAGTATTCATGGCATTGTCCATTGAAAATCACTGTCGGTCACAGATATATTGAAATATGATGTACACAGGAATCATTAAGCGCAAGAGGTGTGTGTTTGTGTGTGTGTGTGTTTGTGTGTGTGTGTGTGTGTGTGTGTGTGTGTGAGTTGTTTTTGTTTGTGTGTCTTTGTGTGTGTGTTTTTTAGGGCTACAGCTGTTAAACCCCCACATTTATACTGCTATCAACGTAGAAATTAAGTACATGATTTAGAACCCGATACGTTGAATTGGGTATCAGAAATGTTTCTGCAGCGTGTTATCTTGCAAGTTTAAAAGAACTTACGTACAAAAAAGTCGAAAGGTTGGATACTCCGTGCGCATCCAAGAAATTGAAGAAAACAGCGCAGTAATTTATAGCCTAACATGATGCGATTCGCAGTATCAAAGTATCGAGTGTATTGCAAAGCTGCGACAGGACAAGAATCAGGTTTATATTTATAGGCAGAGATAACGACGTGCAAATGTAATTGATATACCTGAATAACAGGTAAGAAAAAAACAAGAAAGAGAAAAAGAACAATTTCAACCGCATTTTCGTTTAAAGGTATTTCATTCATAAAAACAGGTATGCAATTTTCGTTTGTAAATTAGTCTTGTGGAAGACAGTGATGTATGCTCAGTTACGAATCGTTATGATGAAATGGATGTGAGAGATAACATCAAACTTGTTAACATCATAGCGAATGTCAAAGTAATTGCTTAAAGAGTTTTCGGCACAGTTCAAACTCAGATACCGTAACTTAAGATCAATATTAAATATTGTGTCAGTAATTTCATAAATTACATACCAAACACACCCATACATTATTATTCATGTTATTAATAATATTTCTCGTACAAAGCTTTGAAAAGAGATGACAAAGGTTAATTCACGCGCTTTAAGTACCCCAAACCACAGCCAGCCTCCACATTGCAGCTCATTTATTGCAGTGCCCCATTGATCCCACTCATAGATAACATCAGCTCAATTATAGTCGTTATTTATCTGTAAAGTTAACAGGTGCTTCACTGTTTTCTTTGGGCTTCTGTTTTTAACTGTCCACCAGATTTATTATTTGTAAAAAATATGTTGTTTTTTTGTCATTCAGCTAGTGTAAATGTTTATAACAGTGGAATTGAGAGTTACCGTCAGTACGTCAATTCTTTTTTTCAATGTTATTTCATTAATTGGTTCGATATTTCACTCCCACTTTTGTGTTAAACAACACTATTTCTATCGTTTTTTCCCCGATAGAATCATCTTTCTGACCAGAACAGAGCACACAGTTTGCAAAGTATTCAACGATACGTTCTTCTTAATATTTGAGTAACTTGAGCAGAGACAGTATTCTTCCTTAGAAGACCAGTAAAATCCAAACACTTTCATATCAGCAACAGCGACTGTTGTTGCTCGATATCATCATCATCGTCATCATTTATTTTTTTCTTTATTTTTTGTGCCTGTGTTTCTAGTAAAAGCATCGAATGTGTTGTTGTTTTGTATTACGGCATATTTATACAATTTACTTGCTTGCTCACACAATTTACCTGTATTTATTGCTCGTTCGTTGATCATAGACCAAGCAGCGCGTGTTTTGGTTCTTATTTAACAGTTCTTGCACACATAACAAATGTAGGTAAACCATTCCCCCCTTTTCAGACTGTTACCACCTCTGATTAACGACTGCCGCATATTTTTAAATCATTGTCATTATTTATACATCTGTGGTCATTAAAGCCATCTTCAAATATAAACGGCACTTCGTCATTTTAATTTCAGGTTTCGACAATTTTTAATTTGACAACCACCATTTTTTCAGACGGTATAATAAATTTACTAGATTTACCCCTGCCATACCATTTGCAATTTGATTGAGAACTGTTGTACACTGATAGAAGCGGGAATCACATATTTTAAACGGTTGATGTGCGCAAAGATATTGTCAAATGTTTTGCCATTAATGTCAATCACATCTTCAATTGAAAAAGGTATGTTTTCGGTTATGACTTTTAAGCGCCGTAACAATCCTGTGGACAATATGTTAATTAGTCATATTATAAAGAAAACGTAATACTTAAAATATGAATAAGGGACTTTTTGAGTACATGTTTCTGATAGTATCTTTATTTCTATCGTAATATCTTATTGTATTTTCATGTCTTATAGTTTGCTCTTAAATACTTATTAACAACGTTTGCACAGCAGTATAGTAATAAAACAAGCCAGATTACATGAAGAGGAAATATTGTGCAAAGGCTAACGCAAAGAAAATAAGCAATTAAACCAAAATATTCCTTCATTAAATTCTTGTGATGTAAACCTTTCTCAAGAAAGATGATAATAGATATATATATATATATATATATTGTTTTACTAGTAGTATATTTAACAAGGCGGATGGCGTCTTCGAGCAGTCTCATACACTGTTAATTACAACGAATTCCCTGGCGTTTGTTGTCTTGCCTTATGAAACACTAGGAAGTTTTATTTATATTTTTATGAAGTCATTATCATCGTATATATGAAGCATCGTTTGTCCGGGAATCAATATGATGGAACCTGATCCCTCCAGAAGAGGCTTTCATGCTTGTTGCCCGATGATTTGTTTTACTTCCATAGATAGTTCATTCTACAAAATGACTTGAATAAGTAGAAAATCAATCCCTCAAGTCGGAAATTAATCCATGTAATCATGCCGTCCGTGTATTTCAAATTCATTTCTCGTTTGTAAATTTTCAAAAAACAATTGTTCATTTCTATGATTCTTACTTTGTTTCGGTTTTACATTTCATGTTCGTATTTTTGTCGTGTTGATTTGAAGTAAATCAAATTAGTATTTGTTGTAGTACTGGAAATGGCATCGTCCGTAAATTTGATCATAATCGTTGTCCAAGGTCATTGGACAAAGAAAACAATTTACAATATGGACGGCATTGAATTTTATACACGTGTCCGGTATGTCTAAATGAATGGGAGAGATGGTCGGTTGTTCCAGTGTAGTGTATACACGAGGTCCAGTATGTCCTAATGACTGGGGGAGATGGTCGATTGTTTCCAGTGTAGTGTATACACGATGTCCAGTATGTCCTAATGACTGGGGGAGATGGTCGATTGATTCCAGTGAAGTGTATACACGAGGTCGAGTATGTCCTAATGACTGGAGAATATGGTCGATTGATTCCAGTGAAGTGTATACACGAGGTCCAGTATGTCCTAATGACTGGGGGAGATGGTCGATTGTTTCCAGTGTAGTATATACACGATGTCCAGTATGTCCTAATGACTGGGGGAGATGGTCGATTGTTTCCAGTGTAGTGTATACACGAGGTCCAGTATGTCCTAATAAATGGGGTAGATGGTCACTTGTTTCCAGTATAGTGTATACACGAGGTCCAGTAGGTTCAAATGACTGGGGTCGATGGTCACTTGTTTCCAGTATAGTGTATACACGAGGTCCAGTATGTTCAATTGACTGGGGTAGATGGTCACTTGTTTCCAATGTAGTGTATACAAGAGGTCCAGTATGTCCCAATGACTGGGGTAGATGGTCGATTTTTTTAAGTGTAGTGTATACACGAGGTCCAGTATGGCCTAATGACTGGAGGAGATGGTCGATTGTTTCCAGTGTAGTGTAAACACGAGGTCCAGTATGTCCTAACGACTGGGGGAGATGGTCGATTGTTTCCAGTGTAGTGTATACACAAGGTCCAGTATGTCCTAATGACAGGGGGATATGGTCGATTGTTTCCAGTGTAGTGTATACACGAGGTCCAGTATGTCCCAATGACTGGGGGATATGGTCGATTGTTTCCAGTGTAGTGTATACACGAGAATCAGTATGTCCCAATGACTGGTGGATATGGTCGATTGATTCCAGTGTTGTGTATACACGAGGTCCAGTATGTCCTAATGACTGGGGGAGATGGTCGATTGTTTCCAGTGTAGTGTATACACGAGGTCCAGTATGTCCTAATGACTGGGGGAGATGGTCGATTGATTCCAGTGTAGTATATACACGAGGTCCAGTATGTCCTAATGACAGGGGGATATGGCTGATTGTTTCCAATGTAGTGTATACACGAGGTCCAGTATGTCCTAATGAATGGGAGAGATGGTCGGTTGATTCCAGTATAGTGCATACATGAGGTCCAGTATGTCCTAATTACTGGTGAATATGGTCGATTGATTCCAGTGTATTGTATACACGAGGTCCAGTATGTCCTAATAACTTGGGGATATGATCGATTGATTCCAGTGTAGTGTATACACGAGGTCCAGTATGTCCCAATGACTTGGGGAAATGGTCGATTGATTCCAGTGTAGTGTATACACGAGGTCCAGTATGTCCCAATGACTGGGGGAGATGGTCGATTGATTCCAGTGTAGTGTATACACGAGGTCCAGTATGTCCTAATGACTGGGGGAGATGGTCGATTGTTTCCAGTGTAGTGTATACACGAGGTCCAGTATGTCCTAATGACTGGGGGAGATGGTCGATTGATTCCAGTGTAGTGTATACACGAGGTCCAGTATGTCCCAATGACTGGGGGAGATGGTCGATTGATTCCAGTGTAGTGTATACACGAGGTCCAGTATGTCCTAATGACTGGGGGAGATGGTCGATTGATTCCAGTGTAGTGTATACACGAGGTCCAGTATGTCCCAATGACTGGGGGAGATGGTCGATTGATTCCAGTGTAGTGTATACACGAGGTCCAGTATGTCCCAATGACTGGGGGAGATGGTCGATTGATTCCAGTGTAGTGTATACACGAGGTCCAGTATGTCCCAATGACTGGGGGAGATGGTCGATTGTTTCCAGTGTAGTGTATACACGAGGTCCAGTATGTCCTAATGACTGGGGGAGATGGTCGATTGTTTCCAGTGTAGTGTATACACGAGGTCCAGTATGTCCTAATGACTGGGGGAGATGGTCGATTGATTCCAGTGTAGTGTATACACGAGGTGCAGTATGTCCTAATGACCGTGTGTAAGTGTTTAAACTTCAAATTAATTTATTTCTAGATATGTGGCATACTCTTTGTGTGTGTTTTTTATCATTTTATGAACGCACCGCACTTAACATTACACATTAAGTTATGTATGAATGAACAATAAAACGCCCAAACCAAGCTCCACTTCTAGTAATGAATAAATGCAGTCGATCAAATGCAAATATTTGTTTGAAATTGTGTTTTATACGGAGACTCAGAATGATGAACGTAATTCGCTGTTATGCATCATCTACACATGTGAGGAGCGCATACAGTATATTGGTGAGAAGTTAATGATGTTCATTTAAGTTAAACAAGATTAATAGTTGGTGCTTACTATTTTAATTCAACATATTAAAACTTGGCAAATCAAACGTGTTTTTGTTTTCATCATAAACTGAGTTACTTATCTTTAAAGAAAACAATGTGCAATGTTTACTTTTCTGATGATAAAGCAGCCTCTAACTTGCTTGCCGTCCTTGGAAACAATTAACGTGCATCTCTCAGCCGACATAATTTATTTGAAAAACTATTTTCTGTTAATTATTTAACGCGTGTTCTTGCTTTTCGTCTGTCAATTTTGCCAAGATATGTATGTTCTTGGTAATAAAATATATCTGTACGATGATTATATTTGATGTAAATAATCAAGCGCATTAACATTTTTTGTTTAGAAAACGTTCTTAAATCCGCTCAGCATTCTCAGTCTTTTAACCGGTTAATTTGTTTGTCTAGCATGTTGATTTGGAATTGAAAATGCTGTTGAAATGATCGTCATATTTAAAGAACTGCTTCTCATCATGGTATTTGTACCATTTTACGGGCGTGCCGAGACTCTATACAGCTACTTAGTTGTTAAAGAAATATCCCCATATAGTGTTGCACTTCGCCGGACTTTAATGTCTTTGTTCACGAGGCTTACTAGTATTGACTAGTCTGTATTCACTCTCCACATTTTCCAACAAAAATGCGGAGTACGAATTGTCCACAATAACGATTGGGTTTAAAAAAATGTTGTTCGCATTTGCCACAAAAGGTATAAATTGAACAAGATGAGCTAAAGCAGGGTCCTCATTATTATACATTCGCGTGATTAATCCATAAATCCATTTCGCCTGTTGACGTTTCCTACGAAATGAATGAGTTAGACTCAAAAGCCCAAATGCATTATCTGTTAAGAAGTTTATTAAATGTCTATTCCTTCTCCCATCAAGAGGTTCCTCATCTGTAAGACGTTTACCAAGAGAGACAACCTTATTCCAGGGAGATGAGAGGAAATATGAATCCTAAGACAACCTCAGTCAGTACGGAGAATGCGGTTGAATGGTCACCCCCACCTGGTCAGTTTGGATCAGTGTATAGAACTTTAATGTTTGTTAAATCAGAAGACGAGCCGCATTGCGGATATATCGATGTTGTTTGCTTTTCATTACAGTAACTAAAATATAAGAATTTCATCAATAGGATTTTCACAATTTACAGCCATACGCCTAGGTATTGTATTTAATAAAGAGACCTGTCATTAGCGAAATTGGTCAGCTTCGAAAGTCTCGACTATGCATATTAATGTGTCTAGAAATTTCACGCAACAAAGAAAGGTATTCCATAATACCAGCGTGCATATAAATTGGTAAGTTTGATAAGATCATAACATGGTCATTGTATTCAATGGTTTTAATTCATATTAATTAATTATATATCTTATGAACTTATTGTGAAAATGTCAAACCACCGAAATAATTTTATTGCAGTTTAAATTTTAAGGACTACTACATATTACTTAATGCTCTACTTCTGTTGGACTTACTTTTTCAATCGGTGCCTGAATGGGTTACATTGTAGATGTAAAAATTCCTCGAATAAGGCAATGCTTCTATAAATCATTATTCAACCAAATTAACATTTTCACTTGTAAATTTATTGTTGAAAATAATATATATATTCAGTTGAAAATTGCATTGGATTGCATCTTCTCACATTCAATTGTTAATCGTTATGAAAATATATATGTGTCTGATATAGAAATTGATGA
Organism: Mya arenaria; assembly: GCF_026914265.1. Classification (NCBI taxonomy): domain Eukaryota; kingdom Metazoa; phylum Mollusca; class Bivalvia; order Myida; family Myidae; genus Mya; species Mya arenaria. The sequence continues at coordinate 1,012,188 of NC_069134.1, forward strand.
AAATTGTAAGAAAAGTATTATCATTGTGCATACCGGAAATGTTTTATTCTCTATATTATCGTTTGAAATATATATTACTCATGGGCTTTAAGCTTATAGTGAATAAACTATCTATAGTGATATTTATTTGTATAGACGTAAATGTCGATAATTACCGCCGTCGAAAGACATTTATGGGGACAAAACACCGTGTTTGTACTGTACCAGTAAGACAGGTTGTTGTTTCATAAACATACACGTACATATACTTACACTCTATAATTTGTTGATGTAATTCAAAATGTACACTTATTTTTGCACTTACCATGCATTACAATTATATCATATACGAGAAAGGTTCATATCTTTTGACGATCTACTTCTGTATAAGCGTCAGTTCTGTTACATTCTGCTTTCATTCGATGGTCACTTGTTTATTAATTGCACTCAGATTGGAGCAGGATGAGCGAGAAAGATGATGTGTGACTATATCATTTGCAATTAGCATTGTTTATGGGGAAGTCAATGACAAGTGTCCACTTCTTTTATTCTTGATATTCTGTCCTTTGAATTGCTAAAAAAAGAAAGATATCATGAATATGGAAAGAAAGCTCCAGGCTTCCTGTTATGTTTATATAGCTCCAAGAGTACACATACATAAGTTAAGCTTCACGAAATAGTATGTGTAAGTATTAAATGTACCTAAATAGTTTGTGTAAGTATCAAATCAACCTAAATGACATGAACAAAGCAGACTTTCATCACTTCGGATTAAATACTATAAAATATCAAAAACGTTGAATGTCATACAAAAGATGTATGGCTAGAACGTTTCCAGTAGTCCTCGCCAAAGGTTTCTTGTGAACGTGTGTAAATGATGCGCTTTAACTGAGGTAGATTAAGATTGATAAATGCTCCGGAAAATTTCCGAACGTCCATGCACAGTCATCGTTTGACTCTTGCGGCACTTAATGTTGCACATTCACCACTGTTTTACCAGAACAGGAGCGGCCTTAATCAAAATAACGACGTCCTCACCGCATGCCTGGCACCGAATACCCGTTAACTTCTGCATGTTAACATATGTCGGGATTTCCAATGCAGATAAATGGTCATTAGATATATATAAACTGTATTCGATGCAGCGTATCGACACCTTTTGAGAAAATGTTAATGCGCAGAGTACAAAGGTTATATTTCAATATTTCAATAAGTTCTTTATTGAAGAAACATTTTAGTGTTGTTTTCTTAAAAAGATAGTTCTTGTCATTGTCTCATTTTTAAGGCAGTCGACGCTGGTATGATGGGACTTGTGTGGCCTTTCATGTCACGTATTGGTGTTGAAGGTACTAGGATAGAACAAACATGTATAAATGTTTTGCAATTCATCACACAAATGATGTATGTAATAAGGTATTCAAATGACTTATTTGAATTTAGTAAGTTTTGACTGTATTATGAGGTTAGATATTTAGCCATTAAATTAAGAAATCAAATTTTATTGTCAATTCAATCAAAACACGCCCATGAAGTGTTGTATTTTGTTATTTGAGCTTTATTGGAGACGATTCTGGTTAACTAAGTATAAAAGATTGCCACAGTAATGGACGGCAAAACATCTTTGACTTTAAAGCGTGTTATTACTTGTTATTCCTGGGAATAAGATGGTAGAAGGAGATTGGTGAAAACTGATTTTAGGTTATGACCGTGAATTTGAACTAAGAGCGGGCATTTTCCTGTTATATGGCAATTCAAGCTCATAAACAATAAGAAGGTTGGTGTTGTTTCTTGACAATAAATAAGAAATGAAATTGTACCAAAGATTAAGGTTGAAGATATTTCTTCCATATGTAATAAGCTACATTGCATGATTTCCAGGATCATTTCCATTTCAGGATGGACATAAACTAATAGAAATATTCAAGATAATCGTGTCAGCGAAATAAAAAAAATATTCCAAGGGCAGACCACTCTAGCGAATTAAGGCAATAAATGAATAGAAAGAATTACAGACATGCTTCAGTGTACAGAGTGCATATTTTGTGGGGTTACAAAAAAGCGAGTTCGTGTATGTTCTTGTATTCTTGATATTCACCATATAGAAGGACTTTGTTTCGTTCCCTTGTATATAATGTTCCGTACTGGAAATAGTTTTACTCTGCATCTTACCCAGCTCACAAAGATATCTGGTGCCTTAAACCTGTTTATGTTATTCCAGTATGACTTCCCGCCCCGTGCACCTTTGATGAGCGCACATTTTGTCCCGCTCCCTGTGGAGTATTTTCCCGCGCTTTCTCCAACCTACACTACTCCCCGCTAGGGGATAATGGAGTTGCAACAGTCCATGTAAAATACACCCATTGGGTAATAGCTCATCGCCTCATTTACTGGGAAATAATTCTGCCAAGTAACATTAATTAAGTCTTCTGAATGTGTTATATTAGCTTAACATCGTTCACCTAAATCTCTTGTTTTGACGTATTTTAAGAGCCATACTCTTTACAGAGTCAGGTCGTTAAAACGTCATATGCTTTTTTGCAATGATTTAATGTATGCCAGCTTAAAAACTGCAAACAATGAATATAACACTGTGACACACAGTTGGGCTTTTGTCTTAATTAAAAATGAACTCTGAACTGTTTTGAAACACAGCAAATTCTTAATGACAGATAAACTTGATGCTTTATTGTACGTTCAAAACAAATGCAATAAAGAGGATGTGACAACCTTTCCGTGTGCTTTTCTCTAACACAAAGAAAAGCTCGTATTCTAGAGCAGTTTCTCAGCTCGTGTTGTGGACAGTTTCTCTCTTTTCATGTCTATGCTCGTGGGGTTCCGAGGCACGCTGAGAAGGAAAATGGTCATTTGGGAACGGACTGTAAATATTTCATTAATTCATTCAAAAACATTGAAACACATAATACACAAATACAACATCTTAACACTTAACATTCAACAAACACACTTACAAACACAACACAAACAGCTATATATGCAAATGATATACTTACCAGAATGGAAACAGCCAACAGTGTACTCCAGAAATGATTATTTAGATTGATGTTAAATATCACGTAATACTTAAATTAAATCTTAATGGAAAGTGCAATGAAACATTTCACTAGCCTGTGAATTGAAGGTGGTCTACCTTTCAGGGAAGAAATCTGTAATTAGAAAAAAACAACATCCTTACAGTGGTCATGATAGGGTAAAAGTTAATGATCAGAACGAGTAATTATATATTTTATTAAATGTTAAGGTGGTGTACAATTCAAATACAATTTAAAACAGTCCTATGACAAAACATATCACTCAGTGTACAAGAACGTTATAACCTCTTCAAGTTTGTGCTGGCAGGCTCGCCAGGCGAGATCACTATCACAGAAAGAACACAAAAAAGCGTACTCCGTGTTGCCTCTTTCACGACAGGTGCTTGACAACTAACATAATTTAGGTGTACGTTACTATTCCCTTTATGGACATGTCCGCCTCATTGGGATTTTCTAGCTTTTGTTTCTAAGTGGAATAACTGCAATATGTTTGTGTCCTCGAGCATTAGTTTCAAACTTTTACAAATGATTTAGCGGATGGACCGTTTTTAATACTTTTTTGTATCAGCTGTTATTTCAATGTGTCTTGACAGATATTTTATGAATGTTTTGCAACAATAAACGAAATTATTTCTATTTCATTAGGATTAAAGTGAATAACTAATGGGATTTCCAAAAGATGTAAAACTAATTCAGTTATATAATTCTCCAGGGATGAAAATATCTGCACAGTGCAATCATTGTGTGTGGCGTCTTGCTTTGATCTTCAACTGAGCAGATGGAAGCATACCCGTACATTAGTTCAAGGACTTTTTCAGGACTTTTCAATCCATGTAAGATGTCTAAATTCCAACTTATAGTCTCTACGACGGAGTCCGTAACACAATACTGGCATATGCGGTGAAAACGCCTGTTTAAATAAAAAAAATGAGGGCCCTTTCCGTTTGCATACATAGTTGAACATGTAAGCACTATATAAAGCAATCAACAAATCGCCATCTCGCATGGTAATAGGAATGCAATTTATGTTGCTGACTTTGCAGTATAGCTTGAAAATCTTTTAAAACTTCAAGCCTAATAAAAGTTCAACAAAAAATATTACCAATATTGACACTTATGAGTTCGCTAGGAAACAGTTTCAAAATATCTGACATGGCGCTAATTTAAGTATTTCCGACAATATGTGTATGCAATATCAGGTATGTTACTTCTCCAGAGGGTACGGTCTGATTTCTTAGTCGACTATAATTCCAAATGTTATTGTAAAAAACAACAACACAAATTAGCAATTATTTCTTTTAATGAAATATACTTTCTTCAACAAGTTATATTACATCTTCTAATAATACAGGTTTTTGCAAGTCCATACACGGAAGTTCAAAGTTTGGTTATTTCGTGTGCATCTAAACCATCGCGGTTAATGAACGTACCACACGTTTATATGAGCACATTGCAAAACATCAACACGTCAATACCCAAATTGATATTTGAACCAGAGATAGCAACGTGAAAATGTAGCTGATATACTTAAATAAGCTGTAAGATGTTTAAAAAAGGACCAATTTCAAACACATTTTCGTTTTAAGTATATTTCATTCATTTAAAAAGGTAGGCAATTTTCTCTCAGTAAATTAACCTTGTCGAAGACAGTGATTTATTTTCAGTTATGAATCGTTCCGATGAAATGTGTGTAAGAGATAACATCAAACTTGTTAACATCATAGCGAATGTCAAAATAATTGCGCTAGGAGGAATCAGCATATTCAAACCTGGGAGTTATATTGAACATTTCTTCTCACTTATATACAGTGTCAGTATAATTTCGTTATTAATTATATACCAAGCACACCTGCTCGTTATTGTTCATATTATTTATAAGTGTTGAAGTAAAGCTACTTTGACAATAAGTATATAACAAAGGTTCATTCACGCCCTGCAAGTACCCAAAACCACAACCAGCTTCTCCATTGCAACCCATTCATTTCTTTGCCCGATTGAACCGACTCATAGATAACATCAGCTCAATTATAGTCGTAATTTCTCTGTTATGTTAACAGGTGTTAATTTATTTCATTTAGGCTTGTATTTTAATAGTCCACCACATATATTTTTTTGTAATACAACATATGTCTTTGTAGCGACAGTAAGTAAATAACGTCGGAATTGAGAGTTAGTGTATCTGCATCCTTTATTTCTGTATTTACTGGTTTGATATTCCATTACATCTCTTGTCGCCGAAACATACATACTATTTCGTCACATTTCATTAATAAATGTTACGGTTACCGCATTGCCGGAACGGTCAGTGAACTACGAGTTTTCTGGGGATTTTTGTGCGACCAACTTAACACAGCTCCTGTTACCAACGTGTATAGTATATTTTGGAATGACGAAATCGGGGATTCAGCTCGGGCCCCAATTACAGCTATTAAAAGATATCACCATTATATATGTGTCAGAGCTTCCCCCGTCTATAATATATTCTCCAGTTCAACCACAATTATGTCGCTCATTCGCTTTAAATTGAAATCATATTTCTTTGCTGATACAATTAGCCGGTAGTTATTGCTCGTTCGTTGATCAAAGACCAAACAACTCGTGTTTTGGTTCTTATTTAACATTCCTTGCACACAGAACAAATGTAGGGAAAGAACTTGAATAGCGCACTTTCCCTTTTTGAGACTATTACCGCCGCTCATTAAAAACTGTAAGCACAATTTTAAATCATCGTCATTATGTATGCCTATGTGATCATTAAAGACATCTTCAAATATAAAAACGGCGCATCGTCACTTTCAATTTCGGGTTTAAAATTTGACAGCCACCTCTCTTCAGAAGACGTAATAAACTAACTAGATTAAGCTTCACCATTACGCAGCCGTGAGCAATTCTGATTGAGAACTGCTGTACACTGATTGAAGCGGGAATTACATATTTTAAACGGTTGATGTTTGCAAAGATATTGTCAAATGTTTTGCCATTAATGTCAATCACATCTTCCATTGAAAGCGGTATGTTTTCAGTTATGACTTTTAGCGCCGTACCAATTCTATGGACAGTATGTTAATTAGCCATATTGTAAAGACTTGAGACTTTTTACCGAAATATGAATAAAGGACTTTTTGCGCATGTGGTTTATATATGCGTTTTCTGATAATATCTTCAAGTCGTTAGAACTTATTTTACATCATTTATAATAGTTTTATTTTAAACAACGAAATAGCAAAGTTTCTTTTAAATACTTCATAGCAATAAGAACTAATACCAACTCATTTCACAATAAGTGATAAACTTCCAGTAAAGCAAATCTTTTATAACAACCAATTATAACAAAACAGTCCCTAATTAAAATTAATGGGATGTAAACATATCTAAACAAAGTGCGAGAAATTGAGAAAGATGATGATATTTTATGTTGCGTTACTACAAGTATTTTACATGACTTCGTGTAACGAAGCTTCTTTTAGAAAGCTTTAGACGGTGGGCTCCTAGCAACCTGCTCAGATTCACTTAATTACGACGGTACTGAGACATGTCCCTGAAGCTGTTTGTGTGTGCCTGGTAGTTTTGTTTATAATTTAAAGAAGTCATTAACATCGTCTGAGGCATCGTTTGTCCGGGAATCAATACGATGGAACCTGATCCTTCCAGAAGAGGCTTTCATGTTTGTTCGCTTGTATGGTTTTGTAATTGCTTGGAAGTAAAGAGGCTCGATGATTTATGTCACTTTAATAGATAGTCAGATCTGCAAAATTGATGTAATCAAAAAATCAATCATCAGGTGGGAAATGTAATATGCCGTTCTTATATTTCAAAATATGGTAGAACGGAGCATTAATTCCATGTGGGTAAAATTTGCAATAGTGTCCATTTCTATGATTTTCTACTTAGATTCACATCTATATGTCGGAATAACGTTGGCGTATTGATCTACAGTAAGTGATATATATATATATATATATATATATATATATATATATATATATATATTTCATTGGTTTGAGTTTAACCTTTATCCAAAGGCAAATGAAAATGGTAATCAGGTCGAACATGTCCTGTATAAGTGTGTTGCGGACCAATATGTCGTAATGGCTGGAAGAGACGGTCAATTGTTTAATAATTGCCCTCTGATTGAAGCTTGATGAACATGATTGGAAATGTCTGGCCATTACATCGGCAACAGGAATTGTCTATGGGGAAGTCAATAACATGTGCCTATTTATATAGGTATGTAAGGATGTGGGTTTTTTTCTTTCAATAATTCGGATATGGAATACAGTTACAATTAGATAGCTGATGTTTGCGTGATAAGTTTCATAGGAACAACGAAAAGCCTACCCTACCAAGCCATATGTTTGATCTGTAAAAAGGTTTATAAGTGTTTAATATACTAGAATAACATGAATAAAACAGAAGATCAGACGCATCAGATGAAAGGGTACAGATCTCATGTAAGCACCAGGAGTATTCAGTAACCTCTTACAGATGATTTGTGTCAGTATCATTACCATTAATGAGACTTGCTCGTTGTTTGGCAACACATGGACACCCCTGATCTCGAGTAAAAACATCCATCTAGGTATCTCGTAGACCCCACACAGATGTTACATTGAAAAACATGTTCTACCGCATCCATATCAGACGTGTATCGCCAAATTGTTGAAATGCTTGTAAGATTGGCTAACCTTACGAGCAGTGAGTTGATAAATTCATTCACGATTTTATCTTGCAGTGTCTATCAAATTTAGATTTTAACGCATGTTATCTGTGAACAAATATTTGTAAAAGTTAGCGACATTTTTCAGTGCGAAGCTGTTAAGTCGGGGCTTTTAGAATTAAGGTATACGGATTGACTTGTTTGCTGTATGTTTGTTTAGGTAAGCCTCTCTGTTTAAATGTGCACCTGGGCTCTCATGGCTTCTGTCAACACGGGAAATTTGTATTCACTGTTTGTATGCTTCTGTTAGTGTGATTCCCATCTTTGTCAGCGACCCGGCCTTTTAATGTAAGTTTTCTACCTCAAGTTTTAAGGTTTCGGTGAAGTCGTACATTGACCCCTTTCCATAATGTTTTCAAGTTTTGGATATCATTATTTTTGTCTGTTACGAAATAAAATGTTCAGACATAAAAATGGAGGCAATTACCCACGTACAATCAATAACTTCTTTTGTATTTAAAACATTACGTTTTTATTATAATATGCTTGTTCTGTTTATCAAAATGATATGTTGGCATACTCCTGAAACAGTTCTTATTTTTTCCTTGTAACAGGACAACAAAAGAGTACCTGTGTTGGCCAGCAAGTTCATTGCTCAGTCAATATGCCAGGAGTTCTCACCTATTTTGTATAAAACGTTGTAACGTTACATCTGGCATGTTTCCATGGTCCTGTTTTCCTTCAAGTCCCCGACACAGGTGGTCATCTGTCCGTGTAGGATGAAAGCAACAAGCCATAACCGTCCATCATCAGAATCGCCGCACAAAGGTGACATCCCTTCAGTACATGTGTTACAATGTCCACTTTGAATTAATTTACATCGGTTACTTTCACTTTTAACATACTAACTGCCTGCTTTAACCTCATAATTGGTTCAAAGGTGCTGATGTTGACAGCAGGAGGTTTTCGTTGACCGCTTCTTCCGTAGGTTAAAACCATTTACCTTAATACATTGGACAATTGATGGCTCTGACACGGAAGAGGGTAAAAAAGCATGAGTGCATCCTTCGTTGTTTACCACTTTATTTGTTCCCTATGTGCTATATTTTATTGCATTAGGTGTCAACATTTCGAAAACAAAATTAAGGGCACATGGACATCTTTCAAGTAACCAAAATACCATTACGTTCCTTAAAATAGTCCCATCTAAAGTCATTTGAAAAAAAATCCTTCGTATCCGGTTCAGTGGACTGTCAAATTGAAAGTTATCTGGTTATCAAGACCTTAATAAATTATTATATTTCTTTTTAGTTTGAGAGTCGACTCTCAAATATTTATTTATTGCAACTGTGTAGTGTTCAATGGAAATCTCTAGCCAACTACTCTTGATTGCAAATTGCCCATTAATTGTTCTATTAAACTACTATTAAGTTATATGACCTTAAAACAAGGTTATACAAGTTCAGCCATTTTCTCAGAAACTTCGTTAATAACCCGATTCTTACGTTGGTATAAAGGGGAGACTTTTGAATTTGTTTTATCTTTTGACCATTACTTCAATACAAGCTTGTTCCCACGACTTATTATTTAATCCAAGTCAGCAGCATTTTATATTACGATTTCAATTCATTTGGTGTTTATTTATAGGTTAAACTAAATTATATAAGTTTAATTCCTCATGACTTAATTAGTTATGATAATGTTTGTTGGCGATCAAAAATCATAACTTGGTGGCAATCCAATACTTGATATGAATACGCCGGTTTGGAGTTACGTATTTTCAATTTTAACATACATTCAAAAGCTCCCTTTTAAAGTTATTAAAGTTTTGACAAATTTTGAATTTCAATTCAAATATTTGCAATTGATAAATTCTTTCAAAGGCCCTTACTGTCACGATAGACACGACCGAATATCAATATAGCCCAGTTCGTTCTTTTCCAATGGCATATACTCTTTGTACAGCTGTGGAAGAAGAATGAAAAAATGCAGACCAAAGTGCATGTTATTTACGTAGATCTTCTTGGAGATGATTCATATTTCAAGTTTATTTTCAAAATATCCAGAAGGCCATGGTCTATGTGGGCAATTTATTTACACTAAAGTGTTTTCACACGAATCAATGCATTTATAATACGAAATTAAAAAATAAACCAAAATAAGCCTAAATATTGAATTAGTATATACTTCAACTACAGAAAATAATTAAATCAAAATAGTTCTGTTTTCTGTGTTTTGTATCAATTTAAATTTAATTTTTGGGTTGTTTAAACATGGCAACGAAATAATATAAACATTCATAACAATGTGTGTTGAGCTGTGTCTTTTAATGGATTTTGTGGGTATATAGTTACACGATATCTACAACAATTGTTGTATAATGATAGTTACAATAACAAATAACTCCCTGTGTCAGAGAACCTGATCTTAGTCTTGGAGATGTGAGGGTACTGTAACTATAGTTATATAAAGTTATAAGCACTGCTGACAAGGGTATGGTTAAGGACGTGGTAGATGGAGCATATTTGGGGACCCCCCTCTCTGTGTGACAGTAGGTCCCCAAGACTCTCCAGCTCGGTGTGCGATGCTCTGCCGGGGACACAATTGTGAGATTTAAACAATCAATCTGCCTCTCAAACACATCTCAAAAACTCATAACATGCTGTATGAACGATTTATCAGCAGGGCTATCACCCACTTACCGGCTTAAGTGACTCATGTTGAGACAACAATTGAAAACAATAGATAACGACGCATCGATATAAGGTGGATGAACCCAAACTCTTCACTTCACGGCGTCTGTGTTTAGGAACAAATTTCGTAAAGAATAAACAAAGATTGGTAAATATCAGCAAAAAGCTCTCAGTCCACATTGAAAACTACAGCTCACAATCGTTGATAGCGTGAACAGGTTTTTATTACTCTAACGCGGTATTTCTTGCAGGATAACAGTTGAAGTGCATTCAATCTTCTTCTTTCTATCTGCTCATCAGGTTTCTAATGTATGTTTTCTGATAGGGTTGCACTTTTATTAATGACTTATTTGACAGTTTTTGTTCAATTAAGAGGTGCATTATGGCATATTGTGTTGCGAGTCCTTTGATTTATGTCAGTGAAGTCTGTAATTTTAGTCATTTTCTGCTTTAAAATCCCCAGACATTGGCATATCGAATGTAAAACACCTCTCTCGCGTCCGCGTATGTTTGCTTGTCTGTCTAATTTAAGTTATTTATCAAGTACTTAATGCATTTCAAATGCATTGCACGTCGGGGTGTTCTTTCATTAAGCACATTTTTCTATCACTGTATTTCTATGGTACGGAATTCGGCTAAAACTCGCATGGCGTGAAGTTGCAAGCCGTATTATCTCATACAATTTTAATATTCCATGACTTTATTAGCCTTTAAACGCTTTTTGCACCCGATTGCCTGTAAATCTGATCAAAGTCTTACCTCTACGGGACTTCGATTTGGAAATTTTCAGTGATTTAACAATTTGCAGATTTGCATATATATCTTAAGCTTTATTTGACGTATCAGCGAAGTGTTATTTTCGAATGATTTCATCAATTGAGATCGACTGTAAATATTTGGGAAAAGATAAGGACCATATTATTTCGCCAGACAAATGATACCCAATAGCTCCCACCAAACGACGCATATTTAGCGCTGGGATTGTTCGGTTGTGATTACTGTGAATGTCCTCAGTTATACTCAAGTGAGAGGAAAACTAACTAAATATGGTGGTTTCCTTTTTGGTGTATCAGACAGAAAAAAGAACGTAAATCCTTAATACACCAACAAAACGTTTCACTACCGTATAATTTACTATAACGGGAGAGGATCGTAACTGATGTTGGTAAAACTCGTGGCCCAATACCTTGCAGGTTTGATTCTATTATGTTGATTTCAAGTATTTATTTAAACTTGCGTTTATATTCTCATTGTAATTTTTGTTTTCATCCAATAAAATAGTATCAACTTTGAATAGTATTTAGTTGAAGCCAACTAAAATATTAGGTTAAAAGGGTTAGGGTTAGACTAACACTAAATAATGTGAACGGCCATAGCTTATACATGGATACTGGCTCCGATGAGACTTATGTGTCTAAGTGCGCGTATTGGTGAATGTTGTGGTTGGGGGGTTGAGTGCCCGTAGATCAGTTTAAGTTCCAAGTGTCATTCTAAGATTCCATCGACCTTTCCAAAGCGGTACCGCAATATTGATCAAGAAAGAAGTTATTGCACACTTGGTAAATTGATGTTGTTTTTCTTCGCTTTTTGTGGTTCTACTGTTATGACATCTTGGTTTTTGTCCGTTTGGTTTTAACAGTTTGTAAAATAATAAGTGGGAAAAGTGTCACGTTTAAAGCTCACAGCCCGCGTTGAACAACCTGTACGTTCTTACTTATTGTAAACTGACCGTGCCTTGTTATTTTCTTTTTTTCTTTTTATAAGTGTAGGGTTGTGTGTATCTCGTTTATTGTTTGTTGTGTTGTTAGTGTAGCGTCGGGTGTATCTCATGTATTGTTTGTTGTCTTGTTAGTGTAGCGATGGGTGTATCTCGTGTAATGGTTGTTGACTTGTAAGTGTACCTTTGGTTGTATCTCGTTTATTGTTTGTTGTGTTGTTAGTGTAGCGTTGGTTATATCTCGTGTATTGTTTGTGGTCGTATTAGTGTAGCGATGTGTGTATCTCGTTTATTGGTTGTTGACTTTTTAGTGTAGCGATGGGTGTATCTCGTTTATTGTTTGTTGACTTGTAAGTGTAGCGATGGGTGTATCTCGTTTATTGATTGTTGACTTGTTAGTGTAGCGATGGGTGTATCTCGTTTATTGGTTGTTGACTTGTAAGTGTAGCGTTGGTTGTATCTCGTTAATTGTTTGTTGTCTTGTTAGTGTAGCGTTGGGTGTATCTCGTGTATTGTTTATTGTCTTGTAAGTGTAGCGTTGGGTGTATCTCGTGTATTGATTGTTGACTTGTTAGTGTTGCGATGGGTGTATCTCGTTTATTGGTTGTTGACTTGTAAGTGTAGCTTTGGTTTTATCTCGTGTATTGTTTGTTGTGCTGTTAGTGTAGCGTTGGGTGTATCTCGGTTATTGTTTGTTGTCTTACTAGTATAGCGTTGGGTGTATCTCGTAAATTGTTTGTTGTCTTGATAGTGTAGCGTTGGGTGTATTTCGTGAATTGTTTTTTGTATTGATAGTTGGGTGTATCGCGTTCATTGGTTGTTGACTTGTAAGTTTAGCGTTGGTTGTATCTCGTTTATTACTTGTTGTGTTGTTAGTGTAGCGTTGGCTGTATATTGTGTATTGTTTATTGTTGTGTTAGTGTAGCGATGAATGTATCTCGTGTATTGGTTGTTGACTTGTAAGTGTAGCTTTGATTGTATCTCGTTTATTGTTTGTTGTGTTGTAAGTGTAGCATTGGGTGTATCTCGTTTATTGGTTGTTGACTTGTAAGTACAGCGTTGGGTGTATCTCGTTTGTTGTTTTGTTAGTGTAGCGTTGGGTGTATTTCGTTATTTTTTTTGTCTTGATAGTGTAGCGTTGGGTGTATTTCGTGAATTGTTTTTTGTCTTGATAGTGTAGCGTTGAGTGTATCACGTGAATTGTTTGTTGTCTTGATAGTGTAGCGTTGGGTGTATCGCGTGAATTATTTCTTGACTTGTAAGCGTAGCGATGGGTGTATCTCGTTAATTGTTTGTTGTCTTGATAGTGTAGCGTTGGGTGTATTTCGTGAATTGTATTCTGTCTTGATAGTGTAGCGTTGGGTGTATCACGTGAATTGTTTGTTGTCTTGATAGAGTAGCGTTGGGTGTATCTTGTGAATTGTTTGTAGTCTTGATAGTGTAGCCTTGGGTGTATCACGTGAATTGTTTGTTGTCTTGATAGTGTAGCGTTGGGTGTATCTCGTGAATCGTTTGTTGTCTTGATAGAGTAGCGTTGGGTGTATCTTGTGAATTGTTTGTAGTCTTGATAGTGTAGCCTTGGGTGTATCACGTGAATTGTTTGTTGTCTTGATAGTGTAGCGTTGGGTGTATCACGTGAATTGTTTGTTGTCTTGATAGAGAAGCGTTGGGTGTACCTTGTGAATTGTTTGTAGTCTTGATAGTGTAGCCTTGGGTGTATCTCGTGAATCGTTTGTTGTCTTGATAGTGTAGCGTTGGGTGTATCTCGTGAATTGTTAAACTTTGTTGTCTTGTTAGTGTAGCGTTGGATGAATCTGGTTTAGCGTTTGTTTGACTAATTCAACAGGGTCTTGGTGAAGATTTAGGGTACCGGGCAGGTACACACACAGATGACATCATTGTATTAGTGTTAAAATTGTACTATGTTTTATCCTGATTAAATATTCCTGTTCGAAACAAATGACGAGTTAGAGGGTGATCTAAATTGAATTGCATTCGTTTTCTTCATGAATATTTTATTTCAAAACTATTTTAGATCACAACGTTATACCAATATAAAGTACCGCCGGTATATTCCATTACCGATCCGCTATACCCTGGCAAAGATAATGCTAAAGATGAGAAATATTCGTATGACAAAGCATTTTCTTTTATCATGGATTAATTTCATACTGTTTCCTCTCTCAAAGACAAATAATCACCGCACACCATGCAACAAAGAGTTCTCCAGCAATAAATTCTACTTTGACATAATATGAAATGCTATGAGTCTGGTATTTTTTATCGCCGTTGATATTTTTACCGGGTGATATGAACGATAATAAACCTTCTTGCCAGAATATACGAGCGAGTTTGTGGGTGCGGACTCGCAACAATGGAAGTGTACCTGTATCTACATGTTGCTAGACATGCTGTTTTTGTCCGGGATTAAGGCATCACCTCAACACTAAGTCGGGTTTAAGGGATCACCTTCATACTTAGTGCGTTTGCAAAGTAAAACAATAAGATAAAACAACTTCATTTGTATGTACTTTTGAAGTACACTCTATTCCGTATCTAAATCTGCTTTAATATATGATTTGTCCGTAAAACAACGCGACTGATTATAAATCTAGTAAAAAGGTATTATATTTCTTAACAAACCAGAAAGTTCAAAATTTAAGGTTCATTTTTTATTTGCCAAAAAGGCATATAAATGCCTAGGGCTTTTATAGACATAGTCGTGGCGACATGCATAGTATAAGCCTATACAAATAACATAAAAAGAGTAAAGTGTCATGTTATAAGAGTAAAAAAACATAAATAGTAAGGTATTCAAGAACAAATACTACAAATATGATTAGATACAATTGTAAATACACAAAAAGTGTTACAATAATTAATGCGTCATTTGTTTAAATTTCATTCCTGACAGGTTACATAGTGTCCTTGGGCAATTTGAAATTTAAAAGTAATCCAGGTGTGAAATGACATGATCACGGTTGTCAAGCGCCATTGTCCCGGACAATACACCATCATCAACAACAACAGCAGAGTGTCCGTATAAACATTCACTTAAAGCTGCTCTCCTACCTGGTCGATGGCGGTACATGCAAATCCGTTTTTAAAAGATGGCTATGGTGTAAGAATTCCTAAGAAAAACAGTATCTTTCTGTGTTTTCGTAGTTAATTCCAAAAGTAGTTTGTCATGTTGAGTGCCTTAAGGTATATGTTCTACAAATGCGCCTGTCGATTCATAAAGCCATTGACGATAATGTTTAATCTTGATGCATGGTGACTCTATATAACTTTGGTATCATTTTATCATTTGAAAGGCAATTGCTTACTGGTAAGATATATGTAAAACTATTGCCCCCCCCCAAAAAAAAAAAAAAAAAAAATTAAAAAAAATAAATAAATAAAATGAGATAAAAAAATAAATAAATAAAATAAGATAAAAAAATAAATAAATAAAAAAACAAAATAAAATGAAAAAAACAACAACAACCCATTATACTGACGGTTATTGCAGCGAGCATTTTTTATTTATGGTATTCTTCATCTACACCATAAATTCTTTCCAATGAAACCATAATTGTACAACGGATATCTAACATGAAGTTCAATTATTATTGAATATACTTAATGTCAACAAACTATTGATAGGCTAACATCGGAACTAGAAAGCCACAAAACATATTTGGTATTACAAGACATTTAAGTACTATCACAGTTCGATATGAGTTTATTTAAAACTACTTTAATTTCCATTTTCGTTCACTATTTTATCTAATTTATTTCCACATATGCGAGTGTTGCTTTAACTGTCGGCACCAGGTGCGTTGATTGCTAATGTGTTGTTGATTTTTCTCCATTTCCAACCCATAATCGAAAAGGAAACAATCTATATAATCGGGTAAATAAAAGCATTAACGTTTTCTATAGAGGCCTATAATTTGTCCAATCACTTCGGCGGCTCGTATTTTCCCACCAAAAGAGTGAAGGGCCACTTAGTGGTCGGAGGCCCGAGGCGACTTTATCATCATTCATTTTGCCTGTTCAGCTTGTTATTTTAAAAGATTTATTGGTCAAACACTGGACATACTGCGATGCGACATCGTCCGAAAATGCGGCCTGTCCTAACTCGAGTGGACTTTTCCGTCCATTGAGGGGTTTGCGGCCACGTAACATTAAATACCCCGTAAACATTTTGACACCTGCCTGACAGAATACCAATTACAAGGCGTAAAACGCTGATACTTTTAACACGTTACTGTTTCAACCCTATTACAAATCACTGCAGACAAGGTTTGCGGACTTTGTGTATTTATCATAATCGGATTGGAACCGTAAGCTGGCATTGTCTGCGACAAAATACCGCCGTGCAGCAAAAACAGTTACGCAATATTGAGACATTTGAATAACGTGACAAACAATATGTTTCGAACTCTTAAAAAGTGTGGTGTTAGTCAGTGGTAAACATAGATTCCACAATCTCAGCATTCCACCAGGATAGCACGTTATTACCGTCTTATTGTCTCGGACTATTAAATTCCGATACATGTCTGTTCGAAATATTTTCAGGGCTTCCCAGCAGCGCTTCCAAGATGACTTGATAGGTTTCCTTCTAATGAAAGTGTCGATGGAGTGAGCTAATCCGTTCAAGATGTGAAGGAATATGCGACAGTCGCAGTTTTCTACAATTCATTGTAAAATGGAAACAGAGGATTTAGTGGAATTAACGTGGCAAATAGTTAACGGATAAAGTGCCTATTTGGAGGAAGATACAACATGGCAGTGTGTTGGGCAGTGAGGAATTCAGTAGTGTCGGAATTATGTGTTCTCTTATTGTGCTTGTTTCCGCTGCTGGTGCGAAGTGGGTTGGTGGTACGAACTAACACGGTGACGGTGAAGATCGGCCGGACGGAGTACCTTGACCCGGACGATATTGTGATAAAAAAGATGAGGAAGGGTGACGAGGATTGCCGAATAGAGGTCGTCCAGAATGATCCCATCACTCAGCGGGTCGGCCAGCTTAATCCAAAGGTGGGTATATAGTACATAGGCCACATTAGGTGAACTCTGAAGACGTATTCATCAACTCATTCGGTTGTATTTCAACAAATAAGAACATATATTTTTAAATTTCCTTTTCTAAGCTGAATTTAAAGAAATGAAAATGTGTATACAACAAAAATAATAATGAAAATACGCAAGAATAATGTCTAACTTTTGAACTCGTGTGATTACATTTGAAAGAAAACTGTATTCAAAATAAACCGTGTAAAAATAGGGTATTTTAACAAAATTGATGGCTTTAGGAATACAGCCTCGCAGGACCCAATCCGTCATATTCGAAATTAAGCCGTTTTATATAACACCTTTAACAGATTGTTTTTTATATCTCCTCTCAATCTAGTGGTAAAGCTCGTTCTGAGTTAAAACGTCACCGTACATTAGTATTTTCATGTAAACGATGGGTCGTTAATGCATAGCACGACAGTGAACCAGCCACCAGGTAGACGTGCATCTCATACATACAACACACACTATCTCTGTTAGGGCTTCATTCTGTCGGACACCCCGTGCCAACAACCCGCGCATCTCTCCACACTCAGCGATTTACTAGCCATGTTTGATTGAAATCTTAACATCTTCATAACCCAGCATCTGTTGATCAATGACAGCAACTTTCACGTGCCCACTAATGAGGCTATTTACACGTGCTAATCATTTCTCTAATTACCTATCTGCGAGTTTTGACGTAAATATTCGATTGCTTCCGTACTTTGTCTAGACAAACATGTCTGTACAGATTAATTTCTAAATTGATAAATATTTTTCTGCGCAAGTTGGAGTAAACCTTTCTAACGGAGATTATTTATGTGCCTTACTTTTTTCTGATGATTTAAACATTACAATTAAAAAATATTGATAGCATCCCCCTGCGTTAATTTTTATTATGATGTTAAAACTAATACATAGTTAAGCAAATATAAATCATAATGGCATGAATGGATACAGAGAGAGAGTCTGTCACCAATGCGGCCGATATGATCAAGCTCCTGGCTGACACTGACCAGCGTGACGATGGACGCCCTGATAAGCCCCGTGCTTCCGGTCTAGCCATCATGCCAGCTTATAATAAGCAGCTGTTGCGGTGCAAATCTTGACAGCGTTCTGTCATATGATCGAATGATTTTATTTTTTTATCATTATAATGTTCCATGTATATATAATATTTTTCCATCAACATAAAATAATGTCAATTCTTAAAATGCAAACATTCCTAATGGGGTTCACAGTTAAAGGGTCACCCATGTCGAGCTAAAATCTACACACCGCGATTTATATATCAGAAACAAGAAACGGTGTGTAAGTTTGTTAAATTCCCGATATAATATATGTAGACATCCATTTCTTTGGTTTTCTGCTCTCGTCTGTGGTTTTCTCTCTTGACTCCTGGTTCCGTCTGTTCTGATAAGACGTTTTATCAGCGAGAATTAATTAGAGGGATTTGTTTTAAAACCTGTCTGTTTACAAATCTGTTCAGTGAAGATAAAGCATAACTAATCCAAGAGAGAGATGCACTAATTGAATTTTTGTTAAGTAATCAATAGCCTTTTAATACCACACAAGAGTTCACTTGTTGGAAATATTGGTGTAAAAATACGAACGTTGTGAAGGCTAGGGTCCATAAACGGTCTGCTGTAGCCTGCACAAAAACGGGGCTAAATCCGAACTGCAATTCATCCTTACAAAGCGTTTTCTTGGGATGAAACTATACTGTATATTCATGTACAAGTATGATTGCTGGTCTGTCATTTCTGTGCCAGGATTCCTGAATGTCATCAGGATTAATCAAATAACTGTTGTGAAAGCCACACGAGTGAATGAATCAAGGCATTGGCTCGGAAGAACCCAAATATCCGACCCGGACATGTGAGGATAAGTAAATGGAACTTATCAAGTTGTGGCAGTTTCACTTACATTGGGTACCTTTGATTGTATCAGACTAATGATAAAATAAAGTTGTACAAAACCAATATTAACGTGTTGGCACCCGTCTATTACAGCGTTCGAAGTTACTTTCTTGAGAATTTGCAGGTCTAAAACGTCGACAGGATTCCATTCCTTGCTCGTTTAATTGCTCAAAACTTGTTTAGTAATAAATGTTTTGAATTTCAAAGGCATCGCCAAAATTCCGAACAGCAAGCATCTAAACCTTTATGGTTAATGGTGTTAAACGAAAGTGAAAATTCATTCTAAATTTTGTGTTATAAAGTTGAACAGTTCATTTAAATTGTAAAAAGTAAATTGAATATTTTTCTTTACATACGAAACTTTTCCCAGCATGTGATTTCTGCCCCATGCCGGGTTATGACTATTTTATGGTCTTAAATAGACGTGAATGTGGTTCTAAACGCCAGCTCGCTCATATATTTTAACATTTCTCTTTTTACATTTTTATAAAATACTGTTTAGTTTTGATACTAAATATGCCAGACAGGAAGGCTTGACGACATCTTTCATTCAAGACGTGTAACAAGCCTGTAATTTATGAATATCGAATTGACAACGAACATCTCCTGTATGTTGATATTGTATCTGAGACGCCAGATTCACACTTGAGTGTAGGAAATAAAATAGCGTGCATGTTACACATTTACATGCAGATGCGTTGCTTTTCTTTTTTAATTAACTGTTTAAAAAGGTGTTAACAGTAAAAATGAACATCATAAAATAATTCAGTTTTAACAAAGGTTATTTATGAAATAGCTCATAACTGACTGCGCGGGATAGGTAATGCTAGCTAGATACTATCTTCTCATACCAATAAAAATGCAATTTGATAGTCCAATACCGACATGCCACATTAAGTCAGAAAAATACATCTAATTTTGAGGTATATTTATTTTCATCTTGAACACGGGCGCTCATATTTCACAATGATTTCGGATTTTTAAAGTGGTACGGTTCTTGTAAGAGAAACAAATAAAATGTTATAAACGGTCTAAAAGTCTGCTTGATTTTGCAAAACATTGATATTGTTCTCCATAAGTATAGGTTATTGTTGATTCAGAGGTCTTTATGGGAGTTACGCGTTCAAGCGTAGTGCTTGAGTTTTTCACTTTCATTTGAAAAAAAAATATAGCCCGGTACTGATGGTTTGTTTCCGCAATCATAGATAAATAAAGATGTAAGTCATTGAACCAATGATATGATAGTATTATTCAACGTGTTCGACTTTTCAATTCCATATAAATGGACGATTTACGTGCAATATCTTTTGGTTAGTCGCCGATGTATTCGGCCGTTCACATTAGAGTTAAAACAAAATAGTGACGAAACTGTCATTTTTCTATAACAACTGCAAGAAGTACGCGAGTATTAGCAAACACCTACTACTGCTTATATTCGATTACACAATTTTCCAAATTATCTTTGCTTGTGAATTTGAATTTTAATACTATGCAGGAATTACCCAAAGCACGAAACAACATCAACATCAACAACAACAACAACAACAACAAGAGCTTTGCATGTAGATGACAAGTGGTAGGGTAAATGATAACTTATCATTAAACAATAAAATGGTATTGCTAGCCTGTAAGATTAGTTTTGAGCTATTGGAGTAGATTTTAACTGTTTTTAATTAATGTTTAACATCTTTTCATGACAAAAACAATGCAACCTACTTACATAATTAATAAATCAAGCTGAATAGAAAACAGCAGAAAAAGTATGTGTATAAAACTCGACATGTTGATATGATAAACACACGTACAGGTATTGGTATTGCTTCAGGTACGCGTGCACATTTCAGTGGTAGGAGCGAACACTTGGTTGTTTGAAAAGGGTATGGCATGTCAGAAACAATGATGATTTCAGCCACTATTTACGTTATCATTTATTTGGAGGTCTTTATGCAATTAAACCATCAACTCGCTGTGCTATGATTAAACACCTAATTTCTAAAAGTTAATGAACAGTTACCTATTCTTACATTCGGAACACCTCGGCCATCTCCGCCACACGACGAGCCTTGGGTGCTATCTGCATAAGTAAAAGTAGTTCAATATCAAATAATTGTTTTCAGCCATTATAAACGTTATCATTTATTTTGAGGTCTTTATGAAATTTAACCATTCGACTAGCTACGATATGCCCTTACGTTTATTATCCAAATTACCTCCAAATAAACAAATAGCTATACATAAATTCCACAGACATGCGCCATAATTTGGTGAATTAGCGTTGCTTCTTTTATAGCAAAACTTTTAATTGACTCTTTGGAAGATTGTAAAGAAAGAGTTAGTAGTAAACGGACTAATGTCCTTTAATGTAGTCCACTATACGGTTTCTCAGATCCCTAAACTAGTTACTATATATGTTAAGATTCCAGAAAGGGAATATATCGAACAAAAGTACTATATAGCAAAATAATTTTTATGTAATTTAGCCAAAACTCAGTATTTTTTTTAAACATCTGGCCAAGTTCTCGATTGTTTGAAAACAAACAATTTTAAGGAAGTATTCGCGTGACATGAGGATATTTTCATTCGCGAAAGCCCAGTGATTATTGCGATGTTTTAATCAATTTGAATCAATTTTCAGTCTGAAAGATAGACGAATTATGCACTTGATTTATCTCTAGTTAACATCATTTGTAAATTAGACCGCCCATAATGCAGATAGCTGTAGGCTGGCTACAGTTCGAATACTTATAAGTTTTTGATATTTCAAGTGGGGACCAATTCATTTCTAAGACTAATGACATAATTGAATGCCTAGATGTGATTTTGTCACCGTTGGTTATTAAAGCCGCATCATGTATTGATGTAATTGCTGCTACTGCTGCTGCTGCTGCTACTGATGATGATGATGATGATGATGATGATGATGATGATGATGATGATGATGATGATGATGATAATTATGATAACGACATATTGAAGACAAAAAAGAATAATATGATAGTATTAACAGCAGCATCAGCAGCATCAGTAGCAGCAACAGCAGCAACAAAAACACTCAGTAGGTCAGTACGAATACGAGCTCTACCAGTATGGACACATGATGGTAGAATTATTTTTTTGTTTCGGGTACATTTAGTTTTTGTTCTATTTTCAATTTGATTAAAAATCAAACAAACGTGTGCCAGTCTATTCAAACACCTGGGTCGTGTAAAAAAGAGCACTTGCCAGCGGGTTAAAAGGTTACAAGACACTAAATCTTTCTATACAATTAGACTGTTTAATTGTGCCCGTAAACGCAGCGGGGCGCGAATTTCAAATATTTGTTTAAACTCTAACTTTCTTATATCACGCTGCTTGCATTTTAATAAGGCGATGCAAATAAATCACGAAATGAACGGCTATTGAATTCCTTGTTTAGTAAGCTACGGATAAAAGTAGGGAACTAGAATGGCCAAATATCGAAACGTGAATAAAGCGGTGATACAGCAGAAAAGTAGCATATACAAAACATTGAACCAGTCCTTAAAATGCTTTTACTTTTCAAAGTGTGAGAGGTTGCGACACATAACGTGTACGTGTACTTGTTATGGTACGTGTACTAACAATGCTACGTGCACTTGTAATGCTACGTTTACTTGCTACGTGCACTTGTAACGCTACATGTACTTGTTGTGCTAAGTGTACTTGCAACGGTACGTGTACTTGTAATGCTACGTGTACTTGTAATGCTAAGTGTACTTGTAATGCTACGTGTACTTGTAATGCTACGTGTACTTGTAATGCTAAGTGTACTTGTAATGCTACGTGTACTTGTAATGCTACATGTACTTGTAATGCTACGTGTACTTGTAATGCTAAGTGTGCTTGTAATGCTACGTGTACTTGTAATACTACGTGTACTTGTAATACTACGTGTATTTATAATAGTACGTGTACTTGTAATGCTACGTGTACTTATAATACTACGTGTACTTGTAATGCTACATATACTAGTAATGCTAAGTGTAATTGTAATGCTACGTGTACTTGTTATGCTACGTGTACTTATAATGCTACGTGTACTTATAATACTACGTGTACTTGTAATACTACGTGTATTTATAATACTACGTGTACTTGTAATGCTACGTGTACTTATAATACTACGTGTACTTATAATACTACGTGTACTTGTAACGCTACGAGTACTTGTAATGCTACGTGTACTTATAATACTACGTGTTCTTGTAATGCTACATATACTAGTAATGCTAAGTGTAATTGTAATGCTACGTGTACTTGTTATGCTACGTGTACTTATAATGCTACGTGTACTTGTAATGCTACATATACTAGTAATGCTAAGTGTAATTGTAATGCTACGTGTACTTGTTATGCTACGTGTACTTATAATGCTACGTGTACTTATAATACTACGTGTACTTGTAATACTACGTGTATTTATAATACTACGTGTACTTGTAATGCTACGTGTACTTATAATACTACGTGTACTTATAATACTACGTGTACTTGTAACGCTTCGTGTACTTGTAATGCTACGTGTACTTATAATACTACGTGTTCTTGTAATGCTACATATACTAGTAATGCTAAGTGTAATTGTAATGCTACGTGTACTTGTTATGCTACGTGTACTTATAATGCTACGTGTACTTATAATACTACGTGTACTTGTAATACTACGTGTATTTATAATACTACGTGTACTTGTAATGCTACGTGTACTTATAATACTACGTGTACTTATAATACTACGTGTACTTGTAACGCTACGTGTACTTGTAATACTACGTGTACTTATAATGCTACGTGTACTGGTAATGCTACGTGTACTTAAAATACTACGTGTACTTGTAATGCTACGTGTACTTGTAATGCTACGTGTACTTATAATACTACGTGTACTGGTAATGCAACGTGTACTTAAAATACTACGTGTACTTGTAATGCTACGTGTAATACTACTTGTACTTATAATACTACGTGTACTTATAATACTACGTGTACTTATACGTGTACTTATAATGCTACGTATATGTGTACTTGTAATGCTACATGTACTTGTAATGATACGTGTACTTATCATACTACGTATATGTGTACTTATAATGTTACGTGTACTTGTAATGGTACGTCTATGTGTACTTATAATGCTACGTCTATGTGTACTTATAATGCTACGTGTACTTATAATACTACGTTTACTTATAATTGTACGTCTATGTGTACTTATAATGCTACGTGTACGTATAAAAGTACGTCTACGCGGACTTGTAATGCTACGGCTATGTCTACTTATAATGCTACATGTTCTTATAATGGTACGTCAACGTGGACTTGTAACGCTACGTCGACGTGTACTTATAATGCTACGTGTCCTTATAATGGTATGTCTTCGAGGACCTGTAATGCTACGTCTACCTGGTACTTATCATACTACGTATATGTGTACTTATAATGTTACGTGTACTTGTAATGGTACGTCTATGTGTACTTATAATGCTACGTCTATGTGTACTTATAATGCTACGTATACTTATAATACTACGTTTACTTATAATTGTACGTCTATGTGTACTTATAATGCTACGTGTACGTATAAAAGTACGTCTACGCGGACTTGTAATGCTACGGCTATGTCTACTTATAATGCTACATGTTCTTATAATGGTACGTCAACGTGGACTTGTAACGCTACGTCGACGTGTACTTATAATGCTACGTGTCCTTATAATGGTATGTCTTCGAGGACCTGTAATGCTACGTCTACCTGGACTTGTAATGCTACGTCTACGTGGACTTGTAGTGCTACGTCTACGCGGACATGTAATGCTACGTCTAAGTGGACTTGTAATGCTACGTATACGAGGACTTGTAAATTCAAATTCAAATATTTATTGTATGAAGGCCTCCGGCCCATATACAGATATGCATACATAGAAACATATAAACAACGTGGAGTTGACCAAGCACAGAATTCACAAAATATTAGTTGTTAGTATGGCATCATACATGTTAATCAACTATTGATACACTGTCTTTAATTTTTTCTGCATAATACAAATACATAGCTAATTTTTGCAAAATTTCTTCATTTTGTGTAGCTATTAATAGAAAGAACTTGTGAAGACTAGGGTAAACATAATACTTAGATGGTATATACACTTTTCTTTTATCTCTATACAATGGACATTTGATAACAAAATGATATTCATCCTCAACAACATTTTTACAATATAAACAAAATCTATGGTCCCTATCAATTCCGGTATGCCTGCCTGTTTCGATAGCAAGGCGATGTGATGAAAATCTAAAATTTGCTAAGCATTTACGAAATTTATCAACTGTAACATAGTTCACATATAATTCTGTCTTTAAACATGATTTTATATACATGTAAAATTTATTAAGTTTCATATTCTCAGAACAAGTTTGACTCCATAATTGTAGATGTTGATCTTTTAATCTCGTTACATATTCTTCAAGAAAGAAACTTTCATTTACTACTTGCTGTGACTCCCAAATATATCCAAAACCATTCCTAGACAGATTCATACGCAATACACTAACCCAATTTTCATGACCTAGACTATCATACAGTTTTAACATATTGTAACACAACTTTACATATCTATCATCAGGAAGTTTTAAAAGTTTTAACCAATATTTAAGACAACGTTTCGAAGCATATATATGTAATGGTAAACGACCTAGATCACCTAAAACAGCATCATTACAAGCTTTAGAAGATACATTTAAATACCTTTTACATGCATATAATTGGACATTTTCTATAGCATTCATTGAAGTCATTCCCCAAATTTCAGCACCATATAACATTATAGGTGATATTTTTGTATCAAACATTTTAAAAAACACTGAAGACTTAACAAAAGGTAACGATGCAATGCCTTTAAAAAGACAATGTAAAGCTTTCTTAGCTTTAAGAGCAGAATTCTCTGCCATCTTATACCATGACAATGTACAGCTAAAATATAAACCCACATAAGTAAACCCTGATACAACATCTATATTTTCATTATTATATTTCCATTTTTCTTTACTTGCCAGCTGCCCACCTCTTCTAAAAACAACAATTTTTGTTTTACTAGTATTAACTTGCAACTTAGTATCAGCACAAAATAAGTTTAGCGCATTTAGTTGTTTTTGTAGACCTACAACTGTATCAGATAACAGAGCAACATCATCTGCAAACATAAGTAGAAACACTTCAATATCAGAAGGGGATGCTACGTCTACGTGGACTTGTAACGCTACGTCTACATGGACTTGTAATGCTACGTCTACGCGGACTTGTAATGCTACGTCTACGCGGACTTGTAATGCTACGTCTACGTGGACTTGTAATGCTACGTATACGAGGACTTGTAATGCTACGTCTACGTGGACTTGTAATGCTACGTATACGAGGACTTATAATGCTACCTCTAAGTGGACTTGTAATGCTACGTATACGAGGACTTATAATGCTACGTCTAAGTGGACTTGTTATGCTACGTAAACGAGGACTTGTAATGCTACGTCTACGCGGACTTGTAATGCTACGTCTACGTGGACTTGTATCGCTACGTCTACGCGGACTTGTCATGCTACGTCTACGCGGAATTTTAATGCTACGTCCACGTGGACTTGTAATGCTACGTCTACGCGGACTTTTAATGCTACGTCTACGTGGACTTGTAATGCTACGTCTACGTGGACTTGTAATGCTACGTCTACGTGGACTTTTAATGCTACGCCAACGCGGACTGTTAATGCTATTTCGAGTTTCATTCACTTCCATCTATCCTATGAAAAGTAAATATTTGCTAAAACCTTTTATTTCAAGGGAGACAATTAGCCACAGTGTGAGCTAGATGCTAAATGAGCTTCATGCGGTCAGACAGTGCATTCATTTGGTTCAAAAGAATATCTTATTTAATATCTTACCTTATATTTGGCTCAATTGCTAATTTTTCGGAGATTGTTTTTCAATATAATTCTTGGTTCAATGAATTGACGATACATCATCGTTAATTGTTTTACAGTACTTCGTCAATTAGACATCATACAAGTACAACCTGTATTGGCTCACAGAAAAGAAGGAAAAGTATTAAGAGTGATGTATTCGTACAGTAATTTTAATAACAATACGGAAGACCCACTTAAATGTGCCGTGTATCGAAAAACAATTGGACCTATTTCAAATTAAAATAAGACATTTTGTGGAGTGGTGACATAAAACACCTGACATGTTCATATCATACATTTGGTAATAGAAGTATTATGACATGTACATGTTTCTACCACTGCTTCCCATCGTAAAACTGTCTGCTACAACATTCGGATTCATTGTAGCAGAATTATGACCACAATTTATTTATTCATGAATTATTTTTACAACAAAACTTAAGTCATAAAACGACCTTATTAACCGTGGTTAAGAATGATAATTGAATGTTACGGAGAAGAGAGCAATAAAAGTCAGAAGGAATACCAGCACGCGGACCAGTAAATTGGCAGGTTGTTTCTTAAAGCCACTGTTCCCCTTGCCACCGATTAATTATAAAAGCTTTGGAGCAAGATGTTTACCATCATAAATTTAACGAACTGTTGTTACATTTAATGTTTATTCAAAGCAGGCGTGTTATGACTACAAGTAGCAGTAGTGTGTGCATGTTGTTGAAGCCTTGCAAATCAAGCAAAGGTCAAAGACTTACAGCGCTTGCCTCCTTCAGGTGACACTTTGACCTGGGCATATACCGAACATGTCTAAACTAGTGTATAGGAAGACAAAGATGAAAGGCTCTTCGTTATATATGAAACACCCCTCGTATAGCTGCTGATCACAATATAATTGTTCCCCTAAGATGCATCGTTACATTAAGCGACGCCTACTGGTACTGTGCCTTTAATATGTCCCAAACTTTTCAATCCTTTTTACTCCATTGTCAAGATTTAATGTACGCTGCCGTTTTTCTCTCTGGTGCATTAATTGTTGACATGGTGACAATTTAGATTTGAAATTGCATGAACTGTTGACGCTGCCTGTCATCCCCTGTTACATTTGTTTTAACATCCATGTTCCATAGAACAGCCAAGAATACCCCCAGTGTTCATAAATCAGCCCGCAGATGCTTGCCCCTCTTATATGATTTATGAACATCGGTTGAAGTGTTCATTGTATCAAATACGTTTGTTAAGTAGTTTGTATACAATCAATGTTTGATGAGCATTGTGTGTTTGCACCAGGTTTGATGGTGCCTTTATAAGGAATATCCCCTTGCAAAATAAGATGAGTTTCATATACATACATGCGTGTTATTTTGTTAACGTATCGTATGGCGACATGTTATTATTATTTGAGATGGGCACACAATTTGGAAGGAAGTGGTTACAAATACAGAAAACCTAGACTTCTCCTTCTTCTTTGATAGTTCGACCGTTGAATAGTGTTAAAAACAGTCGACCGAAATGCGGCCGAAATTGTGTTGAAAATTATTTCAGCACTGATTAGATTCTTTTCCTATCTTCCTACAAAATAATTGAACTATTGCATGACCCGCTAAACACTTGTGTGAAAGAAGATATAACAGCGTACATTAAATCTTAATTACGCCAAGGTTGGATAGTTATAATTATTTATTAACATGATAAAATTGCGCCAATCATTTGGAATACTCGGCACAGTCATTTGCGAAATTTGAGAAAGTATATGGTCATCAGTCAGCTAGTACACACAGTATTTGATTGAGCCCGAGCTGCACCATATAGTAACTGATCCTCATCGTAAAGTGACTGATTATTGAGCCCGAACCCCACCGTAAAGTAAATGATTATCAAGCCCGAACCCCAACTTAAAGTAACTGATTATTGATCTTTTAATTTAAAAAGTGATGAAACAACGGGCACCTGTTTAATATTAAGTCGGAAAATGATTATAATTCGTACTAAGATACCTAGTTTGCGTACGTTACTCGAAAGCACACATTTTCAGCAAGTTTTAGATATTGTGTCAAACTACACTTAGAAGTGACAATCCCAGTGATGTCTGACATGTTGTAGACGTGAGGAAAGGCTCCTCCCAATTGCTGCGCATTCTAGAGTTACCTTTGTACGCGGGCTTGTATGTTCATAGGTAACTCGATCACCGACCAATAAATCATAAACCCCGACAATAATGTCCCGGCATTCCCCCTCTTGTGTCAGACGGTTGTGAAAACCCAGCACGTTTATTCCGCACCCCACGCCTTCTAGTGTCAACTGTCTATAATTTTAATTTATATTCTTTCTTTTTAAATTTATGATTCTGTCATGCTATTCGTTCGCATTTATTAACTTTGATAATTTCTGTTCATCGAAATTCCCAAAATGTCATGGAGGTATTTACACGTGATAATGGTTAACGCATCCGAACAGAGATGCTGGCGTTAAGTTGCTTACACGGGTTATTTATTCTGTACGATGTTGTTCATTCTCTCAGAGTGTCTTGGTTTCGTGTATACAATAACTACCTTATCGGAACGGAAACAAGTAGGCGGTGCTTAACCGTGCAATACTAGCGTGCAAATAAACTACAACGCTTTTTATTTATACGCACGATAGTTTTGGAACGTTTCCGTTGACAAGATGCTACAAAACAGTTACTTATAAAACAACATTAACTCCATTGCAAACTGATATCAATGACCAACATATAAGGAAAACTGTTACCAAACTCTAAACAACGCCTTACTAAGCCTGTAAAGGAACCTTCTGTTTAAGACAGTCAATCTGCCATTTCCTAATAAGGAAACCGTATCTAACTGATTGACGAACTTCAGTGGGAAAGAGAGAGCCAATTTGAGCGAGCTAATGAACAGGTCGGCAGGAATAATACCCAGTATCTTTTCCATTTTCTCCCTCACTGCCAATGGCAATTTGATCGAACTTTTCGATTTAAATTAATCCGATATGGTTGCTAAAATGTGTGTAATTACAAAATCAATCAGTAATTGCTTTCCTTTTGGAGTGAAACTGTCATTTAGGCTTAGTGAAGCTGCCTCGTGTGACCTAGGGTAATCAACATTCAAACGGAAAAATACATGCAAAACCTGAATAAATGATTGGCGACACTAGGTGTTTCCGGATCTTGGACGTCATTATATCACGTATTTCGAGCACCATTGTCTACGTGCTTTTGTTAGACCTTGGTGCTTTGAAG
This sequence comes from Mya arenaria, assembly GCF_026914265.1. Classification (NCBI taxonomy): domain Eukaryota; kingdom Metazoa; phylum Mollusca; class Bivalvia; order Myida; family Myidae; genus Mya; species Mya arenaria. The sequence goes on from NC_069134.1 coordinate 1,042,449, forward strand.
ATTAGTCAGCTCATCCGAGAAATGCACAATCTCTCTCTTTTTATCTGGCCGGGCGGGCGACTACATTTCTCATTATCCGAGTTATCATTGATATGCTTCTGATGGTGAGTTTTAGAAGACGTCATTCTCTGTACAGTTAAGGGGATTCTGTATTTGATAAACGATTAGGAAAAATGATATACTAATTAGTGTCCTCATTAAAAGAAATTGTTGGTTGCGTTATGTAATGTGTGCACGCAAAATGAACAATTAACAGTTAATTGAGACATTAGGAAAATATTCGAAGCCTGAAGATGACAAAAATACATTTTTTCAGACCCGAATATTAATGTTTCCCTATGCCGAGTCAATAATATCTGGGCCGAGGGCAAGACTTACCGACACGCATTATCGTTCATCAAGTTGAAGCTCTCCCCTTTCCATGAGTGCCAGTGTTAACCCTCCCCTCTCCATGAGTTTCAGTGTGCATCCTCCGATTTCCATGAGTGTCAGTCTTCACCCTCCAATTTCCATGAGTGCCAGTGTTAACCACCCCCTTTCCATGAGTGCCAATGTTAACCCTCCAATTTCCATGAGTGTCAGTGTTAACCCTCCAATTTCCATGAGTGTCAGTGTTAACCACCCCCTTTCCATGAGTGCCAATGTTAACCCTCCAATTTCCATGAGTGTCAGTGTTAACCACCCCCTTTCCATGAGTGCCAGTGTTCACTCTCCCCTTTCCATGAGTGCCAGTGTTAACCACCCCCTTTCCATGAGTGCCAGTGTTAACCACCCCCTTTCCATGAGTGCCAGTGTTAACCACCCCCTTTCCATGAGTGCCAATGATAACCCTCCAATTTCCATGAGTGTCAGTCTTCACCATCCAATTTCCATGAGTGCAAGTGTTAACCACCCCCTTTCCATGAGTGTCAGTGTTAACCACCCCCTTTCCATGAATGCCAGTGTTAACCACCCCCTTTCCATGAGTGCCAGTGTTAACCCTCCCCTTTCCATGAGTGCCAATGTTAACCCTCCAATTTCCATGAGTGTCAGTCTTCACCCTCCAATTTCCATGAGTGCCAGTGTTGACCACCCCCTTTCCATGAGTGCCAATGTTAACCCTCCAATTTCTATGAGCGTCAGTCTTCACCCTCCAGTTTCCATGAGTGCCTGTGTTAACCCTCCCCTTTTCATGAGTTTCACTGTGCACCCTCCAGTTTCCATGAGTGCCTGTGTTAACCCTCCCCTTTCCATGAGTTTCAGTGTGCACCCTCCAATTTCCATGAGTGTCAGTCTTCACCCTCCAATTTCCATGAGTGCCAGTGTTGACCACCCCCTTTCCATGAGTGCCAGTGTTAACCCTCCAATTTCTATGAGCGTCAGTCTTCACCCTCCAGTTTCCATGAGTGTCAGTGTTAACCCACCCCTTTCCATGAGTGTCAGTGTTAACCCTCCCCTTTTCATGAGTTTCAGTGTGCATCCTCCAATTTCCATGAGTGTCAGTCTTCACCCTCCAATTTCCATGAGTGTCAGTCTTCATCCTCCAATTTCCATGATTGTCAGTCTTCACCCTCCAATTTCCATGAGTGCCAGTGTTAACCCTCCCCTTTTCATGAGTTTCACTGTGCACCCTCCAGTTTCCATGAGTGCCTGTGTTAACCCTCCCCTTTCCATGAGTTTCAGTGTGCACCCTCCAGTTTCCATGAGTGCCTGTGTTAACCCTCCCCTTTTCATGAGTTTCAGTGTGCACCCTCCAGTTTCCATGAGTGCCTGTGTTAACCCTCCCCTTTTCATGAGTTTCAGTGTGCACCCTCCAGTTTCCATGAGTGCCTGTGTTAACCCTCCAATTTCTATGAGCGTCAGTCTTCACCCTCCAGTTTCCATGAGTGCCAGTGTTAACCCTCCCCTTTTCATGAGTTTCACTGTGCACCCTCCAGTTTCCATGAGTGCCTGTGTTAGCCCTCCCCTTTCCATGAGTTTCAGTGTGCACCCTCCAGTTTCCATGAGTGCCTGTGTTAACCCTCCCCTTTCCATGAGTTTCAGTGTGCACCCTCCAGTTTCCATGAGTGCCTGTGTTAACCCTCCCCTTTCCATGAGTTTCAGTGTGCACCCTCCAGTTTCCATGAGTGCCAGTGTTAACCCTCCCCTTTTCATGAGTTTCACTGTGCACCCTCCAGTTTCCATGAGTGCCTGTGTTAGCCCTCCCCTTTCCATGAGTTTCAGTGTGCACCCTCCAGTTTCCATGAGTGCCTGTGTTAACCCTCCCCTTTCCATGAGTTTCAGTGTGCACCCTCCAGTTTCCATGAGTGCCTGTGTTAACCCTCCCCTTTCCATGAGTTTCAGTGTTCACCCTCCAGTTTCCATGAGTGCCTGTGTTAACCCACCCCTTTCCATGAGTGCCAGTGTTAACCCTCCCCTTTCCATGAGTTTCAGTGTGCACCCTCCAGTTTCCATGAATGCCTGTGTTAACCACCCCCTTTCCATGAGTGCCAGTGTTAACCCTCCAATTTCTATGAGCGTCAGTCTTCACCCTCCAGTTTCCATGAGTGTCAGTGTTAACCCTCCCCTTTCCATGAGTTTCAGTGTGCACCCTCCAATTTCTATGAATGCCAGTGTTAACCCTCCCCTTTCCATGCGTGCCAGTGGGAGGGTGAACACTGGCACTTCTGGCAAGGGGAGAGTGAACACTGGCACTTCTGGCAAGGGGAGAGTGAACACTGGCACTTCTGGCAAGGGGAGAGTGAACACTGGCACTTCTGGCAAGGGGAGAGTGAACACTGGCACTCATGGAAAGGGGAGAGTGAACACTGGCACTCATGGAAAGGGGAGAGTGAACACTGGTACTCATGGAAAGGGGAGAGTGGAGAGTGAACACTGGCACTCATGGAAAGGGGAGAGTGAACACTGGCACTCATGGAAAGGGGAGAGTGAACACTGGTACTCATGGAAAGGGGAGAGTGAACACTGGTACTCATGGAAAGTGGAGAGTGAACACTGGCACTCATGGAAAGTGGAGGTTGACAACTGAGAGTAGAACACTGAAACTCATGGAAAAGGGGAGAGTGAACACTGGCACTCCTCGAAAGTGGAGGGTGAACACTCGCACTCCTGGAAAGGGGAGGGTGAACACTTGGACTCATGGAAAACGAGAGGGTGACACTGGCACTCCCTTTCCTGGTGTTTCTTGCTGCATTCTTTGATTTCCATAATACTATTTATAGCGACATAAATTAAGGTTAACACTTTATTTCATATAGTTATGTGATATTTAATGATTCTGAAAACATCAAATACAAAATTTCCCAGGCAGCATTTAATCTACAATGCAATTAAATTCATTAGAATATGCATGGTATGCGCATTTTTCAACATTTTGTATACATTTTATCAGTCAGAACTTCTGAAGAACATTTCAAAAGACAAACTTTCAACTTTGGTTTTTCATGACAGCTTGGCATGTCAAAAACCTTGACAGACGTAAAGACTCAAACAGTCACTGTTTTTCGTTTAAACAAAATATCTTACATTACTTGAAAATTTACCGTTTTGGTCTTTTGATGTAGTGAATGTTTGACATGTTTTGGCTTTAGTGTAATCGCAAAGGCCGCGACTTTAACTAACAGAGGCATTTATTGTCCTGTTTATTGTACCCTTAACCTCCCCTTTTTAATAACACTCGAGTTGCCGAGCTTTTTGGAAGTACTCTTAAAATGGCTAGCATTCTGAAATTAGCAATAAAAAAACTTGTTGTATATGCTGTATCGGATAAAGCAGATTTTGGTAAGGACTTGTGGTCCCTACAATGGATGAATGGACAGATGGGCTTGTTTTGTAAAAAGAGATAAATTTAATGGTTTCAGTAAAACCTTACTATGTCATATAATAGAACAGAAAACAAATAATATATACATTTGTATATACACACAATGATTTGAAATTGCTGTGATATGTCTTTCATTGTTAAATTAAACCATCAACATATTTATATGACCCATTCTCTTTCAAAACCGTCGCCCCAAAACAGTTTTGTCATCTGTATTTAAAGTATCGATTACCCAATGTGTAGATAAGGTTCCATATTTGAACACCTGGGTCGCCCGTTTTCACATTTGGGTGAGCTATAAATTTATTGAATGCTCTCATTATTCGACATTGTAAATTGTTGAGAAACCACGTTTAAAAGAAGTTTTGCGATTTAAAAAGTCAACACGAAGCAATAAACTATCAATTAGAAGTAAAAAGACAATTTTAATGGCGCACTTAAACGTTCCGCGGGTATGGGAAATTACAATTTATAAAGTTTGCAAACAGTTTTATGAACAAATGTTATTTTTCAAGTAGTAAAGCTATTTGTTGTGACAGCCGTTCATGGCCTGTCCTGAATCCACCAAACAGACGTTCTTTTACTGAAGTAAAATTGTACCCATCTATGTCACGGTATTTTATGATGAGTACTTTTAATGTTCCGCGACTGTCAGTAAAGTACTTTTTCCATTAATTCGTGCATACATGTTTGGTCTGACGCTAATCAATGGTAATACCAATAATGCACATCATTGTTACAATATAAAACCATTTTACTTATTTTTAGCATTGCTTAAGTTGAATATGCATAAACAATATTGAAGATTAAATTGCATTGCTGACCAATGCTTACCGTAATGTGTTTTGTATTTTCAGATATTCGACTGTGACTACCAGGCGAACACGGTCCACTTTTCTCACTCTGGTTCCCCGTTCCTGGCCGAGGACCGAGTCCAACTCCGAGTCTACCGCTTCACCAGCCGGAAAACAGTGTCCGAAACATTCTACCTGAACATTAAAATAAACAACGCTACAAATGACATTGTCGTGACACGTGGTCTGCGCCACGTAATTGTCCCAGAATTCAACGGTATTTCCAACACAATTGACACTTCCGTTTTATTTTTTAACCACAGCAGATCTCCAAATATTTCGTGTATGGTCAGTTTTAACAAATTAGAGACCAACTGGCCGCTTGTGGGCCGAATTATCATGGGCGATCAGAGAACGGCCGTGGAGGCGGTACAAACCACGTGCCAGGAATTCATGTATATGGAACTCAGATACGAACATTTACAAAAACCGACCCCTGATGTAGATTATCTAGTGTTAAACATTGAATTATTCGATCCCCAATTAAGTGACGAACTTATTAAAGAAAGTTATTATTTACCTATATACATCAAGAACGCCTTACTGAACTCTCCCCCGCGCTCTTCCTATATGAGCACGTATATGAACGAGGTGGACCAGTACATCCTCACCACCATCATTCCCGGGGTCATCTCCGCCGAGGATTATGAAACCCCCGACAACCTACTCGTGTATAACATCACCAAACCGCCGGACCCCGACCAGGGATACTTTGTTCACCTTGATGATCCCGTCATGGAAATAACATCCTTTATACAAGATGACCTAGACAACCATAAGATCGCCTATCAGCCACCGAATTCCACCGTCTCTGAACGGCGTATTTACGAAGTTGAATTTAAAGTGTTTGACAGCCATTTCGCCGAAAGTATGCCAATAGTTCTACACATCGCTGTTCGCCCAGCAACAACAGACGGTCCTCACGTGTCAATAAACTCGGGGTTGGTGCTGCTGGAAGGCCAATCCCGGGAGATCAGCAATAGCAATTTCCAGATAACCGACGGCAGGCCCGAGGACGTGCGATTGTACGTGGTCGGCGGGCTGGAGCACGGACGGCTGCTGCGAGATGACCGCCTGGCGCTCTACTTTACCATCGCCGATATCAACAGCGACAGCCTGACGTACGTCCACGACGACAGCGAGTCGAAGACGGACAGGATCGACCTTAAGATAAGTGACGGTAAAAATAACATAATGGCGAAGTTTCCTATTAAAATTATTCCAAAAGACGACAGTCCACCAGTCGTAATTCGAAACTTAGGAATGGAAATTAATGAGGGGCAAACGCAGCGTTTCGACACGGCCATGCTGCTGGCAACCGACGCTGATTCTGTAGATTCAAGCATCGTTTACGTCATTGTACAACCAACGGACGCCGGGGAAATCATTCGTAAAGCTAGGCAGGCGGACTCCGGTACTCGTATTAACAGGTTTAGCCAGCGGGAACTGGTAAAAGGACAGATCTATTATCGACATTTCGGACGTGAAAACTTCCACGATGAGTTCAGGTTCACATTGCGTGATCAGCAGGATCCACCGAATGAGTCGGGTACAGAGACTTTCTACATCGCCATCAACCCGGTGAACGAGAATCCCCCGCAACTTTCGCCTGCCGCAACGAGACTGATGCGGGTCTCCGAGACCGACATAGCGCTCATCACAAAAACCGAGCTAGAGTACACAGACACGGAAACCAACTCTGACAAACTGACATACATCATAACAACACCTCCGTACTTTGTCTACAGAGGCCAAAGCTCTACGCGAAATGACGCCGGTAGAATTATTGCAATGCATAACTTGACAATGGTTAACAAGCATGCTAGCATTCCGTCTGTCGACACGTTCAAACAGGAGGACATTAATCACCTGAAGATCGGTTACATGCCTCCAATGAAAGACATCGGATCGGAGCCGCGCCTCGTGCGCTTCATGTACACGGTGCAGGACTCGAGCGGTAACAAGGTGCTCGGACAGCAGTTCGACATTGACGTGCAGCCCGTCAACGACAAGCCACCCGTGTTCGTGACGTCACGGTTGCTCGTAGAGGAGGGTGGTATCCTGGGGATGTCAACGGACCACATCTCGGCGGCTGACGCGGACACACACGAGGCGGACCTTACGTTCACGGTGGAGCAAGTTCCTGATCACGGCCGGCTTCAGAAGGGTGGCGTGAACCTGGAGGCGGAGGCTACCTTCAACATGCTCGACCTCCGAAGGAAAGATCTAAGGTTTGTACATTAATTTTAGTGACGGTTATAAACATATACATGCATAGAAAGGTTTAACAACTTGAAATAAACTAGAAGCTTGTCTTAATTTCTTTGTATGTCACAATAAGTAAGGAATACGTTTTATACTGAAAGAAATAGCAAACCTTGCTTACGGAAATAGTCAAAATACGTATAAAATCCTGAATAATCAAGTAATCCTCGGCTAGTCCTCGCACATGAAAGGATTTACAAGCATTCCCTAGGTCCCAGTCCCATTGTTGTAGGTACATCCACGACGGATCTGAGGTGACGAGCGACACATTCACGCTCTCCGTCTCCGACGTCGACAACCGCGTGTCGAAGGTATTCAACATCGAAGTCGTACCAGTGGATGACGTCATACCGCGTGTTCGGGATAACCTGAAGCCGCATTTGATCGTGTCTGAGGGGAGCGAGGCGGTGATTCTACCTACCGTCTTGGCAGCTACGGATGGACACACGGAGGAGGCGGCCCTTGTCTTCCTTCTCGTCAAACAACCGAAGTAAGAGGTGTATGTAATGCACGAGAAAAACTAAAACACGCAATTTTTAAAATAATATTACACTATTAACTAACTGCTTACCGACAGCAAAATTATTGCTTACCCACTTTTATGGAAATAAGGATTGCCTACCCGCTTTCATGGAAATAAGAATTGATTACCTACTTTAATGGAAATAAGAATCGCTTACCCACTTTAATGAAAATAAGAATTGCGTACTTAGCCACTTTCATGGAAATAAGGAAATTGCTTAGCCACTTTCATGGAAATAAGGAAATTGCTTACCCACTTTCATGGAAATAAGGAGATTGCTTAGCCACTTTCATGAATATAAGAATTGCTTACCCACTTTCATGGAAATAAGGAAATTGCTTACCCACTTTCATGGAAATAAGGAAATTGATTAGCCACTTTCAAGGAAATAAGAATTGCCTACCCGCTTTCATGGAAAAAAGAATTGCTTATTCCTTTCTTGAAAACAGAATCGTAATTGTATAAAGGCAATATATGGGCTGTCATAAAACAGGTATAGGTTAAAACATCAAAATGCAGAGCAATAATACAATATTATATCAAAGTCATGCTATCATCGCTAAAGTTTTAATTTATGTGAAACTATTTTGGGTATTGATATTGTTGGGGTTTAAGGGAAAACGATTCTCACACTCGAACGTTTCGACATTGGAAGCCGTCAGTTGTGTGTGCCAATCTCTTTATCATATCTTCCACAGTCTCAAATGCATCATTTACATAATCTAGTTTTAGATAGTGCTTGTTACATTGTGGAGTTAATGTATTACAAGTTGATATGATAATTATATTCTAGTTTGTACATTTTGTAACTTTATGAGTTTCAAATTACTCCGGGGTGGCTGCTGTAAATCATAAACACAAAAGAAGGTATAAAATCCTTCTACTCCCGACGCATTGCCAATGTAGACATCTTTAAGTAATACGTCTCTTAAATTTACACTAGCGTTATTTACTGCATTTAGTACTCAAGAATGACATGTGCATATTAACATATTTTATTGTTTAATTACATTTTTTAACTGAGTATACTTTTCGTCGTCATCGAATCATCATGTCTTTAGCAAAAGTGATAGCTAGTTTCAACAATGCGTTTTAGTAATCATGAAATGAAAAAAAAACTATGTTGCACAACACGGCTGTCGTGGATAGCTTTTTCTGAAGATGATGTGGTATCATGTTCACCTCCTGTTTCCCTTATTTAACAGGTACGGAATCTTGCAGCTGCGGGGCGAGCCGGCTACACGTTTCACGCAGGCGGACGTTCAGCGTGGTGACGTCCATTACATCCACACAAGCGGTGAGATCGGACCCGCCCCCGTTTGGGACTCTATCACATTCATACTGTCCGACCTGTCATTTAAGACGGGCGCCGAGCCCATCCAGTACAGTCTCAACATCACCATCACGCCCGTGGACAACCAGACGCCAATCATCATCGCCGGCCTTCCAATTAACGTTGAAGAGGGACGTAAGTTCTACTTCTCGCCCGACTACATCACGGTCAAGGACGCGGACACCGACCCCACTTCCGTCCAGTTCGTCATCACCAAACAACCGCAGTGGGGCTACCTAGAGAACATCCGCACAAAGCCTGGCTCAGAGAAAAGTAAAACTGGCAACCCTGTGACGTCATTCAAACTTCAAGACATCATCGACAACAAAATCGTCTACGTCCAGGCTTCACACAAAGGGATGGAACCTACACGAGATTTCTTTGATTTCTATGCCACAGATGGAAAATCTAACTCTTTGACACAAACAGCCAACATAAGAATTACACCTATTAATGACGAGGAGCCGGTTGTAATGCTGAACGATTTCCGGGTTGAGGAAGGCGGAAGTAAGGTGATCGACAAGGAGATGCTGGACGCTATGGATATGGACATGCCGCGTGAGGAGGTCCGCCTGTATATATCACAGCCCCCGGAATACGGGGACATCGTCGTCCTCAGACGCACTCCTAACGGCGACGTGGAAGCCACTGTGACCGAGTTCACCGCCAAGGAGCTGCACAATGGTATGCAGCTCAAGTACAGGCACGACGATTCAGAAAATTTCATGGACAAGTTCGCAATCACTGCATCCGATGGTAAACACGAGGTGAAGAGAGTGTGTAATATCACGATATTACCCAGAAACGACGAGCGCCCGGAGCTATTGAAGAATTTGGGGATACAGATGGACTACGGCGAACTAGTAACGCTGTCCAGCTCTGTTCTGCAGGCCGTAGATCTTGACAACTCCGACGACCAGGTGTACTACATTGTCCTCACACTACCCAAGAAGGGCGTCCTCCAGACATGCTCTATTCCAAACGAGCCTATGATTTCAAGTAACTGCCGGGATATTTGGGTCGGACAAAATTTCACGCAGGGGGATATTAATCACAATCTAGTACGGTATTTGCATACGGCAAGCATTGGGACCTCCGACTACGACACTTTCCTGTTCGCTTTATCAGATGGAATTAATAAACGCCAAGTAGAAACATTCCAAATTAGAATTATGAATTCCAAACGTGCAACAATAACATTGACTAATGTTGAAATGTCTTTGAGAGAAGGAGAGCGTGTTGCTATAACAACAGACAAGCTAAGTGCTGAGGACGGAAGTTCAAGGCCGGGTGAGATTGTGTTTGCGATTATCCGACCACCCCACTTAGGCCAGATAGAATATTTGGACTCCCCGTTAATACCTATCAACAGTTTCACCCAGCAGGATCTACTCTCAAACAATGTGGTCTATAATCACTTGACAAAGGTCGACTTCACCGAAGACTCGTTCACGTTCACTGTAGCCAACGGACATGGCGACAACAAGGACACTGAGTTCCGGTTCGCGATTACTCCCGTTGACATTGCTCTACCATCGTTGGCGGTAAAAGAGCTGGTAGAAGTGTTGGAGGGCGAGGAAATCCCCATCACGGCCGCAAACCTGCGGGTGGACGACCCGGACACAGACAGCAGCAACGTTACCTTCCATATTGTTAAGCAGCCCACGTATGGGCGTCTGTACAACATCGGGGTCCACATTACCGGTTTGTTCACGCAGAACGCCATCGACCGCGGAATGATCACGTACGAGAGTGACGGCACTCACACCGGTCTCGATAACTTCATGTTCACTCTGAGTGATGGCAAACACGATGGCTTTCTGATCAACGGGACTCTCCAGGACAAGCCAGTGATCTGTAGCATCTACATTAAACCGCTCGTGAACGACGTTCCAAAGCTGGTCACCCTGGAGCAGCCCGACTCCCTGGAGCTGTTTGAGGACGGGCGGTACGGGTTTCGTGTCAACAACCACGTACTGAAGGCGGTCGACTCTGACACCATGAATACGAACCTGGTGTACATTTTGGAGGCGCGGCCGAGGCATGGCCACCTAGAGAACACACAGGCGAAGCGGTACGTGCGGGACCGGTTCACGCAGAGAGATCTGGATGAGGATACACTGCAGTTCATCATCGACACAGCGGACCGGGAAACGAACGACAGCTTCACCTTCCGTATCCAAGACGCTTGGGGAAACAAACTAGAGGACCAAAGGTAACCGGGCTTATCATTACTAGTACTTGTATACTCGTACATGGTTCGATGTTTACAAGTCTATTCCGGACTTGATTGTGAACTTCCTGTCAATGGAGCCCGTTCCCTTGCTAGGAACCAGGACTTGTTTTCATTATAAGATATCACAACGATTCAGAAAGGCTAACCAGCCGAGAATCGAACCTAAGTTCTTGGGTTTAAGGGCGGGGGCTCATATTTATACTAGTATATCACGTTCCTATTCTATATTAGTTGACTCTTGTGTGCGGGATGAGCGGTTATACATGGTAGCTGGCACATGTTTGAATCTGGGCTTGGACACAGCCATAAAGGTGCATACCACTACGCTTTAAAACTAGCTTTGTGGTGATTTAGTAGGAAATGAAACATGTTCGTTATGAATTGAATGTGTTTGGCTATTAAATTATAAAAATATAGGCATTATCGATTTGAAAAGTTTTCGCTGAAATCGTAATTAATATTCTACAAAATTGAGTCATATCCGTAAAACAGAGGTCAGCACTGAATCAGACATGCAAATCACGGTAATCACAGTATGTAATTGTTAATGTAACACACATTCATCAAATACTTCACGTCTATAAACATAATGTGTTTGGGTCTATCAATTGTTTGCTAAGTCGTTAAATTACATATGGAGTAGGGAATAACATCGTAATTCTTGCCATGCAGGGCGCTTTATGACATTCACAAGAACGGCCAGGTGCCGGCACATTAAACCTGGATTACACACATATTGTACAAAACATGTCGTATAAGGGCACACACGACTTGATTGTACAAGGTAAGGGAAGTAACTCACTTGATGGTTTGAAGGAAGTAGGAATAATGGTCGAACCCCTTGGCGAAACAAACGAACCCTGACGAGACCCAGACCGACACCTCCCATTCAATTAATCAGCAAAAATCAGCAAACAAGAATTCGAAAAAAGCAGCCGTGTTAAATGCTGTATATTTTGTATGACGTTATTAGAATACGTGTTCACTACAACCAATGTAATAAATACTTACCTGTCTGCAGGATGGAGTTCCACTGGTCGTTCGTGGAACTGGAGCGAACGAGTCTGGTCGTCTGCGAGAACATCGGTACACTTCCGGTGACACTCGTTAGGACTGGTGACGTCAGTTCACCTGCCTACGTGAGCATCGAGGTGCAGGACCGCAGCACGCGCAGGAATGAGGATTATCATACCACCTCGTCCGGACAAGTCCAGTTCGAATCAGGTTCGAATCATTGCGTTCAAAAGTTAAACATTGGAAAACCTTAACGTAGTTTTATATGTGAAGAACAATGCATTACATATAATTCAGGCCAAAGCTAAACACATGTGGCCATGGTCGAAGGAAATATACAATCTGCAGCAAATTATTGCGATGCATTATATCCATTACGCTACTGCACCTGCAAATGCAAACGTATTTTTGTAGGTTTAGGGCAAGAGATTTAATCCTTTAAAGGTAGCATCCCCACCTCTCGTTTCAGGCGTTTCGAGTGTGTCTTGGGACGTGAGGGTGATAGAAGACGGTATCACGGAGGGAACAGAGAGCTTCGTCGTCTATATCCAAACACCCGTGAACGCCATCCTCGGCAAGCGCACAAAGACACGTGTCCGCCTCATCAATGCAAACAACGGTAAGTGCTTGTTTGTTTCGATTTTACAATTGAGCGAATCATTGTCTCGAGTAAAATGTCACAGAGGACGTCATAAACAGTGGTTCAATTTTATACTACTTTAACAAGTTACATAATTTGGCCTTATGATAAAAATGTATCATACTAGCACCAGTACAATATTACCACGGTTACTCATGCACTGAAACTCGACCATTTGCTTCCAGGCGAGTGCCCGCAATACCTGGGAATGATCAGCAAGCACCAGCTGGCCGTACCAGATGAGCTATACCTGCCCGGGAACGCGCGGGAACCAGAAACGGAAACCGTCCTCTCTGTGAGTACACACACACGCACACATCCACAGCACATACAATACAAAGCAACAACACGCTTAACACACACCACACTGTCACTGCTTGAAATTATAACAAATGGAGGAATTTCAAGTCTTATATAAAAAAAATTTCAACTATTATAAAAGTCTAGAAAAAATCCATGCTTTTGTCACTGGTATGAGAAAATAAAGCGTTTGTGGAACCAATGCGGTACTTGGCAAAGTATCAATGGAAACGGCAAAGTGCTCGTACATATAACCACTGTCTGTTCTGTATTTACGTGCAGCCGGGGTCGAGCTCGTCGAGACTCGGGAACCAGCGGCACCACCACGAGAACGCCCTCATGGACCCGGCTGGCACCGCCGTCGTCGACCAATACCCGGAAAAAGGTGGGTGTACATATGCTCTTTTAGATTTTAAGTTTTTATGAAACTATAAGAAATAAAGATACACATAAGAAACTTTTTCGTATAATAACGCTCAATTGCAAGTTCTCAGCGAGGTATATCTTTGAATATCAATTAATACTACTGTGGTGTTTCTTCCAGCTGGGAATACAGTATCAGACTTGACAAATGATGAACGTCGAGAACGTCGACGTAAAGAACGTAAGAGCAAGAAGGAGAGGAAGAAGCGACGTAAAAAGCGAAAGGGTGGCCGGAAAGGTGGCAAGAAGCCACGACCCACGGAGGCAGCTCCTGCACAGGAAGAAGAGATGGCTCCCGAGCCACCCGTAGATATTAATGTAAGTATGGGCAGACGCTTTTCAAGAATCTTGACAAGTAAACTTGTGAAAAGATACGCATATTGGATTATTATCATTACAGTTATAGCTGCAAAATCATATATCAAAAATCATTTTCATCAAACGACTTCTAAAAATTAGATCATTTTAAATATAATTGTATTCCTCAGTTTCAATAAGATATCATTTATATGAGAGCAGTGTCCAAAATACATTTTTTAAATTGAATAAAGCTACCAACTTTTGTTCTGTCCCCTTGTAGGCTCCACAGGAGTGCACGCTGACTACGGAGGGTCTGCTGTACTTCTCCCCGACCTCCCAACAGATGTACAAGTGTAACGGAGCCGCGTGGATCGCCTGGAGACAGGATTCCAAGGATCAGCAGCCGGAAACCAGGGAATGCCAGCAGGGTAAGGCGATAGTGTCGGACTGGAAACTTTGACAGCATTATACCACTTGTTCTTCGCTTTCCGCGAGTTCAAAGATGTTGCATATTTTAAAATAAGTATAAAATCGTTCGGTCGATGAACGCAGTGCATAGGTAACGATTGAAACATATACGGAAACAATCTACCCATAAGCACAATATTAATTATATTTTCTTTCTGCACAATTCATGCATGATGTCAGTCTTGGGCTAAAACAAAATCCTGCGCCTCGATGAAAATCTACCACATTTGTATTGCTTCCGACTCCCTCACCAATGATGCTCTCTTTACAGGCTGGTCCAAGTATGAGAGCCGATGTTTTAAGTTCATAAACGAGCGGCTGACGTGGGAGGTGGCGGAGATGCTGTGCCAGATGTCATACGGCGCGCATCTTGCAACCGTCCGCGGGGATGAACACATCGAATGGCTCGGCGAGCTCGGCGGCAAGAAGGCTTACTGGATAGGTACACGTGTATTTGTAATTCATACGACAATTTTGCTTCAAATCCTTTCAGTAGTCTCAAATAAAATAATTCTTCTTTCTTTTAAAACTTTTGGCATAGTGTAATCAATTTTGCATTTTTAAACATCATCGACGCCCCTTATATTCGTGTACACGATTTACATTTTCCAGTCTTATTTATCCAAATCGTGTTGAGTATAATGCATTTAATCAGTTTGGAGTTTCATTATTTTCATTATCTGTGTGTTTGCAGGTCTGAATGACGTCGACCAAACCGGCACGTGGCGGTACACTAACGGGGAATCCCCGACCTACTTTAACTGGAAGGGCGGCGTACCACGAGTGAAGCGCGCAGTCCACAAGAAAAACTGCGTGATCGTGGACAAGAAACGGAAGATGAGAAACAAGCCGTGCGGTGGCCGGAAAGCGCGGCTCATCTGTGAACTGGACATCGGGGCGAATGACCCCAGCAGGGCGCCGCCGAAGAGAGATGTCTCCAGCGGCGGGCGATCCAAAAACAGTAAAAAGAAAAGAAATAGGTCTAAGGAAAGACAGAGTGACGCCAGATATTCAAAAAAAGAGAAAGGATTCTTTTTTCAGAGATAGATAGTGCCGTAGAGGAATTCTGGGATGGGTTCCTTGCATCAGATGTTTGATAAAACAATGCCCGCTGGACTGTTAAATGTGTATGGAAATTAAAACAGTGTGACATATTTAGCGGTGAAACGATAGTTGAAATAATTATGAAGGCTTGATGAGATGAGATGTTGGAGTTTCTTTAAACAAAATGGTGTCATACACTGTGTGTAGCTGTGTGACTTTATTAACTCGGATGTTTTAATCCGCAGCAAAGTGTGACACCAGTTGTGTTTGTTTTGTGCTGGCTTTTGTCAAGAATGGCAGACAAAGAGTGTCTTGTAGACAGAGGTGACAATTGGAATCCAGAGATTTGTTATAATTGTACAGCAGTGATCTGATTGACAGTTATGGTGTAAATATACTTGTAACAGAATAAATATTTTAAAAGGTGTTCATATCATGTGGTCAAATTGTATGTGTGGACTTCAGTTTAAAGAATATGAAATTAGATTAAACAGTTTTATTGTATCTCCTGGCATAATAATACTGGTCGCAATATTCCTTTATTAATTGTAATTGATCTTTATTATCTAAACGTCTTTTACAGAACGTTTTCATAACTTGTTTGTCAACTTCAAAGTAGAACAATTTGTACTCCAGTTTCTATAATGTGATTTCGAATGTGTTGTATTGTAAATGTTTAGATATCGTCTTATAACTTGTAAAAATAAAACTTTATTTCGTCAAGTCGTTGTTTTTTCGCTAAAATGAACAGAGATGTGTTCATGCATGAACTAATAATTTGTTTACAACGACAACGAGATGTTGCCCCGGATAATTGTCCGATGTCATGTGGCAAATTGATGTGTCTATTATAAACACATATAAATGGAAATGCTGGTATTCAATCACATCTCAGCAAACATCAGTTTGACCACACAAAGTAATTTGAAACCGACATTTGACACAGATCTACGTTACATAAACTATAATAATAATATCATTGAGAAAAACAAACATTTTAACAAGCTAGAGGACACACGCTTCCGTGCGATATATAATATAAAAATGAGTCTTTTTCATTACCCGTACACACTGTCCCTTGACAGTTTGGGATTCGAATGTTACTAAACCAAAATGAATATACTAATGGTCACCAAACAATAGTGTAGGACAATCAAGAGTGTTATTTCTGTGACCATGTTACTAAAAATAATTTGTATAATTTGTTTTTAATGCGAGTTTACAGTTTTCAAAAGGAGTGTAGGCGGGAGTGTTTACGTGTATCATACGAGTGTAGACGGGAGTGTTATGCGTGTATCATACGAGTGTAGGCGGGAGTGTTATGCGTGTATCATACGAGTGTAGGCGGGAGTGTTATGCGTGTATCATACGAGTGTAGGCGGGAGTGTTATGCGTGTATCAAACGAGTGTAGGCGGGAGTGTTATGCGTGTATCAAACGAGTGTAGGCGGGAGTGTTATGCGTGTATCATACGAGTGTAGGCGGGAGTGTTATGCGTGTATCAAACGAGTGTAGGCGGGAGTGTTATGCGTGTATCATACGAGTGTAGGCGGGAGTGTTATGCGTGTATCATACGAGTGTAGGCGGGAGTGTTATGCGTGTATCATACGAGTGTAGGCGGGAGTGTCATGCGTGTATCATACGAGTGTAGGCGGGAGTGTCATGCGTGTATCATACGAGTGTAGGCGGGAGTGTTATGCGTGTATCATACGAGTGTAGACGGGAGTGTTATGCGTGTATCATACGAGTGTAGACGGGAGTGTTATGCGTGTATCATACGAGTGAAGGCGGAGTGTTATGCGTGTATCATACGAGTGTAGGCGGAGTGTTATGCGTGTATCATACGAGTGTAGACGGGAGTGTTATGCGTGTATCATACGAGTGTAGGCGGGAGTGTTATGCGTGTATCATACGAGTGTAGGCGGGAGTGTTATGCGTGTATCATACGAGTGTAGGCGGAGTGTTATGCGTGTATCATACGAGTGTAGGTGGAGGTATTATGCGTGTATCATACGAGTGTAGGTGGAGGTATTATGCGTGTATCATACGAGTGTAGGCGGGAGTGTTATGCGTGTATCATACGAGTGTAGGCGGGAGTGTTATGCGTGTATCATACGAGTGTAGACGGGAGTGTCATGCGTGTATCATACGAGTGTAGACGGGAGTGTCATGCGTATATCATACGAGTGTAGACGGGAGTGTCATGCGTGTATCGTACCAGTGTAGGCGGGAGAGTGTAGGCGGGAGTGTTATGCGTGTATCATACGAGTGTAGGCGGGAGTGTTATGCGTGTATCATACGAGTGTAGGCGGAGTGTTATGCGTGTATCATACGAGTGTAGGCGGGAGTGTTATGCGTGTATCATACGAGTGTAGGCGGGAGTGTTATGCGTGTATCATACGAGTTTAGGCGGGAGTGTTATGCGTGTATCAAACGAGTGTAGGCGGGAGTGTTATGCGTGTATCATACGAGTGTAGGCGGGAGTGTTATGCGTGTATCATACGAGTGTAGGTGGGAGTGTTATGCGTGTATCATACGAGTGTAGGTGGGAGTGTTATGCGTGTATCATACGAGTGTAGGCGGGAGTGTTATACGTGTATCATACGAGTGTAGGCGGGAGTGTTATGCGTGTATTATACGAGTGTAGGCGGGAGTGTTATGCGTGTATCATACGAGTGTAGGCGGGAGTGTTATGCGTGTATCATACGAGTGTAGGCGGGAGTGTTATGCGTTTATCATACGAGTGTAGGCGGGAGTGTTATGCGTGTATCATACGAGTGTAGGCGGGAGTGTTATGCGTGTATCATACGAGTGTAGGCGGGAGTGTTATGCGTGTATCATACGAGTGTAGGCGGGAGTGTTATGCGTGTTTCATACGAGTGTAGGCGGGAGAGTTATGCGAGTATTATACGAGTGTAGGTGGGAGTGTTCTACGTGTATTATACGAGTGTAGGCGAGAGTGTTCTACGTGTATTATACGTTTGTGTGTGGAAAGTGTACCATAAGAGGTAAGGCGGGAGTTTTCTTCCTGTATCATATAACGAAAGGCGCGATCATTTTACTTGTGTGATACAAGTTAAGTTGTGACTGTTTTTCGTGTATAAAACAAGTGTATGAGAAGTGTTCTACCTGTATCAAACAAATGTAGAAGGGTGTGTTCTACGTGAATCATACGAGTGTTGGCGGGAGTGTTCTATGTGCATCAAACCGGTGTAGGAAGAAGCGTTCTATCTGTATTATAAAAGTGTAGGCGGTAGTATTCTATGTGTATCAAACCAATGTAGGCGAATGAAGGTGGGAATGTTCTACATGTACCATACGAGTGTAGGTGGGAGTGTTCTATGTGTATCATACCAGTGTTGGTGGAAGTGTTCTATGTGTATCATACCAGTGGTGGTGGGAGTGTTCCATGTGTATCATACGAGTGTTGGTGAAAGTGTTCTACGTGTATCATACGAGTGTAGGATGGAGTGTTCTACGTGTATCATACGAGTTTAGGCGGGAGTGTTCTACGTGTATCATACGACTGTAGACGGAGTGATATGCGTGTATCATACGAGTGTAGGCGGGAGTGTTCTACGTGTATCATACGAGTGTTGGCGGGAGTGTTCTACGAGTATCAAACGAATGTAGGATGGAGTGCTTGACGTGAATCATTCGAGTGTAGGCGGGAGTGCTCTATATGTATCATTCGAAAGTAGGTGGAAGTGTTCTACGTGAATCAAACGAGTGTAGGCGGGAGTGTTCTATGTTTATCATACGAGTGAAGGCGGGAGTGTTTTACGTGTATCATACGAGTGTAGGAGGGAGTGTTGTATGTGTATCATACGAGTGTAGGCGGGATTGTTCTATATGTATCATACCAGTGTAGGCGAGAGTATCCAGCGTAGGGAATGAAGGTAGGAATGTTCTATATGTACCATACGAGTGTGGTTGGGAGTGTTGTATGTGTATCATACCAGTGTTGGCGGGAGTGTTGTATGTGTATCATACCAGTGTTGGCGGGAGTGTTGTATGTGTATCATACCAGTGTTGGCGAGAGTGTTGTATGTGTATCATACCAGTTTTGGTGGGAGTGTTCTATGTGTATCATACCAGTGTTGGCGGGAGTGTTCTATGTGCATTATACGAGTGTAGGCGTGAGTGTTCTATGTGTATTATACGAGTGTAGGCAGGAGTGTTCTATCTGTATCATACCAGTGTTGGCAGGAGTGTTCTATGTGTATCATACCAGTGTTGGCGGGAGTGTTCTATTTGTATCATACCAGGGTTGGCGGGAGTGTTCTATGTGTATTACATGAGTGTAGTCAGGAGTGTTCTATGTGTATTATACGAGTGTAGGCAGGAGTGTTCTATGTGTATTATACCAGTGTTGGCAGGAGTGTTCTATGTGTATCATACCAGTGTTGGCAGGAGTGTTCTATGTGTATTATACCAGTGTAGGCAGGAGTGTTCTATGTGTATCATACCAGTGTTGGCGGGAGTGTTCTATGTGTATCATACCAGTGTTGGCGGGAGTGTTCTATTTGTATCATACCAGGGTTGGCGGGAGTGTTCTATGTGTATTACATGAGTGTAGTCAGGAGTGTTCTATGTGTATTATACGAGTGTAGGCAGGAATGTTTTATGTGTATTATACGAGTGTAGGCGGGAGTGTTGTATGTGTATCATACCAGTGTTGATAGGAGTATTCTATGTATATCATACCAGTGTTGGCAGGGGTATTATATGTTTATCATAGCGCAGTGTTGGCGGGGATGTTCTCTGTGTATCATACCAGTGTTGGTGGGAGTGTTCCATATGTATCATCCCAGTGTTGGCGGGAGTGTTATATGTGTATCATACCAGTGTTGGCAAGAGTGTTCTATGTGTACCATACCATTGTTGGCGGGAGTGTTCTATGTGTATTATACCATTGTTGGCAGGAGTGTTCTATTTGTATCATACCAGTGTTGGCAGGAGTGTTCTATGTGTATCATACTAGTGTTGGCGGGAGTGTTGTATGTGTATCATACCAGTGTTGGTGAGAGTGTTCTATGTGTATCATACCAGTGTTGGCGGGAGTGTTCTATTTGTATCATACCAGTGTTGACAGGAGTGTTCTATGTGTATTATACGAGTGTAGGCGGGAGTGTTCTATGTGTATCATATCAGTGTTGGCGGGAGTGTTCTATGTGTATCATACCAGTGTTGGCGGGAGTGTTCTATGTGTATCATACCAGTGTTGTTTGGAGTGTTCTATGTGTATCATACCAGTGTTGTCGGGAGTGTTCTATATGTATCATACCACTGTTGGCGAGAGTGTTCTATGTGTATCATACCAGTGTTGGCGGGAGTATTCTATGTGTATCATACCAGTGTTGGCGGGAGTATTCTGTGTGTATCAAACCAGTGTTGGCGGGAGTGTTCTATATTTATCATGAGAGTATTGAAAGGAGTATTCTATGTGTATCATACCCGTGTTGGCAGGAGTATTCTATGTGTATCAAACCAGTGTTGGCGGGAGTATTCTGTGTGTATCATACCAGTGTTGACAGGAGTGTTCTATGTGTATCATACCAGTTTTGACAGGAGTGTTCTATGTGTATTATACGAGTGTAGGCGGGAGTGTTCTATGTGTATCATATCAGTGTTGGCGGGAGTGTTCTATGTGTATCATACCAGTGTTGGCGGGAGTGTTCTATGTGTATCATACCAGTGTTGTTAAGAGTGTTCTATGTGTATCATACCAGTGTTGGCGGGAGTGTTCTATGTGTATCATACCAGTGTTGACAGGAGTATTCTATGTGTATCATACCAGTGTTGGCGGGAGTGTTCTATGTGTATCATAGCAGTGTAGGCGGTAGTGTTCTATGTGTATCATACCAGTGTTGGCGGGAGTGGTCTATTTGTATCATACCAGTGTTGGCGGGAGTGTTCTATGTGTATCATACCAGTGTTGGCGGGAGTGTTCTATTTTTATCATACCAGTGTTGGCGGGAGTGTTCTATGTGTATCATACCAGTGTTGTTTGGAGTGTTCTATGTGTATCATACCAGTGTTGGCGAGAGTGTTCTATGTGTATCATACCAGTGTTGGCAGGAGTATTATATGTGTATCATACCAGGGTTGGCGGGAGTGTTCTATGTGTATCATACCAGTGTTGGCAGGAGTGTTCTATGTGTATCATACTAGTGTTGGCGGGAGTGTTGTATATGTATTATACCAGTGTTGGCGGGAGTGTTCTATGTGTATCATACCAGTGTTGACAGGAGTATTCTATGTGTATCATACCAGTGTTGGCGGGAGTGTTCTATGTGTATCATAGCAGTGTAGGCGGTAGTGTTCTATGTGTATCATACCAGTGTTGGCGGGAGTGGTCTATTTGTATCATACCAGTGTTGGCGGGAGTGTTCTATGTGTATCATACCAGTGTTGGCGGGAGTGTTCTATTTTTATCATACCAGTGTTGGCGGGAGTGTTCTATGTGTATCATACCAGTGTTGTTTGGAGTGTTCTATGTGTATCATACCAGTGTTGGCGAGAGTGTTCTATGTGTATCATACCAGTGTTGGCAGGAGTATTATATGTGTATCATACCAGTGTTGGCGAGAGTGTTCTATGTGTATCATACCAGTGTTGGCAGGAGTATTCTATGTGTATCATACCAGTGTTGGCGGGAGTGTTCTATTTGTATCATACCAGTGTTGACAGGAGTGTTCTATGTGTATTATACGAGTGTAGGCGGGAGTGTTCTATGTGTATCATATCAGTGTTGGCAGGAGTGTTCTATGTGTATCATACCAGTGTTGGCGGGAGTGTTCTATGTGTATCATACCAGTGTTGGCGGGAGTGTTCTATGTGTATCATACCAGTGTTGTTTGGAGTGTTCTATGTGTATCATACCAGTGTTGTCGGGAGTGTTCTATGTGTATCATACCACTGTTGGCGAGAGTGTTCTATGTGTATCATACCAGTGTTGGCGGGAGTATTCTATGTGTATCATACCAGTGTTGGCGGGAGTATTGTATGTGTATCAAACCAGTGTTGGCGGGAGTGTTCTATATGTATCATGAGAGTATTGAAAGGAGTATTCTATGTGTATCATACCCGTGTTGGCAGGAGTATTCTATGTGTATCAAACCAGTGTTGGCGGGAGTATTCTGTGTGTATCAAACAAGTGTTGGCTGGAGTGTTCTATATGTATAATACCAGTGTTGGCGGGAGTGTTCTTTGTGTGTCCTAACAGTGTTGGCGGGAGTGTTCTTTGTGTGTCCTAACAGTGTTGGCGGGAGTGTTCTTTGTGTGTCCTAACAGTGTTGGCGGGAGTGTTCTTTGTGTGTCCTAACAGTGTTGGCAGGAGTGTTCTTTGTGTGTCCTAACAGTGTTGGCAGGGGTATTCTATGTATATCATACCAGAGTTGGCATGGTATTATATGTTTATCATAGCGCAGTTTTGGCGGGGATGTTCTCTGTGTATCATACCAGTGTTGTCGGGAGTGTTCTATATGTGTCATACCAGTGATGGCGGGAGTGTTCTATGTGTATCATGAGAGTATTTAAAGGAATATTCTATGTGTATCATACCAGTGTTGGCAAGAGTGTTCTATGTGTATCAAACTTGTGTTGGCGGGAGTGTTCTTTGTGTATCATACCATTGTTGGCAGGAGTGTTCTATGTGTATCATACCAGTGTTGGCAGGAGTGTTCTATGTGTATCATACCAGTGTTGACGGGAGTGTTCTATGTGTATTATACCAGTGTTGGCGGGAGTGTTCTATGTGTATCATACCAGTGTTGACAGGAGTGTTCTATGTGTATTATACGAGTGTAGGCAGGAGTGTTCTATGTGTATCATATCAGTGTTGACAGGAGTGTTCTATGTGTATTATACGAGTGTAGGCGGGAGTGTTCTATGTGTATCATATCAGTGTTGACAGGAGTGTTCTATGTGTATTATACGAGTGTATGCGGGAGTGTTCTATGTGTATCATATCAGTGTTGGCGGGAGTGTTCTATGTGTATCATTCCAGTGTTGGCGGGAGTGTTCTATGTGTATCATACCAGTGTTGGCGGGAGATTTCTATGTGTATCATAGTAGTGTTGGCGGGAGTGTTCTATGTGTATCAGACCAGTGTTGGCGGGAGTGTTCTATGTGTATCATAGTAGTGTAGGCGGTAGTGTTCTATGTGTATCATACCAGTGTTGGCGGGAGTGGTCTATGTGTATCATACCAGTGTTGGCGGGAGTGTTCTATGTGTATCATACCAGTGTTGGCGGGAGTGTTCTATTTGTATCATACCAGCGTTGGCGGGGATGTTCTATGTGTATCATACCAGTGTTGTTTGGAGTGTTCTATGTGTATCATACCAGTGTTGGCGAGAGTGTTCTATATGTATCATACCAGTGTTGGCAGGAGTATTGTATGTGTATCATACCAGTGTTGGCGGGAGTGTTCTATGTGTATCATACCAGTGTTGGCAGGAGTATTCTATGTGTATCATTCCAGTGTTGGCGGGAGTATTCTGTGTGTATCAAACCAGTGTTTGCGGGAGTATTCTATGTGTATCATACCCGTGTTGGCGGGAGTATTCTATGTTTATCATAGCAGTGTTGGCGGGAGTATTCTATGTGTATCATAGCAGTGTTGGCGTGAGTATTCTATATGTATCATACCAGTGTTGGCGGGAGTATTCTATGTGTATCATAGCAGTGTTGGCGGGAGTATTCTGTGTGTATCAAACAAGTGTTGGCGGGAGTATTCTATGTGTATCATACCCGTGTTGGCGGGAGTGTTCTATGTGTATCATAACAGTGTTGGCGGGAGTATTCTATGTGTATCATAGCAGTGTTGGCGGGAGTATTCTATGTGTATCATAGCAGTGTTGGCGGGAGTGTTTTATGTGTATCATACCAGTGTTGGCAGGAGTATTCTATGTGTATCATACCCGTGTTGGCAGGAGTATTCTATGTGTATCAAACCAGTGTTGGCGGGAGTATTCTATGTGTATCATACCAGTGTTGGCAGGAGTATTCTATTTGTAACATAGCAGTGTTGGCGAGAGTATTCTGTGTGTATCAATCCAGTGTTGGCGGGAGTGTTTTATATGTATCATGAGAGTAATGAAAGGAGTATTCTATGTGTATCATATCCGTGTTGGCAGGAGTATTCTTTTTGTATCAAACCAGTGTTGGCGGGAGTGTTCTATGTGTATCATACCAGTAGTGGCGGGAGTGTTCTTTGTGTGTCCTAACAGTGTTGGCGTGAGTGTTCTTTGTGTGTCCTAACAGTGTTGGCAGGAGTGTTCTATGTGTATCATAGCAGTTTTGGCGGGAGTATTCTATGTGTATCATAGCAGTGTTTGCGGGAGTATTCTGTGTGTATCAAACAAGTGTTAGCGGGAGTGTTCTATGTGTATCCTATTCGTGTTGGCGGGAGTGTTCTATGTGTATCATAGCAGTGTTGGCGGGAGTATTCTATGTGTATCATAGCAGTGTTCTATGTGTATCATAGCAGTGTTGACGGGAGTGTTCTATGTGTATCATAGCAGTGTTGGCGGGAGTATTCTATGTGTATCATAGCAGTGTTGGCGGGAGTATTCTATGTGTATCATAGCAGTGTTGGCAAGAGTGTTCTATGTGTATCATACCAGTGTTGGCAGGAGTATTGTATGTGTATCATACCAGTGTTGGCGGGAGTGTTCTATGTGTATCATACCAGTGTTGGCAGGAGTATTCTATGTGTATCATACCAGTGTTGGCGGGAGTATTCTATGTTTATCATACCAGTGTTGGCAGGAGTATTCTATGTGTATCATACCAGTGTTGGCAGGAGTATTCTATTTGTATTATACCAGTGTTGGCAGGGGTATTCTATTTGTATCATACCAGTGTTGGCAGGAGTATTCTATTTGTAACATAGCAGTGTTGGCGGGAGTATTCTGTGTGCATCAAACCAGTGTTGGCGGGAGTGTTTTATATGTATCATGAGAGTAATGAAAGGAGTACTCTATGTGTATCATACCCGTGTTGGCAGGAGTATTCTATGTGTATCAAACCAGTGTTGGCGGGAGTATTCTATATGTATCATACCAGTGTTGGCAGGAGTATTCTATTTGTAACATAGCAGTGTTGGCGGGAGTATTATGTGTGTATCAAACCAGTGTTTGCGGGAGTGTTTTATATGTATCATGAGAGTAATGAAAGGAGTATTCTATGTGTATCATACCCGTGTTGGCAGGAGTATTCTATGTGTATCAAACCAGTGTTGGCGGGAGTGTTCTATGTGTATCATACCAGTAGTGGCGGGAGTGTTCTTTGTGTGTCCTAACAGTGTTGGCGTGAGTGTTCTTTGTGTGTCCTAACAGTGTTGGCAGGAGTGTTCTATGTGTATCATAGCAGTGATGGCGGGAGTATTCTATGTGTATCATAGCAGTGATGGCGGGAGTATTCTGTGTGTATCAAACCAGTGTTGGCGGGAGTGTTCTATGTGTATAATACCCGTGTTGGCGGGAGTGTTTTATGTGTATCATAGCAGTGTTGGCGGTAGTATTCTATGTGTATCATAGCAGTGTTGGCGGGAGTGTTCTATGTGTATCATAGCAGTGTTGGCGGGAGTGTTCTATGTGTATCATATCAGTGTTGGCGGGAGTATTCTATGTGTATCATCGCAGTGTTGGCGGGAGTATTCTATGTGTATCATAGCAGTGTTCGCAGGAGTATTCTATGTGTATCATACCAGTGTTGGCGGGAGTATTCTGTGTTTATCAAACCAGTGTTGGCGGGAGTGTTCTATATGTATCATGAGAGTATTGAAAGAAGTATTCTATGTGTATCATACCCGTGTTGGCAGGAGTATTCTATGTGTATCAAACCAGTGTTGGCGGGAGTATTCTGTGTGTATCAAACAAGTGTTGGCTGGAGTGTTCTATGTGTATAATACCAGTGTTGGCGGGAGTGTTCTTTGTGTGTCCTAACAGTGTTAGCAGGAGTGTTCTTTGTGTGTCCTAACAGTGTTGGCGGGAGTGTTCTTTGTGTGTCCTAACAGTGTTGGCGGGAGTGTTCTTTGTGTGTCCTAACAGCGTTGGCAGGAGTGTTCTTTGTGTGTCCTAACAGTGTTGGCAGGGGTATTCTATGTATATCATACCAGAGTTGGCAGGGGTATTATATGTTTATCATAGCGCAGTTTTGGCGGGGATGTTCTCTGTGTATCATACCAGTGTTGGCGGGAGTGTTCTATATGTATCATACCAGTGATGGCGGGAGTGTTCTATGTGTATCATGAGAGTATTTAAAGGAATATTCTATGTGTATCATACCAGTGTTGGCAAGAGTGTTCTATGTGTATCAAACTTGTGTTGGCGGGAGTGTTCTTTGTGTATCATACCATTGTTGGCAGAAGTGTTCTATGTGTATCATACCAGTGTTGGCAGGAGTGTTCTATGTGTATCATACTAGTGTTGACGGGAGTGTTCTATGTGTATTATACCAGTGTTGACGGGAGTGTTCTATGTGTATCATACCAGTGTTGACAGGAGTGTTCTATGTGTATTATACGAGTGTATGCGGGAGTGTTCTATGTGTATCATATCAGTGTTGACAGGAGTGTTCTATGTGTATTATACGAGTGTAGGCGGGAGTGTTCTATGTGTATCATATCAGTGTTGACAGGAGTGTTCTATGTGTATTATACGAGTGTAGGCGGGAGTGTTCTATGTGATTCATATCAGTGTTGGCGGGAGTGTTCTATGTGTATCATTCCAATGTTGGCGGGAGTGTTCTATGTGTATCATACCAGTGTTGGCGGGAGATTTCTATGTGTATCATAGTAGTGTTGGCGGGAGTGTTCTATGTGTATCATACCAGTGTTGGCGGGAGTGTTCTATGTGTATCATAGCAGTGTAGGCGGTAGTGTTCTATGTGTATCATACCAGTGTTGGCGGGAGTGGTCTATGTGTATCATACCAGTGTTGGCGGGAATGTTCTATGTGTATCATACCAGTGTTGGCGGGATTGTTCTATTTGTATCATACCAGTGTTGGCGGGAGTGTTCTATGTGTATCATACCAGTGTTGTTTGGAGTGTTCTATGTGTATCATACCAGGTGTTGGCGAGAGTGTTCTATGTGTATCATACCAGTGTTGGCAGGAGTATTGTATGTGTATCATACCAGTGTTGGCGGGAGTGCTCTATGTGTATCATACCAGTGTTGGCAGGAGTATTCTATGTGTATCATTCCAGTGTTGGCGTGAGTATTCTGTGTGTATCAAACCAGTGTTGGCGGGAGTATTCTATGTGTATCATACCAGTGTTGGCGGGAGTATTCTATATGTATCATAGCAGTGTTGGCGGGAGTATTCTATGTGTATCATAGCAGTGTTGGCGTGAGTATTCTATATGTATCATACCAGTGTTGGCGGGAGTATTCTATGTGTATCATAGCAGTGTTGGCGAGAGTATTCTATGTGTATCAAACAAGTGTTGGCGGGAGTGTTCTATGTGTATAACACCCGTGTTGGCGGGAGTATTCTATGTGTATCATAGCAGTGTTGGCGGGAGTATTCTATGTGTATCATAGCAGTGTTGGCGGGAGTGTTCTATGTGTATCATAGCAGTGTTGGCGGGAGTGTTCTATGTGTATCATAGCAGTGTTGGCGGGAGTATTCTATGTGTATCATAGCAGTGTTGGCGGGAGTGTTCTATGTGTATCAAACCAGTGTTGTTTGGAGTGTTCTATGTGTATCATACCAGTGTTAGCGAGAGTGTTCTATGTGTATCATACCAGTGTTGGCAGGAGTATTGTATGTGTATCATACCAGTGTTGGCGGGAGTGTTCTATGTGTATCATACCAGTGTTGGCAGGAGTATTCTATGTGTATCATTCCAGTGTTGGCGGGAGTATTCTGTGTGGATCAAACCAGTGTTGGCGGGAGTATTCTATGTGTATCATATCAGTGTTGGCGGGAGTATTCTATGTGTATCATAGCAGTGTTGGCGGGAGTATTCTATGTGTATCATAGCAGTGTTGGCGGGAGTATTCTATATGTATCATACCAGTGTTGGCGGGAGTATTCTATGTGTATCATAGCAGTGTTGGCGGGAGTATTCTGTGTGTATCAAACAAGTGTTGGCGGGAGTATTCTATGTGTATCATACCCGTGTTGGCGAGAGTGTTCTATGTGTATCATAGCAGTGTTGGTGGGAGTATTCTATGTGTATCATAGCAGTGTTGGCGGGAGTATTCTATGTGTATCATAGCAGAGTTGGCGGGAGTGTTTTATGTGTATCATACCAGTGTTGGCAGGAGTATTCTATGTGTATCATACCCGTGTTGGCAGGAGTATTCTATTTGTATCAAACCAGTGTTGGCGGGAGTATTCTATATGTATCATACCAGTGTTGGCAGGAGTATTCTATTTGTAACATAGCAGTGTTGGCGGGAGTATTCTGTGTGTATCAAACCAGTGTTGGCGGGAGTGTTTTATATGTATCATGAGAGTAATGAAAGGAGTAATCTATGTGTATCATACCCGTGTTGGCAGGAGAATTCTATATGTATCAAACCAGTGTTGGCGGGAGTAATCTATGTGTATCATACCAGTGTTGGCAGGAGTATTCTATTTGTAACATAGCAGTGTTGGCGGGAGTATTCTGTGTGTATCAAACCAGTGTTGGCGGGAGTGTTTTATATGTATCATGAGAGTAATGAAAGGAGTATTCTATGTGTATCATACCCGTGTTGGCAGGAGTAGTCTATGTGTATCAAACCAGTGTTGGCGGGAGTGTTCTATGTGTATCATACCAGTAGTGGCGGGAGTGTTCTTTGTGTGTCCTAACAGTGTTGGCGTGAGTGTTCTTTGTGTGTCCTAACAGTGTTGGCAGGAGTGTTCTATGTGTATCATAGCAGTGTTGGCGGGAGTATTCTATGTGTATCATAGCAGTGTTGGCGGGAGTATTCTGTGTGTATCAAACAAGTGTTGGCGGGAGTGTTCTATGTGTATCATATTCGTGTTGGCGGGAGTGTTCTATGTGTATCATAGCAGTGTTGGCGGGAGTATTCTATGTGTATCATAGCAGTTTTCTATGTGTATCATAGCAGTGTTGGCGGGAGTGTTCTATGTGTATCATAGCAGTGTTGGTGGGAGTGTTCTATGTGTATCATAGCAGTGTTGGCGGGAGTATTCTATGTGTATCATAGCAGTGTTGGCGGGAGTATTCTATGTGTATCATAGCAGTGTTGGCAAGAGTGTTCTATGTGTATCATACCAGTGTTGGCAGGAGTATTGTATGTGTATCATACCAGTGTTGGCGGGAGTGCTCTATGTGTATCATACCAGTGTTGGCAGGAGTATTCTATGTGTATCATTCCAGTGTTGGCGTGAGTATTCTGTGTGTATCAAACCAGTGTTGGCGGGAGTATTCTATGTGTATCATAGCAGTGTTGGCGGGAGTATTCTATATGTATCATACCAGTGTTGGCGGGAGTATTCTATGTGTATCATAGCAGTGTTGGCGGGAGTGTTCTATGTGTATCATAGCAGTGTTGGCGGGAGTGTTCTATGTGTATCATAGCAGTGTTGGCGGGAGTATTCTATGTGTATCATTGCAGTGTTGGCGTGAGTATTCTATGTGTATCATAGCAGTGTTGGCGGGAGTATTCTATGTGTATCATAGCAGTGTTGGCGGGAGTATTCTATGTGTATCATAGCAGTGTTGGCGGGAGTATTCTATGTGTATCATAGCAGTGTTGGCGGGAGTGTTCTATGTGTATCATAGCAGTGTTGGCGGGAGTATTCTATATGTATCATAGCAGTGTTGGCGGGAGTATTCTATGTGTATCATAGCAGTGTTGGCGGGAGTATTCTATATGTATCATACCAGTGTTGGTGGGAGTATTCTATGTGTATCATAGCAGTGTTGGCGGGAGTATTCTGTGTGTATCAAACAAGTGTTGGCGGGAGTATTTTATGTGTATCATACCCGTGTTGGCGGGAATGTTCTATGTGTATCATAGCAGTGTTGGCGGGAGTATTCTATGTGTATCATAGCAGTGTTGGCGGGAGTATTCTATGTGTATCATACCAGTGTTGGCGGGAGTGTTCTATGTGTATCATAGCAGTGTTGGCGGGAGTGTTCTATGTGTATCATAGCAGTGTTGGCGGGAGTATTCTATGTGTATCATACCAGTGTTGGCGGCAGTATTCTGTGTGTATCAAACAAGTGTTGGCGGGAGTGTTCTATGTGTATCATACCAGTAGTGGCGGGAGTGTTCTTTGTGTGTCCTAACAGTGTTGGCGGGAGTGTTCTTTGTGTGTCCTAACAGTGTTGGCGGGAGTGTTCTTTGTGTGTCCTAACAGTGTTGGCAGGGGTATTATATGTTTATCATAGCGCAGTATTGGCGGGGATGTTCTCTGTGTATCATACCAGTGTTGGCGGGAGTGTTCTATATGTATCATACCAGTGATGGCGGGAGTGTTCTATGTGTATCATGAGAGTATTGAAAGGAATATTCTATGTGTATCATACTCGTGTTGGCAGAATTATTCTATGTGTAACATAGCAGTGTTGGCGGGAGTTATCTGTGTGCATCTAACCAGTGTTGGCGGGAATGTTCTATGTGTATCATTCCAGTGTTAGCGGGAGTGTTCTTTGTGTGTCCTAACAGTGTTGACGGGAGTGTTCTTTGTGTGTCCTAACAGTGTTGGCGGGAGTATTCTATGTGTATCATATAAGTGTTGGCGGGAGTGTTCTTTGTGTGTCCTAACAGTGTTGGCGGGAGTGTTCTTTGTGTGTCATAACAGTGTTGGCGGGATTGTTCTTTGTGTGTCATTACAGTGTTGGCGGGAGTGTTCTTTGTTTGTCCTAACAGTGTTGGCGGGACTGTTTTTTGTGTGTCATAACAGTGTTGGCGGGAGTGTTCTTTGTGTGTCCTAACAGTGTTGGCGGGAATGTTCTATGTGTGTCATAACAGTGTTGGCGGGAGTGTTCTATGTGTGTCCTAACAGTGTTGGCGGGAGTGTTCTTTGTGTGTCCTAACAGTGTTGGCGGGAGTGTTTTTTGTGTGTCATAACAGTGTTGGCGTGAGTGTTATATGTGTGTCCTAACAGTGTTGGCGTGAGTGTTCTTTGTGTGTCCTAGCAGTGTTTGCAGGAGTGTTTTTTGTGTGTCCTAACAGTGTTGGCGGGAGTGTTCTTTGTGTGTCCTAACAGTGTTGGCGGGAGTGTTCTTTGTGTGTCCTAACAGTGTTGACGGGAGTGTTCTATGTGTTTCCTAACAGTGTTGGCGGGAGTGTTCTTTGCGTGTCCTAACAGTGTTGGCGGTAGTGTTCTTTGTGTGTCCTAAAAGTGTTGTCGGTAGTGTTCTTTGTGTGTCCTAACAGTGTTGGCAGGAGTGTTCTTTGTGTGTCCTAACAGTGTTGGCGGTAGTGTTCTTTGTGTGTCCTAACGGTGTTGGCGGAAGTGTTCTATGTGTATCATACCAGTGTTGGCGGGAGTGTTGTTTGTGTGTCTTAACAGTGTTGGCGGGAGTGTTCTTTGTGTGTCCTAACAGTGTTGGCGGGAGTGTTCTTTGTGTGTCCTAACAGTGTTGGCGGGAGTGTCCTTTGTGTGTCCTTACAGTGTTGGCTGTAATGTTCTTTGTGTGTCCTAACAGTGTTGGCGGGAGTGTTCTTTGTGTGTCCTATCAGTGTTGGCGGTAGTGTTCTTTGTGTGTCCTATCAGTGTTGGCGGGAGTGTTCTATTTGTGTCCTAACAGTGTTGGCGGGAGTGTTCTATGTGTATCATAGCAGTGTTGGCGGGAGTAATCTATGTGTATCATAGCAGTGTTGGCGGGAGTGTTCTATGTGTATCATAGCAGTGTTGGCGGGAGTATTCTATATGTATCATAGCAGTGTTGGCGGGAGTATTCTATGTGTATCATAGCAGTGTTGGCGGGAGTATTCTATATGTATCATACCAGTGTTGGCGGGAGTATTCTATGTGTATCATAGCAGTGTTGGCGGGAGTATTCTGTGTGTATCAAACAAGTGTTGGCGGGAGTATTCTATGTGTATCATACCCGTGTTGGCGGGAATGTTCTATGTGTATCATAGCAGTGTTGGCAGGAGTATTCTATGTGTATCATAGCAGTGTTGGCGGGAGTATTCTATGTGTATCATACCAGTGTTGGCGGGAGTGTTCTATGTGTATCATAGCAGTGTTGGCGGGAGTGTTCTATGTGTATCATAGCAGTGTTGGCGGGAGTATTCTATGTGTATCATACCAGTGTTGGCGGCAGTATTCTGTGTGTATCAAACAAGTGTTGGCGGGAGTGTTCTATGTGTATCATACCAGTGTTGGCGGGAGTGTTCTTTGTGTGTCCTAACAGTGTTGGCGGGAGTGTTCTTTGTGTGTCCTAACAGTGTTGGCGGGAGTGTTCTTTGTGTGTCCTAACAGTGTTGGCAGGGGTATTATTTGTTTATCATAGCGCAGTATTGGCGGGGATGTTCTCTGTGTATCATACCAGTGTTGGCGGGAGTGTTCTATATGTATCATACCAGTGATGGCGGGAGTGTTCTATGTGTATCATGAGAGTATTGAAAGGAATATTCTATGTGTATCATACTCGTGTTGGCAGAATTATTCTATGTGTAACATAGCAGTGTTGGCGGGAGTTATCTGTGTGCATCTAACCAGTGTTGGCGGGAATGTTCTATGTGTATCATTCCAGTGTTAGCGGGAGTGTGCTTTGTGTGTCCTAACAGTGTTGACGGGAGTGTTCTTTGTGTGTCCTAACAGTGTTGGCGGGAGTATTCTATGTGTATCATATAAGTGTTGGCGGGAGTGTTCTTTGTGTGTCCTAACAGTGTTGGCGGGAGTGTTCTTTGTGTGTCATAACAGTGTTGGCGGGATTGTTCTTTGTGTGTCATTACAGTGTTGGCGGGAGTGTTCTTTGTTTGTCCTAACAGTGTTGGCGGTAGTGTTTTTTGTGTGTCATAACAGTGTTGGCGGGAGTGTTCTTTGTGTGTCCTAACAGTGTTGGCGGGAATGTTCTATGTGTGTCATAACAGTGTTGGCGGGAGTGTTCTATGTGTGTCCTAACAGTTTTGGCGGGAGTGTTCTTTGTGTGTCCTAACAGTGTTGGCGGGAGTGTTTTTTGTGTGTCATAACAGTGTTGGCGTGAGTGTTATATGTGTGTCCTAACAGTGTTGGCGTGAGTGTTCTTTGTGTGTCCTAGCAGTGTTTGCAGGAGTGTTTTTTGTGTGTCCTAACAGTGTTGGCGGGAGTGTTCTTTGTTTGTCCTAA
The DNA here is from genome assembly GCF_026914265.1 of Mya arenaria. NCBI lineage: Eukaryota > Metazoa > Mollusca > Bivalvia > Myida > Myidae > Mya > Mya arenaria. The sequence continues at coordinate 1,075,909 of NC_069134.1, forward strand.
CAGTGTTGGCGGGAGTGTTCTTTGTGTGTCCTAACAGTGTTGGCGGGAGTGTTCTATTTGTTTCCTAACAGTGTTGGCGGGAGTGTTCTTTGCGTGTCCTAACAGTGTTGGCGGAAGTGTTCTTTGTGTGTCCTAAAAGTGTTGTCGGTAGTGTTCTTTGTGTGTCCTAACAGTGTTGGCAGGAGTGTTCTTTGTGTGTCCTAACAGTGTTGGCGGTAGTGTTCTTTGTGTGTCCTAACAGTGTTGGCGGAAGTGTTCTATGTGTATCATACCAGTGTTGGCGGGAGTGTTGTTTGTGTGTCATAACAGTGTTGGCGGAAGTGTTCTTTGTGTGTCCTAACAGTGTTGGCGGGAGTGTTCTTTGTGTGTCCTAACAGTGTTGGCGGGAGTGTTCTTTGTGTGTCCTTACAGTGTTGGCTGTAGTGTTCTTTGTGTGTCCTAACAGTGTTGGCGGGAGTGTTCTTTGTGTGTCCTATCAGTGTTGGCGGTAGTGTTCTGTGTGTGTCCTATCAGTGTTGGCGGGAGTGTTCTATTTGTGTCCTAACAGTGTTGGCGGGAGTGTTCTATGTGTATCATACCAGTGATGGCGGGAGTGTTCTATGTGTATCATGAGAGTATTGAAAGGAATATTCTATGTGTATCATACTCGTGTTGGCAGAATTATTCTATGTGTAACATAGCAGTGTTGGCGGGAGTTATCTGTGTGCATCTAACCAGTGTTGGCGGGAATGTTCTATGTGTATCATTCCAGTGTTAGCGGGAGTGTTCTTTGTGTGTCCTAACAGTGTTGACGGGAGTGTTCTTTGTGTGTCCTAACAGTGTTGGCGGGAGTATTCTATGTGTATCATATAAGTGTTGGCGGGAGTGTTCTTTGTGTGTCTTAACAGTGTTGGCGGGAGTGTTCTTTGTGTGTCATAACAGTGTTGGCGGGATTGTTCTTTGTGTGTCATTACAGTGTTGGCGGGAGTGTTCTTTATTTGTCCTAACAGTGTTGGCGGGAGTGTTTTTTGTGTGTCATAACAGTGTTGGCGGGAGTGTTCTTTGTGTGTCCTAACAGTGTTGGCGGGAATGTTCTATGTGTGTCATAACAGTGTTGGCGGGAGTGTTCTATGTGTGTCCTAAGAGTGTTGGCGGGAGTGTTTTTTGTGTGTCCTAACAGTGTTGGCGGGAGTGTTTTTTGTGTGTCATAACAGTGTTGGCGTGAGTGTTATATGTGTTTCCTAACAGTGTTGGCGTGAGTGTTCTTTGTGTGTCCTAGCAGTGTTTGCAGGAGTATTTTTTGTGTGTCCTAACAGTGTTGGCGGGAGTGTTCTTTGTGTGTCCTAACAGTGTTGGCGGGAGTGTTCTTTGTGTGTCCTAACAGTGTTGGCGGGAGTGTTCTATGTGTTTCCTAACAGTGTTGGCGGGAGTGTTCTTTGCGTGTCCTAACAGTGTTGGCGGTAGTGTTCTTTGTGTGTCCTAAAAGTGTTGTCGGTAGTGTTCTTTGTGTGTCCTAACAGTGTTGGCAGGAGTGTTCTTTGTGTGTCCTAACAGTGTTGGCGGTAGTGTTCTTTGTGTGTCCTAACAGTGTTGGCGGAAGTGTTCTATGTGTATCATACCAGTGATGGCGGGAGTGTTGTTTGTGTGTCTTAACAGTGTTGGCGGGAGTGTTCTTTGTGTGTCCTAACAGTGTTGGCGGGAGTGTTCTTTGTGTGTCCTAACAGTGTTGGCGGGAGTGTTCTTTGTGTGTCCTTACAGTGTTGGCTGTAGTGTTCTTTGTGTGTCCTAACAGTGTTGGCGGGAGTGTTCTTTGTGTGTCCTATCAGTGTTGGCGGTAGTGTTCTTTGTGTGTCCTATCAGTGTTGGCGGGAGTGTTCTATTTGTGTCCTAACAGTGTTGGCGGGAGTGTTCTATGTGTATCATACCAGTGTTGGCGGGAATGTTCTTTGTGTGTCCTAACAGTGTTGGCAGGAATGTTCTTTGTGTGTCCTAACAGTGTTGGTGGGAGTGTTCTTTGTGTGTCCTAACAGTGTTGGCGTGAGTGTTGTTTGTGTGTCCTAACAGTGTTGTCGGGAGTGTTCTTTGTGTGTCCTAACAGTGTTGACGGTAGTGTGCTTTGTGTGTCCTAACAGTGTTGGCGGGAGTGTTCTATGTGTGTCCTAACAGTGTTGACGGGAATGTTCTATGTGTATCATACCAGTGTTGGCAGTGTTCTATGTGTATTATACCAGTATTGGCAGGAGTGTTCTATGTGTATCATACTAGTGTAGGCGGGAGTGTTCTTCGTGTGTCATACGAGTGTAGACAGAAGTGTTCTACGTGTATCATACGAGTGTAGACGGGAGTGTTCTACATGTACCATACGGGTGTAGACGGGAGTGTTCTACGTGTATCATACGAGTGTAGGCGGTAGTGTTCTATGTGTATAATACCAGTGTTGGTGGGAATGTTATACGTTTATCATACCAGCGTTGGCGGGAGTGTTCTATGTGTATCATACAAGTGTTGGCGGTAGTGTTCTGTGTGTATCATACCAGTGTTAGCGGGAGTGTTCTATGTGTATCATACCAGCGTTGGCGGTAGGGTTCTATGTGTATCATACCAAGTGTTGGCAGGAGTGTTCTATGTGTATCATACCAGTGTTGGCGGGAGTGTTTTATGTGTATTATACGAGTGTAGGCGTGAGTGTTCTATGTTTATTATACGAGTGTAGGCAGGAGTGTTCTATGTGTAACATACCAGTGTTGGCGGGAGTGTTCTATGTGTATCATACCAGTGTTGGCGGGAGTGTTCTATGTGTATTATACGAGTGTAGGCAGGAGTGTTCTATGTGTATTATACGAGTGTAGGCAGGAGTGTTCTATGTGTATTATACGAGTGTTGGCAGGAGTGTTCTATGTGTATTATACGAGTGTAGGCGGGAGTGTTCTGTGTATATTATACCAGTGTTGGCGGGAGTGTTCTATGTGTAATATACGAGTGTAGGCAGGAGTGTGCTATGTGTATTATACGAGTGTATGCGGGAGTGTTCTATGTGTATTATACGAATGTAGGCAGGAGTGTTCTATGTGTATTATACGAGTGTAGGCGGGAGTGTTCTATGTGTATTATACGAGTGTAGGCGGGAGTGTTCTATGTGTATTATACGAGTGTAGGCAGGAGTGGTCTATGTGTATTATACGAGTGTAGGCAGGAATGTTCTATGTGTATCATACCAGTGTTGGCGGGAGTGTTCTATGTGTATAATACGAGTGTAGGCGGGAGTGTTTTATGTGCATTATACGAGTGTAGGCGGGAATGTTCTTTGTGTATTATACGAGTGTTGGCAGGAGTGTTCTATGTGTATCATACAAGTTTTGGCGGGAGTGTTCTATGTGTATCATACCAGTGTTGGCGGAAGTGTTCTATGTGTATCATACCAATGTTGGCAGGAGTGTTCTATGTGTATCATTCCAGTGTTTGCGGGAGTGTTCTATGTGTAATATACGAGTGTAAGCAGGAGTGTTCTATGTGTATTATACGAGTGTAGGCGGGAGTGTTCTATGTGTATCATACCAATGTTGGCAGGAGTGTTCTATGTGTATCATACCAAGTGTTGGCGGGAGTGTTCTATGTGTATCATACCAGTGTTGGCGGGAGTGTTCTATGTGTATTATACGAGTGTAGGCGGGAGTGTTCTATGTGTATTATACGAGTGTAGGCGGGAGTGTTCTATGTGTATCATACCAGTGTTAGCAGGAGTGTTCTATTTGTATCATACACGTGATGGCGGGAGTGTTCTATGTGTATCATACCAATGTTGGCGGGAGTGTTTTATATGTATCATACCAGCGTTAGCGGGAGTGTTCTATGTGTATCATACCAGCGTTGGCGGGAGGGTTCTATGTGTATCATACCAGTGTTGGCGGGAGTGTTCTATGTGTATTATACGAGTTCAGGCGGGAGTGTTCTATGTGTATCATACCAGTGTTTGCGGGAGTGTTCTATGTGTATCATACGAGTGTAGGCGGTAGTGTTCTATGTGTATCATACCAGCGTTGGCGGGAGTGTTCTATGTGTATCATACCAGCGTTGGCGGGAGTGTTCTGTGTGTATCATACCAGTGTAGGCTGAAGTGTTCTACGTTCATCATACCAGCGTTGGCGGTAGTGATCTACGTGTATCATAACAGTGTTGGCGGGAGTGTTCTTTGTGTATCAAACGAGTGCAGGCTGAAGTGTTCTATGTGAATCATTACAGAGTTTGCGGGAGTGTTGTACGTGTATCGTACGAGAGAAGGCGGGATTTTTCTACGTGTATCATACCAGTGTTGGCGGTAGTGTTCTATGTGTATTATACCAGTGTTGGTGAAAGTTTTCTACGTATATCATACGAGTGTTGGCGGTAGTGTTCTGCCTGTATCATACCAGTGTTGGTGGGAGTTTTCTACGTGTGTCATTCGAGAGTAGGTGGAAGGTGGAGAGTATGATGAACTTAGAACACTCCCGCCAACACTGGCATAACCCTAGAGGGCCAAACAGTGCTAATGCAGTTTCCACGTTATAGCAATGTCCCTAGAGGACCAAACAGGGCTAATGCAGTTTTCACGTCTAACAATTCCCAAGAGGCCCAAACAGGGTTACTGTAGATTCCACGTTATAACACTGCACCAAGAGAACCAAACAGGGCTCATGCAGTTTTCACGTTCAACCTTCTTCAATAATGATAGTAAGCAATCGTTTGAAACGCTTGTTATGACACTTGATTTGTTTTCTGACTGTTCAGGCCTAAACCTCAACATTAATAAATCAGTTATTCTTAGAGTGGGATCATTGAAAAATACAAATACACAATTTTGTAACACTAAAATATTTATATGGACATCTGAAAGTGCAACCACATTGGGAATGACTTTTACAAATAATAAGCAGTTAAACTTACAGAAAAATATAGAAAGCAAAATTAAAGAATTCAAAATCGTCTTAAAACAATGGCAACACAGAAAACTCACCCTTATGGGGAAAGTTACAGTTGTTAAAACGTTTGCTCTTCCAAAACTTATATACCCTTTTGCTGTCTTCCCAAACCCAAGTAAACAAACAATTGATGATATTAAAAAATCGATGTATGAATTTGTATGGGACAATAAACCTGAAAAAATCAAAAGAAAAGTATTACATCAAAACCATGAATACGGTTGTCTGAAACTAACTGATATAGAAAATTTTATTCGCTCACTAAAAACACTATGGATAAAACGATATCTGGACCCATCTAATACAGGGGATTGGAAGATTTTTATGCACGAAAAACTAAAAAACTATGGAAATAACCTTATTTTTGAATGTGACATAGACCAACGATTCATCAATCGAATCGCTAGTGAGAAAACTTTTCTTAACGATGTTTTAGCGTCATGGTTAATCATAAAAAATAAACATGATGAAAATCTTGACACACCTTTGAGTAAATCAGTCATATGGAATAATAAATCATTAAAACAAAATGAACATACATTATTTTATAAAGGATGGTTCCAGAAAGGTATAAAATTATTTGAACATATATACGATTACAGAACTCACTCTTGTTACAAATTCGATGAAATTAGATTTTTATATGATATTCATGAACAGGATTTCTTAAAGTACCTAACACTTGTTAACTCTATACCAGCAGCCTTTAAACTGAAACCTAAAGGTGAAACTATCAACCAGTTAACAACAGCAAAACTAACTGATTCAATACAGCAAAAACATATTTTCAAACCACCATCTGAAATTAAATAGCAACACGTTTTTTCAAACTTAAATGACAATATACCATGGGAAACTATTTACAGACAAACTTTTACAACGTCAATAGACTCGTCCCTACGAAGTTTTCAGTATAGGTTTCTGTTAAGAATAATACCAACAAATAAATATCTGTATATGTGTAAATTAAAAGAAACCAACCTATGTGACTTATGTAACATGGAGATAGAAACTGTAGAACACTTATTCTGGGAATGTCTGAAGATACAACCATTATGGAACGAACTAAATAATTTCATTACATCTAAATCAATGAATATTTGCATTACCAAACAGGAGGCGTTTTTAGGAATTCTTGTTAAAGGAAAAAACACCCTTATTTGTAATTTCCTTATTATGTTAATGAAATTTTTCATATTCTCAGTAAAATATAAAAAAGTAGTACCAACATTTCAAGCGTATAAACAATACTTAATACTGAGAGAACAAATTGAATCGCAAATTGCACTAACAAACAACAAATATGAAACCCACATAAGGAAATGGCAGTGTTTAAAAATCAAATAATAAAATAAATATCACAGCAATAATAGCACAAACCGTAAGAAGCTGTTTTTTTACTACTATTTATGATATAATAATACTCATACAATCCATAGGGGAGAGCAAGAATGTGTGTGTGTGTGTGTGTGTGTGTGTGCGTGTGTGCGTGTGAGCGTGTGTGCGTGTGTGCGTGTGTGTGTGTGTATGTGAATGTGTGTGTGAGTGCGCGTGTGTGCACGTGTGCGAATGCGCATATAGAAAATGCATAGAATTTTGTTTTTGTATGAATCTGTTCTTGATCTGTTGTTAAAATGAATGCTATGCAAAAAATAAATGAGAAAAAAAAAATTCCACGTTATAACAATGCACCAAGAGGCCAAAACAGGGCTAATTCAGTTTCCACGTAAAAGCAATACACCAAGAGGCCCAAACAGGGTTAATGCAGTTCCACATTAAAACAATGCACCAAAAGGACGTAACAGGGCTAGTGTAGTTTCCACGTTATAGCAATGCACCAAGAGGCCTAAACAGGGCTGATGCAGTTTCCACGTTATAACAATTCACCAAGAGGCCCAAACAGGGTTAATGCAGCTCCACGTTATAACAATGCACCAAGAGGCCAAAACAGGGCTAATTCAGTTTCCACGTAAAAGCAATACACCAAGAGGCCCAAACAGGGTTAATGCAGTTCCACATTAAAACAATGCACCAAAAGGACGTAACAGGGCTAGTGTAGTTTCCACGTTATAGCAATGCACCAAGAGGCATAAACAGGGCTGATGCAGTTTCCACGTTATAACAATGCACCAAGAGGCCCAAACAGGGCTAATTCTATTTCCACGTAATAGCAATACACCAAGAGGCCAAAAAAGGGTTAATGCAGTTCCACGTTATAACAATGCACCAAAAGGACGTAACAGAGCTAATGCAGTTTCCACGATATAACTATGCACCTAGAGGCCCAAACAGGGTTAGTTCAGTTTCCACGTAATAGCAATACACTAAGAGACCCAAACAGGGTTAATGCAGCTCCACGTTATAACAATGCACCAAGAGACCCAAACAGGGCTAATAAAGTTTTCACCTAATAGCAATGCACCAAGAGACCCAAACAGGGTTAATGCAGCTCCACGTTATAACAATGCACCAAGAGGTCCAAACAGGGCTAATACAGTTTCCACGTTATAACAATGCACCAAGAGGCCCAAACAGGGTTCGCAGTTTCCACGATATAACAATGCACCAAGAGGTCAAAACAGGGCTAATGCAGTTTCAAATCTATTAATGCACCAAAAGGTCCAAACAGTGCTTATGCAGGTTCCACGTTATAACAATGCACCAAGAGGTCCAAACAGTGCTGATGCAGTTTCCACGTTATAACAATGCACCAAGAGGTCCAAACAGGGCTAATGCAGTTTCCACGTTATAACAATGCACCAAGAGGTCAAAACAGTGCTAATGCAGTTTCCACGTTATAACAATGCACCAAAAGGTCCAAACAGGGCTAATGCAGTTTCAACGCTATTAATGCACCAAGAGGTCAAAACAGTGCTAATGCGGGTTCCACGTTATAACAATGCACCAAGCGGACCAAACAGGGCTAATGCAGTTTCCACGTTATAACAATTCACCAAGAGGTCCATACAGTGCTAATGCAGCTTTCACGTTATAACAATGCACCAAGAGAACCAAACAAGGCTGATGCAGTTTCCACGTTATAACAATGCACCAAGCGGACCAAACAGGGCTAATGTAGTTTCCACGTTATTACAATGCATCAAGAGGTCCAAACAGGGCTGATGCAGTTTCAACGTTATAACAATGCACCAAGAGATCCAAACAGGGCTAATGCAGTTTCCACGTTATAACAATGTACCAAGAGGCCCAAACAGGGCTGATGCAGTTTCCACGTTATAACAATGCACCAAGAGGTACAAACAGGGCTGATGCAGTTTCCACGTTATAACAATTCACCAAGAGGTACAAACAGGGCTGATGCAGTTTCCACGTTATAACAATGCACCAAGAGGTCCAAACAGGGCTGATGCAGTTTCAACGTTATAACAATGCGCCAAGAGATCCAAACAGGGCTAATGCAGTTTCCACTTTATAACGATGTCCCTAGAGGACCAAAATGGGCTAATGCAGTTTTAACGTCTAACAATTCACCAAGAGGTCCAAACAGGGTTACTGCAGATTCCACGTTATAACACTGCACCAAGAGAATCGAACAGGGCTCATGCAGTTTTCACGTTATAACAATTCACCAAGAGGCCCAAACAGGGCTAATGCAGTTTCCACGTTATAACAATGCACCAAGAGGCCCAAACAGGGCTAATTCAGTTTCCACGTAATGGCAATACACCAAGAGGCCCAAACAGGGTTAATGCAGTTCCACGTTATAACAATGCACCAAAAGGACGTAACAGAGCTAGTGTAGTTTCCACGTTATAACAATGCACCAAGAGCACCAAACAGGGCTAATTCAGTTTCACGTTATAACAATGCACCAAGAGGCCCAAACAGGGTTAATGCAGTTCCACGTTATAACAATGCACCAAAAGGACGTAACAGAGCTAGTGTAGTTTCCACGTTATAACAATGCACCAAGAGCACCAAACAGGGCTAATTCAGTTTCCACGTAATAGCAATACACCAAGAGGCCCAAACAGGGTTAATGCAGTTCCACGTTATAATAATGCACCAAAAGGCCCAAACAGGGCTAATTCAGTTTCCACGTTATAACAATGCACCAAGAGGCCCAAACAGGGCTAATTCAGTTTCCACGTTATAACAATGCACCAAAAGGCCCAAACAGGGCTAATTCAGTTTCCACGTTATAACAATGCACCAAGAGCACCAAACAGGGCTAATTCAGTTTCCACGTAATAGCAATACACCAAGAGGCCCAAACAGGGCTAATTCAGTTTCCACGTTATAACAATGCACCAAGAGCACCAAACAGGGCTAATTCAGTTTCCACGTAATAACAATGCACCAAAAGGCCCAAACAGGGCTAATTCAGTTTCCACGTTATAACAATGCACCAAGAGCACCAAACAGGGTTAATGCAGTTCCACGTTATAACACTGCACCAAAAGGACGTAACAGAGCTAGTGTAGTTTCCACGTTATAACAATGCACCAAGAGCACCAAACAGGGCTAATTCAGTTTCCACGTAATAGCAATACACCAAGAGGCCCAAACAGGGTTAATGCAGTTCCACGTTATAATAATGCACCAAAAGGCCCAAACAGGGCTAATGCAGTTTCCACGTTATAACAATGCACCAAGAGGCCCAAACAGGGCTAATTCAGTTTCCACGTAATAGCAATACACCAAGAGGCCCAAACAGGGTTAATGCAGTTCCACGTTATAATAATGCACCAAAAGGACGTAACAGGGCAAGTGCAGTTTCCACGTTATAACAATGCACCTAGAGGCCAAAACAGGGCTAATTCAGTTTCCACGTAATAGCAATACACCAAGAGGCCCAAACAGGGTTAATGCAGTTCCACGTTATAATAATGCACCAAAAGGACGTAACAGGGCAAGTGCAGTTTCCACGTTATAACAATGCACCAAGAGGCCAAAACAGCGCTAATTCAGTTTCCACGTAATAGCAATACACCAAGAGGCCCAAACAGGGTTAATGCAGTTCCACGTTATAATAATGCACCAAAAGGACGTAACAGGGCAAGTGCAGTTTCCACGTTATAACAATGCACCAAGAGCACCAAACAGGGCTAATGCAGTTTCCACGATTTAACAATGCACCAAGAGTACTTACAGTGCTAATGCAGCTTTCACGTATAACAATTCCATTAGTGGACTATATTGGGCTTCCACGTAATAGCCAAACAAGATATTTTAAACATGATATAGTATATTTAAGCTCAACTCATGTAGAGTATAACAACTAGTTATGTTTTGTCTACACCAAATAAAACGATTTTGCGTAAGTTCTGCGACTTCTGGATTCGTAGACAAATGCCTTGCAACCAAACCACAGCTTTGCCACGTTATTGACGGAGACGAAGGTATTACTATTATATACATTGCCTACGTGAGGAATAGTATGATATTTATTATTTATGATATTTTTCAATATTTCAAAATGTTGCAGAAAAAGCGTGTTTATTTGCTTCGTTATACTTGGTATATAACAGATGTTTTAAACTATGCTCGTCGCGGCATATATATATATATTAGTCCTTCCGCCGTCATAGACAATGTACTTACCATACGTGTTTCATCGATGTTTACTCGTTTGACGAATCACTAGCGTTGGCTTTTGTGTCGCATGTGTATCGCTGCAGACACATAAGGATCATGTTGCCTATCGTCATGTCGTTGTCCGCGTCGGCACACTTTCCGCCCATTTACAACAATCGTTACCAAACTTAACACCAATGCTTATTAGCATTATATCTCAACTGAGTAAGATTGTCGGTAAGATCTCCACTGTTGATCTAGTTGAATGGCTTGAACATGTTTGGCACACTCGACAGTCGACAAGTCCAATTCCTAAGATATTGCGTTTATCGTAATATGAATGCAATTTAAAAAAAACACATCGACGATTGTATGTCAATTGAATGAATGACGAGAGTTTTGTATGAATTGATTGTTATTTCAAATGTTTAAAGCTATTTAAAAAATACAGTAAATATCTTGCTTCTTTGTTTCAAAATAGGTTGAATCTTCCAATATTATATGTAACGTGTATGCAAATCCAAATCTGTTTCAGATCATGGAAGAGCAACAACTTGTCATGGTACAAAGTTGTTCTTTAAAAAGAGTTTCTTACCCTCGATGGCCATCGCAGCAGCATATTGGATATAATTTATATTTAAGTATCTTTGGTTTGAGTATCCTCTGTTTCTTCCTGAATTAATTTGAGAATCTACGATAAACTGTAAAAAGTAACTTTTTATTGAGGAAGACAGTGCATTTGCATTCGATCTTGGTTGATATCTTTTGATATTAAACAACGACCGTTGTGAGACTTCCTTAAAAATATCATCGCTTAATCTATGTGGAAATAACTACCTCACAATTGGCTTCCTCTGTCCTCAATGACTAACCATCCAATGTAAATACAGGGACAAGCCCAGAGGCCGAAACATTACAATTCTCTAGTTTAGAGGCACAAGGTTCAAGGTCCAATAAACACTAAACGAGACACACAAGTCACAAAACAAGCACAAAAAACATATACATTTTAATATCTTAGTAAATGTTGGTGCTATCGCCTAGGAACGGTCAGCGTAATTTGGATACCAGTTTATGAAATCTCAACTTTGAATTTGTCCCATCAATTATTAATGATTTAATTTTTTCTTGAAATAGTTATTAGAGCCAGCATGAACTGTAAGTCAAAACATGATAAAGTAAAAACAACAGATATAAAGTAAGACGCTCCACAACTACTCAATATCACAAATGAATAACTAGAGAAAAAGGGAATAGATGCAACTTTAAAATCCATTGTTGTACGTGTTGTTTTTGTTGTTGATGTGAAAAAATGTACTTGTATGGTTGCAACCAGATGTAAATATAGATGTAGATGTAAATATAGGGTTAATACAACTTTTTAAGGGCGTTATCATCTGCAAAGGCCCGCAAAACTATTTTAAGGGCCTTTGCAAATGGTAACAACCGAAAAAAAAGTGTAATATCGCTATTATTGCATAAAATACACACCATGAGCAACTTTTGTGTTTAAAAACCTGTTCAATGTCAAGAAAATGCAAAATCAGTTAGTTCAATATAACCTCCATAACAGGTACATGTGTGACGTCACGAGTGATGTCATTGAAAAAGTTTTACATAGAGCTCGATACGAGCCGCAACATAACTCGACAGTTGCATTTTTGTTTTGAAGCCATTTTTAAGTCGAATGGAAGTGTTTGTCTTTTTAGAAATTAACTGGATAACTTGTAGTTTTTTCACACAATACCTATCGGGTAATCAATTAATTACCGACATATTGCTTTTTTGACATTTATATGTTTTGTCAACTAAATTAAACCGGAACAAATGTTAAAATAATCGGGATAAAATGTAACATCTTCAGCATCAGAGAAAAATAATATTTGAAAAATATTTTTCACTGCATACGACGTAATGGAATCATGTCCATATAAGTCGTTTGTTTGGAATAAAATCGATAGATATAACTCAAGTTGGAAAGAGTCAAACGTTTTAGACTTAATTTAGTGCCTTTAAAGCAAATAAATAGTCCAAACAACTGCAGAAGTACTATCTAGTAAACACACCACTGCTTGCCAGGAAAAGACAACTCAGAAGAAAATATGTAAGGCAAATGTGATTTATTTAATTTCTTTAATAAATGTACAGCTATTTATGCTGAAATAAGTTTTTGTGCAAAAGTGTGCATCGTTGACCCACTTTCGGTTAGAAACCAGGTCGCTCAGCTGCCTTTGTTATGATGCGGGAGCTGATACCGCTGATGTAAAACAAAATGCCGGTCATTATCGGCACATGAATTTCCTGAATAATGCACGTTTTCTACCGAAAACGCCCGGGTTTTTACGTATTAACACACCACGATAACGGACCGGAAACACACATTTTATGCAATAATCAGTTGAAATGACCACTAATTTGTGTTCTTATTTCAGGTGTTTTGGCCTCAACACCGTCAAAGTAGCAAGTGCAGCTGTAGGGCAAATCTCAAGCATTCAAATACCTTTGTTCAACATTACCTGATTAATCCAGCCGGAGATACAGCGCTATTTTTACACCATTCTGACATAGCTCGCCCAAGTAAACTTTAAGTATGAATTCAAACATTCTTTTACTCGTTGCATCATTGTAGGAACAATGATTCAAACTAATAAAAATTACAATAACATACTGAATTGAATGTGCTTTCACATATTATCGAGCTGTCCTGACTAAAAACCTAAAGCGAAAAGGGCATAAAATACTTGAGAACAACCCTCTATTAAGAGAAGACGTAACTATTACTTAAAGTCAACGCATTTATTTTGCGCGTGCAACACTGTGTACGCCACAGTAGATAATTCCTGCTGCAGAGCAAACCACAAATCTCAACATCAACGTTTGCGTGCACTGATATGTTGGATTCGTTAACTAATTGCCGAGCTGTTCAGTTTTCTTACATTGTTGCTGAAAACAAAATTAACCATTGGAAGTTAAGTATGGTATTCGTGCTAAAATTTTCTTCTCTCAGTTATTATTATAACGTTGGTGTATTTCGAATTCCCATAAAATTGTTCCTATGGTTGTTAGCATTTTTCTCAGATTTTATGAAAGATCTTGTCAGAAATAAAAAATAAAAGAGAATATTGCACGTAAACCAAATAACTTGTTTGTTTTTAGTTTGTACAATCACCTTATCAATATGCTTTGAGACTAGTTAAATGGAATCATTCATGGTTTGTAAAATACACGTTTTTATTACGCAATATTTACATTCGCACTTCATTCCTTAACGATGGTTGTTGTTTTTCAATTGCACTTTATTTCTGTATAATTGCAATAGCATTTTCCATCGAAATCGCGTGCGTTTGTTCGATACTTCTGTCCTGTCATTGGGCGCAATAATACCAAGAGGCGGGGCATATTTACCACGGAACTATTTTTTTAATGAAATCGTAGTAAAATTATTGGCAACATGCAAAACTGTAATCTGCAGTAAAGCAGTTAAAACAAAATGAGCAACGATAATTTGATTGATTTTAATGTAGATAATTTCATGATGGATGGAACAGTTGAAGAAACGTTTGTGTTTAAAAATACTGTTAAATGTCACGAAAATGCAAAAACAGTTAGTTCAAAATAACCTCTATAACGGGTGCTTGTATGACGTCATGAGTGATGTCATTGAAAAAGTTTTACATTAAGCTCGATTCGGGCCGCAACATAACTCGGCAGATTCAACGCCATTTTTTGCAGTGTTCATTCGTTTCGAAAGTGTTGTTTTTCGAAAATTGACTGGATTACTGCTGTTTACTGGGATTATTTATACACAATACCTATTGGGTAATCAATTAATTTCCTATTCAGTCCTACTTTGATCATTATTTGTTTTGATAACTAATTTAAGCCTGAATATTTTGTAAACATGTTCTTGATAAAATGTACAGCATCTTCATTATCAGAGAAAAAATATTTGAAATTTCTTCGTTCATTGCATACGACGTAATGGAATCATGTCCATATAAGTCGTTTGCTCTGAATAAAATCGACAGAAATAACTTAAGTTCGGAGGAGTTAGTCGTTTTAGACATAATTTCGTGCTTTTAATAGTCAAAACCACAAGCATCTGAATCATTGTTTGTCACTAAAGTGTTGTTTAAAAACCATTTTGGGTACAACACATCTGAAGACATTTAGTGTCTTTGATATACAAAAATGAAACAAGGTATGTAACTCAAACTTACCCGATTTCACGGTAGAGTCCAGTTTTATGCAAATTTCTCAACCAACATATTAACAATCCATTTTTAAATAAGTGACATGGAAAGAAGAGTCAATTACCTTTAAAATGGTGTGCGATATGTTGGTATAACTATATTGTCTTTAGACAAACAAGCAGAATTCAATGTCCAATTCTCGTGTTTTTCTTTAGTCGGAAAGAGTACAGCAAATTCATATCTTCAATTTTACCCTTGTAAACAGTACTAATCACAGACAATATAGTTATACAAACATTTCAGATGGTTAGACGAAACAGCAACTGATTGGAATTTCTGATAGTTATCTAACGATAAATTGATTGATGTATCCGATTGTTAATGAGACAAAATCACAAAACATGTTCTTTGCGATATTAATGTGCGAATATTAAGTTCGATCATAACAAGATAATGTGCAATTTATAAAATGAAATATGTTGATAAATTTGTCTTGAAAATACACAACAAATACGATATCTGTATTGTAAAACGCCGACTACATTCTTTTTGACTTTAACCATTCATTGAAAAGTGCATTTTGAACGTACACTTATTATTTGAGTTGGTAATTTATTACAAAATATTTTAAACAAATTGTTAAAATATATTAAACTTGAGCTATGTCTTACTGCCTCAACACAAGGGTTATATATAGATTAAGGAGGATATACTTGAACAGTTGATATATGATTATTTAAGGGACGTAGTTCTGATTTACAATCAGGATATAACAAAAAAACAAAAACAACAAAACAGAAAGTTTCGAAGTTGTTCACGAAAGTATATAAGTATAAGTATGAATGTAAACTTTAACATAACTGTACACAAACATGTCGTTGCTTACTAGAAATAAGACTAGCATCAATATACGTCTTTGTTCTTATGTGTACCTAGTACGATTTCCATAAATTATTGGGGAAGTTCACTCCATAAATCCAAGTTTAACTATGCAATACCTTTTTAAAAGAGAGGGTTCAGCGAGCGAGCGAGCGAGAGAGAGAGAGAGAGAGAGAGAGATTTTAATTCCTCCATCATAAAGAGACAAACATATATAATAGAAATCATAAAAAAGAGAAAACAATTCATGTTACACAACTACAAAAAACAAATATAGAAAAGAATTAATGAATACATCTATAATACATCCAATTTACTACTAATAAATCAGAAATCATATTAATTAATAATTATAAATATCTAAGCATATCATATCAATATGTGCAGAAGAACAGTATTTATGACATACATGAATGGATTAATACATGTGTAGCTTAGATTCAGTATTTAAGACCATACTAAGCTAAACCTTACTTGAAAGCGAAAGCTTAGGAGTATGCCATATATATTTCAATAACAGATTTTAGCTTAATGTAACAAGTGTTTTATGTACTTTAATTAGTACCACTTGAAGCCCTTAAACCTATCGGCATTCTCCATGGATAATGAAAGGAATCGAGTCAATAGTTAAATTAATTGTTCATCTGGCTTCAATTTGATTAATATAAGGAACATCTAAGCACTTAGGTGATAACACAGAGAAGTCCACCAATTTTCACTATGTGTGGTGTATGTATAATATTATCCCGTTTGTGTTGATTTCATAAGATACAGTTTCACATTTTTTGCGTGTGGTCTTAAATTTTCGTGAGAAAAATCTGCTGAAAACGTTCATGTCCACTTTGCACATGTGACTGATCTCTGTAAAGATTAAGAAAATGCCATAAGATAGAATGTTCATATTCGCAGTGAATTGTTTTAAATAATCTAAAATATTGATCATGTGATTCGTGTCTTTGTACTTTCTGACAACGTGAATGTGAATGGCAATCTGAGTTTTTAAACGTTTAAGGTAATCCGTGCAGCATAGTTGTCCGAAAATAACGACTTTCTTTTGCCTATATATGTTTCGAGGGAAAATATCCCAGTGCAGCTTAGAGCAATATCAGTTCGGGTGAATACTGGCTAATTTTGAATTTTTAACACTTGTTTTGTGGGCTCGCTCCAATGACTGGATATGGTGGTCCTGCAGGTCGCTCCACAACTTCTATCGTAGAGGGTTCAGTGCTCAGGTACAGCTTTTAAATGACAAGAGGGTGCAACACTGTGCATTAATTTTGGTTGTACTCATACCAATCAATGATTGTATTGCGGGAACGAATGTCCACCATAGATTGAATGCCTTTTGGTGTAAGAGAAAACAACACCATGTCGTATACAACAAAAGGGCAAGCAAAACTGGAACCATTTATATTCAGACTTTGTTCATGGTGATCCAGCTTCTCAATAAATACTGTCCTGGCTTCTTAACATTTCGGAAACCACTCAGACCTAAAATTATTTGTCCGAACACAGCTTTATAGATGTTTTAGCATGTTGCATTGAGCCTTTATATATTTAGTGGAATCCCTGTGTTTTAAAGTTAAATGGTAAAAAATCAAATCTCCAAAGGCTTTGTTTGCTTCGAGAAAACAAGTGTATAATCTGGATTCGTTTCTTCATCTGTTTTCGATTTGAATCCCGCTTTGTAAACCGTGTACATTAATTTTGTTAAACATGTCCATTTTATGTAATATAATCTGTTCCTATGATTTCAAAATGGTGGAGCATTGTGAAATCGCTCTGTAGTTGTTGGGGTCCAACTTATCTTTGTTGCCACCTTTGAATAACGTCATAATTATCTCTCTTTTTATTTCAATAGGACACTTACTAAGCTCTGTCATTTTAAAAGCGTAACTGTAGTACACGCAACAATAGGTTCCGCCGTACCTAATGTTTTCATAACAAATACCATCCAATCCACATGATTTATTGTTCTTGCATGTTTCGAGAGCGCACACAATATCTTTCTATTATATAACAATATCAACACTGTCCGCTGCTGTAATGGTATCTTTTATTTTTCTCAATTATGTTCAAACATTTGAAACAAGATAAACAATTTTCTTGTACAAAAATATAGTCTAACAATATTTCTCGGGCTGACAGATACGGCACATTTGAACGTTCTGCACCTAAACATAGTGGTAATGAGTTAAGCGGTACTAAGTCATAATAAAGTAACAATTTTGAAAACATTTGTCCACGTGCTTTTGGCTTATTATCGGGATCAAAATTCTCCGAAGTAAATCAGTATTTATATCACCCATCAACAGTATGTTTCCCTTTAACGAGTATGAGCTCGGATTTTTTGTAAATATCCTCTACATATTGTTTGTATTTGCATACACTATAATTCGAACAAAGCAAATATGTTTAAAAAATATTTTACCAGGGTTTGTAGTAATTTCGATACAAATACTACAAGAATCATCTTGTTGCAATATTGATATTGATGCATTTTCTCATGATAACTAATTATTTCCATTTGTATTCAACATACATCGGTACTGTATTATCTGACTTGTTGAATTCATGTTTGTAAATGTGTTTGATATTGTTTGACTATAAACTGTGATGGTAACACATCTATTAAAATTCAGTTCTCTTTCGTTCTGCAATATTGATACATTATCAACTATCACTTTATGCCCCACAAATTACAAACACGTTCTACTGACATTCCGTTTGCTAGGTTTGTCAAAATCGGGGTCACTTTTCTCAAAATTAATACAATTACTGTTGATCATATTCATATATTGCAAGGTTTTTTAATACAAACAATGCTCACTTATTCCACAAACATAGGCATTATGTCATGTCAATAAAGTCACATTCCATGCACCCGTCATTATCTCCGTCGCGTTGATGTAGCAAACGTAAAAAACCAGTTATTTCGTTAATTAAACTGTTATTCCGAATTATGCTTATCCCTTAAATAGCAAAATTAAATGTTTTTTTTTCATAGGACAACGAATCTAATTGAACTAACGAAGACAACATAATGTCGAAATATGACAATTCTTCCGGCATAACATCCAATGATTGAACCTCGACCTGAGAACGACCTCAGTTATAGCCAGGACTTTATCTAGTTGAACTGTCTCTTTTCATAACTGTTTTTTTCTAATGCCTACGCCATTTGGATCGCATGACAGTTTTTATGTTTATTTATTTTAAAAAGCTCTGTCAACCCCCCCCCCAAAAAAAAAAAAACAAAAAAAAAAACAACAAAAAAACAATAGGTAGATTTCAAAACCGCCAAATCTCCATTTAGTAAAAGAAACAACCCGCAAAATGTCTGATGAGTCAATACTTGGTTTAAAAACTCTCGCATATGCAATGGTTGATATAAAGACTTTCGCTTGGCTTCGAATGCTGTTATTAAAAATCAAAGTAAACACTTATTAGAATGTGGAATCAGAAATATAACTGTTCATTTAACTGTTAACTATGGACGGTTTTGAAAACCTTGGCAAGATAAATGTCAATGAATAACAATATAACGGTTATTTGTTGATTTCAATGCTTTATAGTATTTAATTTACTGGTACGTGAAATAAAATGTGATCTTACATTGAAATCCACATATTTTCTGTTTCGTTTATGCTTTGTTTTGGAGATTTATTGGTATTTTAATTTATTTTTGTAAATAATCCGTTTTTGGAATACCCCATTGTTTCTCGGCTACCCGTGGGACACCCCTCAAGCAAATTGTTGATCGCCGATGACGTAGAATGTCGTTACTACATCGGCTTGTGAATAAACAGTTCTCCAAGATTTTTTAAAAGTATAATTTTTCCTCGTTTTTCATTTCAAATTTTTCATAAACATTCATCGATACACTTTAATTGATGCATTTCTGTTCCAAATACTCAGAAATTCTCAATACAGATTTTTTAGCAGAGCATAAATACATTGACCAAATTACACCATTTACGAAATGGATATTTGAAAGTTTAAAAGTGAAAGCAAAACAACTGTGGTTTATATTTGATTAACATTACCCAGGTGTTAAAGTTTATTTTATGAATCATGGGTATTCAATCAGTGTCACTATCGAAGAACAGGCTGATTCTCTTGTAGACAGGCCGTATCTCTGACGAGGAGAGAAGACAAGGCTTTGTTGTTGACATTTGCCGTGCGTTGGGGGTATTTCAGTTTAATTATCAGATAGTTCTTGTGAATCATCCGAAAATTTTGAATTACAAATTCAGGCAGTTATAACATCGAATTTATGTTCGAATGTTTGTTTTTGTCTGTAATGTTCTGTATGAAAGCAGATGTTTGAGAAAGCGTTTGAAAAACAGGATGTTTGTTTCATTTTTTTTTATAAAACCCATCAATCATCACGCCATATTATTGAACCCTTGGCCATTTAATTAACATTGGACATGCTGGCACACTTGGTCTTAAATAAATTTGTATAATTTCTTGATATTTCATTTATCCTCTTGATTTGTACAGATAACTCTTTATTTTTCTGTTTGCATTAATTTCATTGTTGTAAAACAAAGTTGTAGAGGTATTTTTAACTTAAAAATGAAGATTTAAGACCTCTTTACACATAACAACCCCCACATTCAAAATGGAGTTTTTGCTAAGCGATGCACATTGATTGAAATTAAACATATGGCATTGTAAGACCTTATTTTTCCCATATCATATTCTTCCCACCTTGGAAAAATAAGATCTCATTTGTCACACATTTCGAACATATTTGTCACAGCTCCTAGGAAATATGTGATCGAAGCCAGTTTTTTATGAACCATGAAATCACATTCCTCACACGTCAAAAATTGCATCATTTTTTTTTAACAAAAAAGTAAATTTTACAACTGAGTCACATTTGTCACATACTGCTATTTCCAGTATTGCAGATATATTTTGTTGTATACATGTATGCGTATATATATATATAAAGAATCGTTGATTTTGTTGTTGTTGTTGTTGCTGTTAGTTGGCTGCAGTTGTAGGCGCATTTTTATGCTGTTGATGTACGAGTATTAGTGGTATAAGTAGGAAAAGTATTAGCTCTTGTTGGCACCGTAATAGTTGGTGCATGCATAGTAAAGGTATATGGCATTGTGTTTGTTGTCGTGAGTTATGTTGGCATTGAAAGATGTACTGGAAAAACATTTCCAACGCTTTCAACGGCTAAATTTCGGGCAAGTAGTGAATACCGCAGTGCTAGAAGAGCTTTGGTTTAAAGATAGTTCTGTTTCGAGCTTGCCTGATATGGTCGAGCATTTACGATAGTGTAATAATTTACCATCGGGGCCACAATCCGACCAAGATAAATATAGAGAATTGGTGATGGTGTTGTTGTTATTGTTGTTGTAAGAATATGATTTATTGTTTTTGTAAAAGGCATAGTTTTAAGAATATGTGTTGTTGTTGTGAAACTGAAAATAAATTCAATGATGCGCAGTTTGGTTTTCGTGACAACAGAAGCACTGTTGATTGTATTTTTATACTTCATACTATTATTCAAAAGGTTTAAGCGCAAAAAGAGAAATTGTACTGTGCTTTTATTGATAATGAAAAGGCTTTTGATACTGTTAAACACGATGCTTTGTGGATCAAATTAGTTCAGTCTGGTATAAGTAGTAAAATGATAACCATGATCCATATATGTAAATGTTAAGGCGTGTGTTAAAGATATGAATAATATGTCACATTCAGAACTGTTCGATATATCTCTTGGAGTGAAACAAGGGGAACCTCTTTCTCCTCTTTTATTTATTTTGATTATTAATGACAATCGGGAGTACTTTGATTTTGACAATCTAACACAGAATGATATAACTAAGCTGTCTCTATACATGTTACTGTTTGCTGGCGACATTGCTCTGTTCACAACTGACCCTAATAGTCTTCAAGTTCAACTTGATGCAATACATAGATTTTCATGCAAGTGGGGTCTTAAAATTAATTTTGCTAAACTAAAATATGTATTTTTGAAAAACGAAAAACATTGAATCGTTTTGTTTGGTCCATTAATAATAATGTTGTCGAAACAGTGGATAACTTTTGTTATTTTGGTATAAAATTCAATTACAATGGAATTTTTGTAAATACAGTTAAAGCGCTGAAAGATCAAGCTTTGAAAGCATATTATCACCTTGTATCAATTTTTGGTAGAGTTAAACTCGACGCTAAGACCAAAATGTTATTGTTCGACTCTATGATTGCTCCTATTCTGTTGTATGGTTGTGAGGTTTGGGGTATATATGACATGAAAGAGGTGGATAAACACCACCTTAAATATTGTAAACACATTCTTGGAGTTCGCTCTCAAACTTCTAATGCTGCTGTACTTGGAGAGATAGGACGATTTCCTTTAACATTGTTATGTAAACTCAGAGCACTTAAAGTTTTGTGCAAGATCAAATCTTCCTCAACCTCGCTTACAAATAATATATATCGTGAACAAGTTAATGATGCTAGTTTTGTTTACTGCAATGCTAAGGATAACTGGTCTAAATATGTAAAGAATGTGTTAGACACCCTCGGTTTTAGTTATGTTTGGTCTTCTGATCATATAAACTATTCTTGCTTTATATCATTAAGACAACGCTTCTACGATCTAAATGTACAGCACTGGACTGATACCATTAGTTCACACCCGAAGTTAAATTATTATAAACAAGGTATATTTGAATTTGGAAGGTTTAATAATGTTGCACGTTTAGAACGAAAATGTAAACTATGCAATACTAATATGGTTGAGTCCAAATTTCATTTTTTGCTTGCTTGTCCTTTTTATTATGATTTACGTCAACAATTCAATATTTCCAATTCATGGAATACCTTGAATAAATGTAGGGTTTAATGTCTTCAAAAAACAAAACCAATATAAGAATTGTATCTCAATACATTTACAATGCTTTTCAACGACGTTCTGCCAACATTGATGCAATTGCTTCTTAGTTAGATAGTACAATAAAGTAAATTATGATTGTGTTCTCTACATTATGTACGTGTGTTTTTTTGTTTAGTTTATCTTGTATTTGTCACCTTTTCAATTTGTGTACATCTCATCCTATGTGTATGTCCATGGCCAAAGGCTTATGTATTGCCGATATTGCCAATAAACTTAAAACTTGTTGTTGTTGTTGCTCTTCTTGTTCTTGTTCTTGTTCTTGTTCTTCTTGTTCTTGTTCTTCTTCTCCTTCTTGTTCTTCTTGTTCTTGTTCTTGTTCTTCTTCTTCTCCTTCTTCTTCTTCTTCTTCTTCTTCTTCTTCTTCTTCTTCTTCTTCTTCTTCTTCTTCTTCTTCTTCTTCTTCTTCTTCTTCTTCTTCTTCTTCTTCTTCTTCTTCTTTTTCTTCTTTTTCTTCTTCTTCTTCTTATTATTATTATTACTGTTATCATGCTTTTATCATTATTATTATTGTTATTTTATTTTTATCATTTTTTTATTTCTTTTTATTATTGCATTTTTAATATCAAATTTATCAAACAGCAATGTCATCGACAAAATCTGTGAAAAATATGATTCTCTTGCTTACCACCATTTCGGTCAATCATATATGTTACAGTTTGAAAGTGTGAATAGGATCCGATTTTTCCCAGACCTGTGAAGAATATGATCTGGGAATAATAAGGTCCTACATGGCATGAAAGGTCTCAACTCTCAAATAAACATTTCAATAAAATGCATATAATATGCTATGGAGGAACGTGAAATGAATCAGTTTTAAAGTTAAAAACTATAAAGAATTGCCATAGTTTATAACACAAAATTATGCAAGAATGCAACCTATTGATTCATTCTTACCTAATTATACACCAAGTTTTTTTTGCAAAGCTTTGTATATCAAAATACGAGCATTGTAGATTGAGGGAATGTTTGCCATTTCCGTTTACTTTTATTTTGAGGACGAACCTTAGTTAACATACTATATTCCATCTCATACATACACATGGATATAAGAAAATAAAACGTTGTCCAATGAAAACCCTTTGAATAGGTCATAAATATTATTCCGTATTATCACATACGTAATCAAGAAACGAGTGTTTTGTATGTTCTAGTAAGACTTTTCTTTCGCGCGTTATATCAAACCCTTTATATCATCCCTCAAAAAGTCGAATCATCCCTCTATATCATTCACTAATAAAGTGCAACGCCAATTATTTTAATGACGCCATTTTGTGGAACGTGGAAGTTGACCGCTGAAAACTTAAGAAGGTACAGCTAAAGATAATCAGTTTATTATATGTCACTTTCATATCGTCGCGTATTATCTCTTCGAGCTACAATCTCAGGCGTGTGTGGGGGAGTACTAGCAATGGCGCTAGTATTACATTTCCATTCTATAATTATTTTACTATGTAATAGTTAAAGACAAGAAAAAAGTACTTTATGATTAGAATGTTCGGAGTGAGTTTAGCGAACGGGCCCTGCCTAATCATTTAGATATTACTTCACGTTATCTAATTGACTTAAAATACAACCTCATAGGCTGAATCATTGTCAAAGCAAAACCTGCGGCAGTGAGTGCGCATCGGATGAGTGGCAGTAGGCGGACAAACAAGCGCGAGAGTTGAAATTCTTAATAATTAAGACTAGTACTCTATGATTGCCCATCTGCAATTTCATTGGCTGAATATGTAGATTCAATCCATATTTTAGCTATTTTTCTATAGCGCTTAATATATCCGTTTACACTGACAAAGGTTTTAAGAGTTTTTATATAATTCATTTCTCGTAATGGTAAAACTATACACGTCAATTGAACCTCTAAAAGGGCCTCTGACAACACTTATATTTCTACTTTATATTGGCAATTGTTATGTAAATAAATAACAAAACTAACGGTTTATAACTATGCGACTATTAATATCTAAGTTAATTAAAGATCAAATCAGTACCAATAAAAGCACAGTCTGTTGCATTCATCAACAGAAAGATATATAGTAAATGAAAGCAACAAACATAACTGCCTCTCCTTGAAAATAATTTCATAGTTGAACGAATGTGATCTCAGAAACATAATTGATAACTGTATCACTATGAGTTTGATGCCATTATCCTGGAATAAAAAGGAACGCATGATTACCTTTTTCAATTACATATATTTCTTACGCTGATCTGATTCTCTGATAGTTTGAGAACAAAACATTAATGGAAAGGATTGTACTTTTTATAAAGACAATCTGCAATGAATCACAAATATGTCATTCAAGTAACAAATGAACTGTTGTTTCAGTTTATTTGTTAACGAACATTTTGTCATTCGATTAATGTATATCGACTGTTCATTGGTCGTAATACAAGTAGCTTTCTTTCCAAAAACATCCTTTACAAAATAAAACTACCTATGCAACTTTGTTAAAAGCTCACTTTGAAATTAAGCCGCATGTCGAATCTACGGAATGCCGTAAGGGCCATCGCCGGTGAATGTGATGATCTGAAACGCGATACGTGATAGTACGGTGAAAACGCGAAATCACGAAACTACGATAGAAAAAATGTGACAGTACAATGATGAAAACGCGACAGTACGATAACGTATCGCGTCATAATGGTAATGGTTTTAAAACAACTTTTTTCATCTAAATTAACCAATGTCAACTAATAACAAGGCTAATTCTGTTCAGCAACTTGAAACGCCTGTGCCAATAAACTCAATCGTGGAGAAGGAAAGGGATATTTCGAATCATTAATGATTGGAGTATATACTACGAAAGTAAAAATCGTTTATGTTAGCAAACAATGTACTAAACTGTTGATTCTTTAAATGAACAAAAACTCCTTACCGAGCAGAAACAGTGTGTGTATACCACTTGATAAATTACGCCATAAATGCTACGTCGGAAGGCAGAATTTTGCTTAAAATGAAGACTTAAATCAAAGATTACTTTTATTTACAACAACATTTTAATAAAACAAAAGGCAGTCTAAGCCGCTTTAAGAGCCCCGCGTTTGTTTTATTACCGAAATTTGATAAGGTGATTAGTTTCATCAAACACTTCGACAAACCTGTTTCCAAAATATTGTTTTGACAGTGCTCCGTCAGACGGCCGTACTGTGAAAAGGTTTGTCGAAGTGTTTTAAGAAACTAAACTCTCAATCAAACTCCGGTAAAAGACCGAAGGCAGGGCTCCTTAAGCGGCGTAGTCCGTGCTATGTTTCATTTAAAATGGTGAAGAAATAGTAAAGTTATTTTTGTTTAAAGTCCTTTTTTCAAATACAACTATTGCCTTCTGACGTAGCATTTATGACGCAATGTATCACGTGTTATACACACACTGAGTAAATTTCAATTTCAACTGTTTTATAAAACAAAAACTGTTTTCATGTAAATGCAAGAAGGGGATAGGGAGTGAGGCAGTTTAGTGAAAAATGAAGTTTATATGAAATATGTTGACGTGCCCGTTGTTGATGACTCTGACAGATATACTAACAGAATGATGTATTCCTACTCTGTATCAGATCGATCATTTTTAGGGTATATATTATTTGCATGTAAGCCTGAGTAATTCACATACACTGGAAGTTTACATCCGATGAAATCATTAAAACAATGTATTTTATGTCAAGACAGAAGGGTCCTGATTTAACCGGAAATGTTGCAGCTTTTTTGCCTACTGCAAAAATTTAATTTCGACATGTCAAGCATATATTTTAACTTTATTTTTGAAAGATGGGTCTGTCTTGATTCATGAACTAAAGGTGTAATTGTTTATATATACACGTTATCCCCATAATTAACTATGCAAAACACTTGTAAATATTATGGCTAAAATATCCTCGTTAAAGTAAAAACAGTGTGAAACTGAAAATAAATGTAACAATGCTCTGATTGGATTTAGAGACAATTGTAGTAAATATTATTTTACTTTTATTTAGAGAGGAGATATAAAATTATAATACCAAAAGGGTTGAATCAGAGTACCACGTTTTGCATTTGTCCTTTAAGAACTGAATATCACCTGCATCTATCTTTTAACACGATTAATAAATGTGTATCAATAAAGTCAAGTAATAAAGGTCGCAATATTAGAAATCGTTTTAAATTTGTATTTACCGCTATGAAAAAAAGTCTCACTATCGTTGCTTCTTGAATTGATGCAATGCTTTGCTGTTAGCTTGTATACGGGTCGTTTCAAAGACAGGGTGAAGACCACGATAGCCTATGGTTTAACGTTTGGTGAGGCATTTCATTTTTACAGTTAATTGTTGAATCTTCCGGGAAGTTCGTTCCACAAAGTGGGATTGCCATTTCTCTAACAATTGTCTATGTTGTGCTTATTTTGAAAACTTTTTAATTCAGTCATATGCAATTTTTATATCAAATTATTACTTTTGACATAATCAACTGGCTCAAAAGTAAGGTACTTAAGGTGTCTGATCATGGGTAGACACTAAGATTGTTTTTGAAATAACTTTTTTTAAAATGTATATTTTCACTCCTTAGTTTGCAGTGGAAATAGCAAATTTATATTTTCACTGCTGTTACTGCACTAACTTAACTCCATATTTCATGGTTGATTGATTAATTTATCCATTTATCGACTTGATAGCTGATTGAATAATTGAACGCCTGATTAATTGATTGATTGGTAACCAAACAGTTCGAACTATTTTATGTGCCCTAGTTGCGTTATAGCGTGCTGTCGTTTAGGACCTGTTATGCCAAGCCTTGTGCCTTAACATAAGTTCTTCGTAAATGTTTGACTTTTGTGCTTGTCCCTATAGTTTCTATTACATAACGTATCAAGTATTTGTAATAGTCGCATCTGGTAGTAATTGCTTCCACTGCGCACTATGCACATGCATAGTATGAAAATAACACATCTGTTTGTTTGAAGATGTTCATTGACATGGCGTCTAATAGCAGCGCTCCCTGCTCCCTTGATAACGGCTTATGAACTACTCTACTTAAAAGATGCATTTAGGTACATCCAATATTATTTACGAAGCAGACAGCAGACATTATTTGGGGAAAACTCTTTGTAAAGTTTAAAGGCCTTCCGTTAAAAATTTCATTGATAGTGACGGTGATTGGCCTTCAGTGAACAACCATTAGAGAAAAGTACGCCGAAACATAACAAAAAGCACTAACAATAGTGCTAAATGGAATTGTGTTGTAAGTCCATAATCACGTTTTTAAAAATGTCTTCAAAAAATCCAAGCGACATTAAATAAAACTAGTTCTCAGTAGGTGGATTGGAAAATTACGACGTTTCTTCTTGTGAATATCTTAACTGAGTTCGCTCCCCACTACAACCAGGTTTTGTTTTTATACTTTATTTGTTTTTCTGCAATTTCTGTATCAATGAGCAAAATAAATATAATACAAGTGTTTTCAGATGCATTACCAGATTATTATTCAGATTATTTTTTTAGATATTTTTTAAACATGACCGTGTCCCTTTAACTTGTACTGTCATTGTTATATAGCTAATATTACTTTCATACCTTGAACATAAAAATAATTCAAGCGAATTTTGTAGCATAAGTGTAGGTTAAATCTAGCAAGAACATTAACGTTCATAAAATTGCTTTTCAAGACAATAATTACGCGGTTGAACGATCCTGCTTTCAACAGCTTAATTGATAACTGTATCTATTTCCTTCGTTGTAGCTTGTTGTTAACATGCTATCGGAAAAACAAAACTGAATGATAATAATTTCAGATGGTTAGACGAAACAGCAACTGATTGGAATTTCTGATAGTTATCTAACGATAAATTGATTGATGTATCCGACTGTTAATGAGACAAAAACACAAAACATGTTCTTTGCGATATTGATGTGCGAATATTAAGTTCGATCATTACAAGATATTTACACCTCAACTTCCATTCCTTAAATGAACTGCCTTGCGGCAATTGCGTTCGTCAATCGATGAACGCAACATCTTCGGATATGTTCGGATCGTAATTCATTGCATAACAATATACATGAAAGCTATTGATCTTGTTATTGGTTGTATTGTGTCAGCAGGTCCCGTAAAATATATATCAACATTTTAGAAAGTGTTAGTTTAAATATATTGGTGCCAGAAGTGTTTTAATTTTTACGTTTTAAAGTGATTTCAAGTGGTTGATCTTTTCCCGCGTTATTGTGACGTCATTTGAAACAAAATGTTTCAGGTTATAGTCGGGTCGTTTACAGAATGGGTAAGAACGGATTAATGAATGTTTTTCTTAAATGAAGTGAAGTAGTTTTTTTAACAATACTTGAATGAAATAATGAACTATTGGTGTAAATATAAGGAATGAATTGCGGGGTTGATGTCATTATCGGGGATATGAACGCAATTGGGTTGGTCAAAGTACGCACATTGACAGTTTTCTCAAGTTAATGCATACTTTGATAAGATTTATCTTTTGCGTTTTATCTTTATTAAGAATTGTTGGGATAAGAGTGAGGTTTGTGCACATCAACTGGTTTAAACCCCCAGTAAATTTACACTTTACTGACCGTTCCAAGGCGGTATCTAACAATTCTCGATAAACATACCAATTATTTTGATATATATATAAAGTGTAAATTTACTGGGGGTTTAAACCAGTTGATGTGCACAAACCTCACTCTTATCCCAACAATTTACAATATACAATATATATATATATATATATATATATATATATATATATATATATATATATATATATATATATATATATATATATATATATATATATATATATAGTATTTATGCACTGTGCTGTTTGTAGAGTTGTGTGCTGTTCTATGTTTCTTGTTTGTGAATTTGTGTTCTATGTCTTTGGCGTTACCCATTGCCACTAAACCGGGTTTATGTTTAAACTTTTTGCTACTGAGCCTATTTCTGTAGCTTTTTGCATATATATTGTAAACTATATAAGCATGAGTGAAAATTTTCAATTTAATGCCACATAACTAAATACATTCTCTATTTCCTATATCACGAAGAGACATAAATAAACAATAGTAATTAGACAAACACCCATGTTACACGACTACAAAAAGTCAAAGAGAAGAATAAATAAAGATATCTATTATACTTATATAAACCATCCAATTAACTACTGCTAAACCACAAATCATATTAATTAATGATTATAAATATCTAAGCAGATCATTTCAATATATACAGAAAAACAGTTATATCACATGCTTACCCTTGTTTTCCGTGTAATATACCCATTACGAATATTTTTATCTTACACATGTGTAAGATAACATATCAGACATTTCTATTGGCTAGACTAATCACACGCGACCTAGATATCCCTCCGCATTGTTTGTAAACAAAATGGTTTAAACGCCAACAAATACTTACCTCAATAATGAAGCCGTAGGACTTCCGGGAGACAAATGGCTAACGAATCATAGTGCCAGAAAGCATCTTGTTCGAAAATTTTCTGGTAACAATGTTCCGCCAACCAGATAATGCAGATTACTAGTCACAGAAATATCCAGTCAGTCAACAAATACAGCCGTATTAGTGACAAACAACACGAGAACATTTCAATCATCTACATCTTAACAGGCAATATGCGACCAATGCCATACAATTTGCTTGCCCGTTTAATTAGCTGTCGGTTACCAAAACACAAACACGAATTCCGCAGCACAGGTTTCTCATCACACGTACGTCCCAAGACGGTAAGAACAGCTTGTTCTCTGGAAACATTCTTGATGTAACTTTTTCAACTTCAACATCAATGCAATGCAGAGTAAGGCTTCGTCGTAATCATCTGCATGTTGTGGAAATCCATGTACACTAAGAAAACGCTTCAAAGTCATCGTAGAAAGCGACAGCGAATAACTTTTAAATCCGTGCACACAGTAAAACTTAACAGACCGATGTAGGTCACATAAACCGCGTAAAGCATGTACTCTCAGTGTGACGTCATCAAATTGTGTACTTATTGTGTTTTAATGGTTAAAACTGTTCGTTATTCATGTTGTTGGATATTTTACTACACATTTTTATACTTGTGATAACTGCTAGCTGTTTTTGTCATTTTCATTTGGAACTTTTTATATGGCGCATCGTTGACATTCTATTCAGTGTACTTTGGCTGTCAAACAATGGGTTTAGAAAGTGGAACGTGGAACTAAATTGGTAATAAAAACACCGTTTTAAGCATGTGATAAAAAAGATCTGACACTCGTTGTCATTTTCTACAAGATTTTTATTAAACTCGTCCATGAAAGTTGTTAGTAAGCTCACCAGAGGCTCGCTTACTAACAAATTTCATGAACTCGTTTAATAAAATCTTGTATTAAATGACAACTCGTGTCAGATCCTTTATTTACGACATACTTGAATAAAGTAATACATGTGTAGCTTAGATTCAGTATTTACAACCATACTTAGCTAAACCTAAATTGAAAGCAAAAGCTTAGGATTATGCCAAATATATTTCAATAACATATTTTAGCTTCATGAAATAAAAGTTTTATGTACTTTAATCAGTACCACTTTTAAACCCTTAAACCTGTCGGCGTTCCCCAAGGGTAATAAAGGGAATCCAGTCATAAGTTATACTAATTGTTCATCTGGCTTCAATTTGATTAATATAAGGAACATCTAAGCACTTAGGTAATAACATAGTGGAGTCCAGATACAGTTTCACATATTTTGCGTGTGGTCTTAAAATTTCTCTGAGAAAAATCTGCTGAAAACGTTTATAGTCACTCTGGAATTTCTTTACTGATCTCTATAACGATTACGAAAATTTCATATAATAGAATGTTCTTATTCGCAGTGAATTGTTTTAAATAACCTTGAATATTGGCCATTGGTGTTCTTTGTATTTTCTGACAACGTGAATGTGAATGGCAATTTGAGTTTTTAACGAAAATCAATGACTTTCTTATGCCTATATATGTTTCATCTCCTGCGCAGCTTAGAGCAATATTAGTTCGGGTGAATACTGGCTAATTTTGCATTTTTAACACATGTTTTGTGGGCTCGCTCCAATGACTGGATATGGTGGCCCTGTAGGTCGCTCCACAATTACTACCGTAGAGGGCCTTTGGAAGGACAGTGCTCAGGTACAGCTTTTTTAATGACAAGAGGGTGCAACACTGTGAATTAATTTTGGTTGTACTCATACAGATCAATATGTTTGTATTGTGGGAACGAATGTCCATCAAAGACTGAATGCCTTTTGGTGTAAGAGAAACAACATTATGTCGTCTGCTACAGTAGGGCATGTAAAACTAGAAGGCTTATTTTCAGTCTTTGCTTAAAAAGTAGTCTAACACTGTTTCTCGGGCTGACAAATACGGTACATTTGAACGTTCTGCACCTAGACAGAGTGATAATGAGTTTACCGGTACTAAGTCATTATTAAGTAACAATTTTTAACACAGTTGTTCACTTGCATAATATCGGGATCAAAATTCTCGAAGTAAGTTAGTATTTATATCACCCATCAACAGAATGTTTCCCTTTAACGAGTATGAGCTCGGAATGTTATCAATATTCTCTACATATTGTTTGTATTTGTATACACTATGATTCGAACAAGGCAACTATGTTTTAAAACATAAACACTATTTACCTGGGTTTGTAACAATTTCGATACAATTTATACAATGTTTATCTAACTTATTTATTTCTATTTGTGTTCAACCTACATAGGTTCTCTATTATGTGACCTGTTGAATTCATGTTTGTAAATGTGTTTGATATTATTTGACTATGTACTGTGATGGTACACGTCTAACAACATTCTGTTCTCTTCTGTTCTGCAATATTGATACATTACCATCCAACAATTTATGCCACATAAATCACAAACACCCTCTACTGACTTTCTGTTTGCTAGGTTTGTCAAAATCGGTGTCACTTTTTTCAAAACTAATACAATTACTGTTGATCATATTCATATATTGCACGTTTTTCAATACAACTAATGGTCACTTATTCCACACATATCGGCATTGTGTCCAGTCAATTAAGTCACATCCCATGTACCCGTCATTATCCCAGTCGCATTCCGTGTAGCAAACGTGAGAAACCAGTTATTTCGTTATTTAAACAGTTATTCAGAAGTATGCTAAACCCTTAAATAGCAAAATCAAATTGTTTTTTTTCATATGACAACGAATCTATTTGACCTAACGAAGACAACATAATATCAAAATATGACAATTTCCTCAGGCATAACATCCACTGATTGAACCTCGCACGGAAAACGACCCCAATTATAGCTAGGTCTTTATCTAGTTGTACAGTCTCTTGTTATAAGTGTTTTGTTTGAGGCCTACGCCATTTCGATCGCTTGACAGTTTCACATCTATATATTTAAAAAGCTCTGTCAACCAAAATCCAGTGAGGCAGATTACAAAACCGCCGAATTTCTATTTTGTAACGGACACAAACACAAAATGTCTGATAAGTCAATACTTGGTTTTAAAAAAGCTCACGCATGCGCACTGGTTAATATAAAGACATTCGCTTCGCCTCGAATTCCGATTGTTATTAAGAAACAATGTAAACACTTACTAGAATGTGGAATCAGAAAGATAATTGTTCATTTAACTGTTAACTATGGACAGTTTTGGAAACCTTAGCAAGATAAATGTTAATAACGAATAACTATATAACGGATATTTGTTGATTGCAATGCTCTATCGTATTTGATTTACCGGGATGTGAAATAAAATGTCATCTTACAATGAAATCCACAAATTTTCTGTTTCGATTATGTTTTGTTTTAGAGATTAATTGGTATTTTAATTTATTTTTGTAAATGACCCGTTTTAAGAATACCCCATTACTTCTCGGCTACCCATGGGAATCCCCGAAAGCAAATTGTTGATCGCCGATGACGTAGAATGCCGTTACTACGTGGGCTTGTGAATAAACATTTCTCCAATATCTTTCAAAAGTATATTATTTTCTCGTTTTACATTTCATATGTAATCCACATATTTTCTGTTTCGTTTATGCTTTGTTTTGGAGATTTTTTGGTATTTTAGTTTATTTTTGTAAAAACCCGTTTTTGGAATACCCCATTGTTTCTCGGCTACCCGTGGGACACCCTTCAAAGCAAATTGTTGATCGCCGATGACGTAGAATGTCGTTACTACGACGACTTGTGGATAACTAGTTCTCCAAGATTTTTTAAGTATACTTTTTCCTCGTTTTTCATTTCAAATTTTTCATAAACATTCATCAATACACTTTTACTAATGCATTTATATTCCAAATACTAACAGTTTATGTTTGTTTTTTAATTGAGCAGAGCATGAGTACGTTGACCAAATTACACCATTCACGAAATGGATATTTGAAAGTTTAAAAGAGAAAGCAAACCAACTGTCGTTTTACATTTGATTAACAGTGTCCAGGTGTTAGAGTTAATTTCATGTATCATGGATATTCAATCAGTCCCACTATCGTAGAACAGGCTGGGTCTCTTGTAGACAGGTCGTACTCCCGACGAAGAGAGGGGACGAGGCTTTGTTGTTGATATTTGCCGTGCGTTGGGGGTATTTCAGTTTAATTATCAGATAGTTCTTGTGAATCTTCCGAGAATTTCGAATTACAAATTCAGGCAATTCGAATCTATGTAGTGTTCGTGTTTGTCTGTAATGTTCTGTATGAAAGCAAATGTTCGAGCTATCAGCTTCAAGAACGAGTTATTTCTATATCTTATCTTAATCTTTTTTAAATCAAAGTGTTTATTGTTGACATAATATACTGCTTCAAACGTGAAGTACTGTATTTTGAACAAACGGAAGTCAGTACAATTGATTTGGAAGTAGTTAAAAAAAGTTGATATTTCCACTCCTTCGTTTGAAATGAATACAATAAATTAAATGTTTTACTAAGGTTATTTAACTGTTAAACTCACCACTCATCACATCAAATAATTGAACTGTTCGCCTTTTGATTAATCAACATTGGACATATTAGCACACTTAAAACCATTTGTTAGAATTTCTGCATATTTCATTAAACCTTTTGATGTGTGAAGATAAGTCTTTATTTCGC
This sequence comes from Mya arenaria, assembly GCF_026914265.1. Classification (NCBI taxonomy): domain Eukaryota; kingdom Metazoa; phylum Mollusca; class Bivalvia; order Myida; family Myidae; genus Mya; species Mya arenaria. The sequence continues at coordinate 1,110,451 of NC_069134.1, forward strand.
TGCGTTTGAGGTCCATGAGGACTCGAGTGGGCTACCATAGTTCTTAACCAACAATTCAAAAATCACATTTTCATATTTTAAGTCTAGAAACTGTTTTAAATGTCAAAATGATGCTGTTGAAATGCAAAGACGGTTATATAAGATATCACATGGTAATTTTAGGTACACCCGGACTTACACGTGATGCATGGTAATATTCTTGCTTATTGTTGCACGACCCCAACATCATATATTAAATAATTCCTCTTGTGTACTTACCGTGTTACAAGTAAAAAAAGTTTAGTTTTTTATAAGGTAAATGAAATTGAATGAACGTATGATCTTTGTAAATTCAAAGAAATTCGCATTTCAATAAAATGCATATAATATGCTATGGAGAAACATGAAGTGAATCATTTTTACAGTTAAAAACTTAGTGTTGCCATAGTTTATAACACAAAATTATGCAAGAATGCAATCTTTTTATACATTTTTATCAAATTATACACCAAAAATATTTTTTTTTAAAAAGCTTTGTCTATCAAAATACGATATATATGCAAAAAGCTACAGAAACAGGCTCAGTAGCAAAAAGTTTAAACATATACCCGGTTTAGTGGCAATGGGCAAACGCCAAAGACATAGAACACAAATTCACAAACAAGAAACATAGAACAGCACACAACTCTACAAACAGCACAGTGCATAAATACTATATATATATATATAAATAATTGGTATGTTTATCAAGAATTGTTAGGTACCGCCTTGGAACGGTCAGTAAAATGTAAATTTACTGGGGAATTAAACCAGTTTATGTGCACAAACCTCACTCCTATCCCTACAATTCTTAATAAAGATAAAACGCAAAAGATAAATCTTATCAAAGTATGCATTAACTTGAGGAAACTTTTCAATAAAACAAATAATAATAATAAAAAACGAAAAGGTAAACCCCAAGTACTTCAATGATTAGAGATTCCAACTCTATCTGCAGACGGAAGGAAACAATTCAGAGCACCTAATGCAAATACTTTTCAAAGATACGATGCAGTCATCGTTAGAAACCAAAACCATCACACACAGTCTGCCTTATAAAATAAAAGGTTTAAAACTGTGTGATCATAGAGTTTCATAATAAAAAGCATCATTGTACTAAAACTGGGAACAAATAAAGAAAAGCATTATTAAAAATAAAAGCGACTAGTATATGCTATTCTCTCCTTCCAAATGGTACGAGCAACGTACCAGGTTTAGCAATGGCGCTAGTATGACATTTCCATAGTAATATCTATTATTATTTTACTATGTACTAGTTAGATGACAAGAAGAAAGTCAGTAGAAATAGTAGTATGGTGTTATTAACATACTGTAGACCAAGACATGTGTTGACAAACTTTCTGTTATTTTAAATACTATCACACTTGTATAAAACTATACACATATTTAAGGAACAATATTTTAGAACAGAAGAGCATTTATTACACATAAACTATACAGTTTTTTTGTGGGTCATATACATATAAAATATATTACAATTACAATTATACAATGAAGTGTGAAATATTAAATTTATATTGTAATCAACTTTTTTAAGGATGAACTGGAATTGTAAATCACAAATCTATCAAACTAAAAAGTATACAGAACAGAACATATTGTATAACACGTAAATTTAACAGTTTTCGTGTTATGTTTTCATATAAACATATCAACATTATAACTAAACTAAGCTGATAGCGACTAGTATTATTGACATACAAAGGATGAACTGAAAAAAGTGCTATTGCAATCATATAAGTTAGTACAAAGTTTTTATTTGGCATTCGTTTATAAACCACTTTTTATTTGAGTTAAACAAAAAATTATAAAATGTTATTTTCTTATAAAGTTTCGACTCTGTTTTTCATGAAATAACGTACAGTTGTCAGCCTTAGCCCCTTACATGAAAAAAGACGGAAATACACGAGTCTTTAATGTTATTTTTCAATTTAACTCGAATGACATCAGTTAATAATGGAAATGCTTGATTGATGTTGCTTAAATAATTTAATTGCCAACCGTTACTGTGGAGATTTACTGAATTAAATAGAATCCGTAGAAAATGTTGATCTGAAAATACCTAAATCAAAACAGATGTTTTCAACAAAAGTGCATGAATTCGTTCACGAGAAAAGTTATCAGTAAAACTATTTTTGCTTTTGCGGAACAAAAAAAACGTCTTATATTTTTGTAAACAGATACATACTGTTTACATAAATATTATAATAAACTTAATATTTCGAGTGTGAGCATAATGGAACATTCATGGAAAAAAAATAATCTTAACTTAGAAACAACCGAACAAGATTGGTGGATTTTTTTAACTTCAATGATGTTTTTGTCTACCAAGTAATATTACACGTGTTCCGTGTAGCACGACTGTGGTACTGTCAAGTGTTAGTTCACTTATCAATCCAAATCATTTACTTTATTATACGAGATGAATTGTAGACACAACTCACTTTCCATGCACAAAGTACATTGATAGTAAATCCGTTTAAACAATATATCGGTTTTCAAAAAGGATCGTGTTTGATGATATATGTGAATCGTGTTATCAGATTTAACAATGTAAACATTAATAATCATTGAATGAGAACGCTGGGCTTTGACATATGGTTTCGTGTGTATGATGGAATCGTTCCTCAGACTCACTTATTTGTAGATGTCGTCTTTAGCTGCTGTTTGAGTACTTGCGTTAATTTATAAGTTAATATGATTGTTGTTGTTTTTATAATGCTCTATTATAGTCAATTTGATGCTGGGTCTGATTATGAATTATGCGGTTCTAAGGATAAAAGTTAGGCGAAGTGTTAAGTATTCTATATTTTTTTAAACAACATTTGTAAAAAAAGTATATATTTGGCTCCGCTACCACCTCGTTAATTGTTCGATTTCCATTGTACTAAGCACGTTGTTAAATATTAGTATGAAATCACCTCTGCGTCGATTTTTAATGTTCGTATTAATGTATGTCCCTTCCACTTTATTAGATATTGGTAAGATGCCGCCTCTACCACTTTGTTAAATATAGTGTACTATTCGTATTTCGCTACCCCTACCACTGTGTTCAATATATTTATAACCATGTTATAGATACGCATTACCCAAGACAAAATGTCACAACATGCACCATTTATTCATATGCAATTTCGCCATAGGAAATGCAACATGGATAGATCCACATTGATATTTGGTGTTTGCATTTGTGTGTGGAGCAATAAAAATCGAGGATTTTTCATATATTTAGTTTAATCATTGGATTTGCGTAAATGGATTCCGACGAAGTCGCCAAAAACACACCAAATAAAACCGAGTCTAAATTTGATGCTCGCAAAATTGAACTCGAACATAAACATTAAGTAAATATTAAAATGTGGGTTAGAACATTAGCTTATTAGCTTCCTTAAGAAATGATAATGCATGGAAACTAATGGCAAACTTGAGAAGGGATGAACAAGAGAACTAACGTGGTTTATTTTTGTCTGGAGCTTAAAAGCAAATACAATTTCATTTAAAACTTTGTAGAGCAGCGCCTGTCAATGCGAATTGGTACATTTTTAACCATCCGGAATCTATGAACAGTTCATTATTCCGCGCTTTTAAAACGTGTACTGTTTGTCCCGAGCTTAAGCTTTGGTCCTTGCAAAGCAGCATCTTTGAGCGGAGAAGTCTGTTTCTTTTTCTTCTGCTTTAAAACATTCATGCTTTATAAATGATATAATGCGTGCCAGGGTTAAAAAACAGTCAGTCTTTAATCTCAACACCAATTTTCTTCTAAGTCAGTAATTGCGCAAAAGAATGTGCTTAAAGTTCGTTAAACGTGTCAGTTAATTATAATAGTAACGTTGAGAAGTTTGCACGCGAGTTAAAAACATATTGTCAAGTAGCTCAGTGAGCTTTCCAATGGTGTATCACTTTTGTTAGATATTGGTGTTGCGCTGTCCCTACCATTAAGCGAATCAAAGTGCTGAAAGCACTGATGGACTAGGGCTTCATTTAGGGGAATGTTGACAACTATGTTCTAAGCATTATAAAGAAGTCGGATCACACCACAAAGGGTCAACGTTGAATGGGCTAGTTTTAACTTTAAACTAAAACTGCTTGCAAGCTGCATAGGAAATTTGAAAAGTCTTGTTAAGTGTGTGTGGAGGGGGGGTGGGTGTTAAGGGTTTAATCAGATGAAATCATAGTTCTCAAAGTCGCAAAATCAGACTTATACAAATTAATTTACGTGACTGGCGTATGATAACCAAAGTACACATAATTCTTTATTTCGAAACAATATGCATTATAATGTGCAATATTATTGCATTAGTTTTACCTATCTCAAAACACATGCATACATTAAAGCACTTAGTGTGCTGAATGCGGCCATGACTTAACTAAACTGACATTCAAGTTCGTTACATAAAAAGTATAAGATAACATTGATTCTCCAAAGTTGACAGTAACAATGAAGTTTCTGTACTAAATCATTGGGAGAATAACATTTTAAGCTGATGTTTTTAATTTGGGCATTGGGCCAGGACAAGATTCAACCAAATCTTCATAATTTAAACAAGCTTGGTTAAGGGCCTCTCAATGATATTATACATCATTATATCAAAGGTCTGTTATTTTCAGTTTCAGGGAAGAAGAGTTTCAATGGTGTAATTATATTCTATATTGAAAACCTGTAACCCCTTCGACAGGGCAGCTTTAAATCACAGGTCAAAACTTTGAACAATCTTTGTATAAGACAACAACATTATACACGTATGTCAGACTGCATACACAATGCTATAAGGAAGAAGCTTTCATTGGAAAAGTGAAAAAAATTCTCCCTCTTAATTTGTGCTTGGTATTCCATTCATATAAAATGTTACCATGTTACACCAATTTTTATTACTGCTCGAGACTTTTGTATATAACAAAGCAAGATGTGTCGACTAACATGATATGTATATCGTTATTAAAGTATAAAACATTGAAATGTCTTTAAATACACTAATCATCAAATTTCATAACATGGTGTCAGAAGTACATCACACTGCTAGTGAGAATGGAATACCAAGTTGAACATAATTATATTCTTTATTATATACCCATCATAAATCCACACGCAATACATATCACAAAATACTTAAACCCGTATTCCGCTCCAGTACAGTAAAGCCGTATTCCACTCTAATGACGTCACGTCATAACAAGTATCGTTGTGCAATGTTAAATTGACGTCATTAAACCACAGAGTGCACCCTTAAAATGACATTTATTATGCAAAGATGTGGCTTTTATGTGATATAACCAGTAATGTATATAATAAAAGGGTTATTAGTACTGCGTTTTGATCCGAAATGTCATATTCGACTCTCGTGGATTTTTGTAGATTTGATTTTAGTCGGCTTGCGCCTAGTGAAATCCGAATCTGCAAAAATCTACTCGAGTCGAATACCACCCCCTGGATCAAAACGCAGTACTTATAACCCTATTATATACAAAACCTGTTACCCCTTGAACAGAGCATCTTTAAACCACAGGGCCATACTTTGAACACTCTTTGTAAAAGACAACTACATGTATGTCAGACTGCAAACAAAATGCTAAGGAAGTAGTGAGGAAAAATGAAAAATTATTTTCTCCGTCTTAAATTGTATGCATCAGATGGCTCAATAAATACAAAGGTTGGCCAATCTTGTATTGTCCTCTGTCACTGTCCTGACAGCTCTCTATCTCATTAGTTGCAAAAGGTTGTAGGTTCATGATCCTCCTGGTCCAATGTGTCATACAGAAAGAAGACGTTGAATGAAGAATCAGGAAGCTTTCTTTTCTGACCCTCCGAATTAAATAGTACTGTAACATTTTGAGTGCCTAGAAATTGTTCGATTCCTAGGCAACACGTATCAGGTGTTGCAGTACATTTGTCAAATACTTTTCTCCTGTCCTTGTAGATCTAAAAAAGCTTTCGTTTCGCAACATTAGTTCATATAAGGTTGCTAAAACAGTGTTTGAATAATTCGGATTGCGAGATGTGCCTTTAATTGCAACAATTTGAACACCAACTCGTGATGTCAATTGAGCTGGTTAAGCATACTGCAGTTCCTTGATGTAGGGATTGCTTTATTTACTTGAATAAACAAACAATTCTTGCATTGGAAAGTACAATGAATGAACATGCCATTTTCCTGCCCTGACTCCATCCAAGCCTTACATCTTAGATCAACATGTACTTGGGGCTATATGTTATATCAATGGGAACTATATAAATTATGCTTAATTTAGTGCCTAAATTCACTTATGATATTTCATTCCGCATACAAAAACACTAACATGTTCTTTAAAACTGATATCATTAATATGCTACGTTATGATATAAGCCATTGCCAAGTTGGTAATTTGGAAACACAAAAAAAATGATCTGCTCAGGTTTGACATTGTCTTTCTAGACAGCTGGACTTGTCTTGCAGTTACTTTGAAAATTTTCAAAAGCTGAACTGAACAAGACTGAAGCATAACACTCATAATATCATACCAAAAGCGGTTTTAAAAACTTACAAGAACATTCTTACATAACCTATACCATTAGTTCTGATCTACAAACTTTGGTCAACACAATAATGTTTTAAAAAATATTGCAATGAATAAAACATATTGCAATAACATAGCAACCAAGTATGATCACTATAGGCCTAAACATGAGATTTCAACATTTTCCTGATAAACAATAAATAATTATAATATTTAAAAAATAAACTTAACAATTTTGTCATTTTACACAAGCCGGAAAATGGTATTTTTTTGAGTCCTTAATATATTCAAAGTAAAGATGGCTTTCATGTTTAAACTTCCATTTTGCTTGGTGTTCTATTTCATTATTCAATGATTTTGTAAACATTCATTAATGATAGTTGAAATGAAGATTCATGCTAATCATGCATACCATAATCATAACTTCATTGTAACATGACACTAAGACAAGGCCTGCCAGCCAAGCCAGCGGTTTGATACCCGACTGACCAATCAGTGTCCAAATTTGGCAGGGCTTATCAGTGGTTCAATGAAATCCACCATGATCTCCCACAATCCGCACTTTTCAACAGTAGTTAATGCATTGTTTCCTTTGTTCTTATTTTCTTAAACTTAGAAAACAACTGCAGTAAATCAAATATATTTCTTATCACTGAGAAAAAGTTTAGACAAATGAGCGAAGACGAGTTACCTTTAGTAGAATATCTTATCTTCCAAATGTATTCACCATTTCATGTAAACGTATATAGTAAATGTTAAATGTTCGCTAGTCCTTAAATAGGAAGTTACATTTGTGTGTATATTTGATGATATTTTGCGATTCATTTAAATTTATACTTCGAAATTTGTATCCCTTAGTGTTCAATCCCAAGCATAGTTACTTGTTCCGAATGCGAATTTGAATAATCAAAGTAGTACCAGATCTGAGCACTATCATTTAATGTTCTGGAACGTGAGAACTAGTCCCAAAGCAGCCTTTGTATGTGTTGGACTATGTCAATATAACAACATAGAAATTAAAGTTTTGTGTATAAAAATGAAAGGAATCGATTTAATGATATACAACAGTGAAAATTCGACAGAACATCAGCTGAACAGTTTCCATTAAAACAGATGATGACGGGGAGTTATCGGCAAACTACGAGAAGAGATGTAACAGACGAGATAACAAGTTTATTTTTTGTCTGGAATTTAAAAGCATAACATAACTTCAGTTACCGCTATTATTCATACGTCTCTGGAATAACTTTAGGGAGACGTACTTGTCACTGCATTGCGAATTTGTACTGTAAGGACATCTCAAGAATTTCTGAGCAGTTGATTATTTGGCGTTTTCGAAATGTCTTCTATGTGTCTCCCTAAGAATGTAAGCTTTGATCCATGGACTGTTTTCTAAACAAGATCATATTGGTGTCAAGCCACATAGTTTGTCTTTATAATTTACATTAAATATGAAACAGTTATTGCGTATGATTGATGTGAATCGTATCGAGGTTAATTAAAGCAATTGTCTCAACTCAACACACATGTGCTCGTCCAAATCACAAAGGAATGTGTTCAAAGTTTATTGAAAAGTATCAATTATTATCATTGTTACGTAGAGTAATTTAGCGGCTCGTTATAATAGCAAATTATGGAGTCGCTAAGTGGCCTATTTGATCGTTGAAGTCGCTCAGTGACCTATTCGATCGTGAAAGTCCCTCAGTGACCTATTCGATCGTTGAAGTCGCTCAAGGACCTATCCGATCGTAAAAGTTGCTTAGTGACCTATCTGATCGTTAAACTTGCTCAGTGTCCTATTCGATCGTTGAAGTCGCTCAAACTTATTCGATCGTTAAAGTTGCTTAGTGACCTATCCGATCGTTAAAGTTGCTCAGTGTCCTATTCGATCGTTGAAGTCGCTCAGTGTTCTATTCGATCATTGAAGTCCCTCAGTGACCTATTCGATCGTTAAAGTTGCTCAGTGACCTATCCGATCGTTAAAGTCGCTCAGTGACTTTTTCGATTGTTAAAGCTGCTTAGTGACCTATCCGATCGTTGAAGTTCCTCAGTGACCTATCCGATCGTTGAAGTCCCTCAGTGACCTATTCGATCGTTAAAGTCGCTCAAACCTATTAGATCGTTGAAGTCCCTCAGTGAAATATTCGATCGTTAAAGTCGCTCCAACCTATTCGATCGTTAAAGTCGCTAAGCGACCTATTCGATCCTTAAAGTCGCTTAGTGGCCTATCCGATCGTTGAAGTCCCCTTAGTGAACTATCCGATCGTTTAACGGTAGAGTGTTTTAGGAGCTGTGAGATGTCAATGTATTTTAATTGTTCTTTAACGCAGATACTACCACTAGAACTTTTTTGTGCAAATAAAAATAAACATTGCTCAATCTGTGAGTCAAAACCAGGATTTGACGTCGTATGGGCGATAGTTCGCACCCATTTAGAAAAAAGAAATGCTTAATGCGGCCTAAACAGGTGCATTGTTTATTAGCTTATGCATATTCTATATACCATATTGAAATAAAAGATTGTCAATTTTAAGTTTGTTTGTATGTCCACCTCCTCTCCTCCCCGATTCTTGAGCCGCTAAGGCTAACTACTGATTCATAACAGGAAAATGTGACCACAATCAATCTTGCATCTTTTTTGAGGTGAATTCCTCTTTTTCTACAATCTACACACATAACAAATCATTGTCTCAAAAATATACGAGTACATGACAAACCCTGAACTTTAAAAATGCCAGTAAATCCAGAAAAAAATATTCAAGTGAGTATCCATTTGCAGTAAATGGAGAAAATGAAGAACATTTAACTAATTATATGGAAAATTATGGCCAAAATATCTCAGCAAGGAAATAGCAAAGGAGGTTTTATTTAACAAACCTGATACTGTTTACTTGCGACAAATTTTGGCCGTTAGGATGCTACATTGAAACAAAAAAAATTCTTTTATCGTTATGTTTCGAGATTTTATTGGTATTCAGGTTCTATTTTGTTAAGTGTGCTATTTTTGATCGCAGATGACGTAGACTTCGTTCCGAGGCCTGGTTATTGAGAAAAAGTTCTCCAAGAATGTTCTTAAAAATTGAATATTTTCTCGCGTTTCAGTTCAAACTTTTATTATTGCATAAAATGTGTGTTTTTGGTCCGTTATCGTGGTTTGTTAAAACGTAAAACGCCGGGCGTTATCGGTAGAAAACATGCATTATTCAGTAAATTCACGTGCCGATAATGGCCGGTATATTGTTTTACATCAGCGATATCAGGATCCGCATCATAACAATGGACGCTGAGAGTCCTGGTTTCTAACCGAAAGTGGGTCAACGAAGCAAACTTTTGCACACAAACATATTTCAGCATATATATCTGTATACAATGTGAAAAAAATCAAATAAACCACATTTAACTTACATATATTCTATATATATACTGAGTTGTCTTTTCCTGGCAAGCTGAGGTGTGTTTACTAGATAGTACTTTCTGCAGTTGTTTTGATTATTTGTTTGCTTTAAAAGCACTAAATTAAGTCTAAAACGTTTGACTCTTTCCAACTTGAGTTATATCTGTCGATTTTATTCAAAACAAACGACTTATATGGACATGATTCCATTACGTCGTATGCAATGAAAAAAGAGTTTTAAAATATTTTTTCTCTGATGCTGAATATGCTGTATATTTCATTTGTTTCCGGCTTAAATTAGTTGCCAAAACATATAAATGTTAAAGTAGGAATACATCGGCAATTAATAGATTACCCGATAGGTATAATGTGTAAATAATCCAAGTAATCCAGCATATTTCTGAAACAAGACACTTTCCCATGAACTGAATACTGATAAAATGGTGTCAAAACAAAAATGCAACTGTCAAGTTATGTTGCGGCCCTTATCGGGCTTAGTGGAAAACCCTTTTCAATGACATCGCTCGTGACGTCACACAAGTACCTGTTTATGGGGGTTGTATTGAACTGACTGTTTTTGCATTTTCGTGACATTAAACAGCTTCTTTAAACACAAAAGTTACTTATGATGTGTATTTTATGCTACGCACTCGGGCTGTAAACCATTTTGCGGGCCTTTGCAGATGGTTACGCGCTCAAAAAGGTGTAACCCTATAATGAAGCACTTATGATCCTTATAATAACCGCACGAATTCCCAAAAATTGAACAGGGCATAAATACATCAAAATTAATTACACAGGTCGCCATTTACTGAATGCGTATTTGAAAGATCAAAAGTGTAAAAAAACAAATTATGGATTAACATTGAATTAAGAACAAGTTTAAGAGTTTGTTCCAATAAACATGATGCATGGATATCAAATAACCCTCACAGTCAGAGATCAGTCTAATTCGCTTGTAGCCGAGTCGTTTCCAAGATGGGGTGAAGACTACGATAGCATATGGTTTAACGGTTGGTGAGGCATTTCAGTTTCCAAGTTAATTGTTGTAAGAAAATTCCGGGAAGTTCGTTCCACAAAGTCGAACAGTTTGAAAAAAATATCAAAAAGATGATATAACTTTGATTTCATGTTCGAACCTTTGTAGTTGGCCAATTTTGTGTGCATTCAGCTTCCATAAAACGTTTCAAAAGTGGGATTGCCATTTCTTAAACAATGGTATCTGTTATGCTTAATTCGAAAACTTCTTTATTCAGTCATATGCAATTCTTAAATCAAATTAGTACTTTTGACATAAACTGGTTCAAAAGTGAGGTACTTCCCTTTGATCATGGGTAGACACTAAGATTGATTTTAAAGGATTTTTTTAAAGTTTGCATTTTCACTCTTTAGTTTGCAGTGAAAAGAGCAATTTCATACTTTCACTGCTGTTACTGCACTGACTCTATATTTCATTGTTGATTGATTAATTTATTCATTGATCGACTTGAAAGCTGATTGATTAATTGATTGCTTGATTAATTAATTGATTGGTAACCAAACAGTTCGAACTATTTTATGTGCCCTAGTTGCGTTATAGCGTACTCTCGTTTAGGAACTGTTATGCCAAGCCTTTGTAACATTCGCATCTGGTAATGATTGCTTCCACTGCGCAATATGCAAATGCATTGTATGAAACAGAATCTGTTTGTTTGAAGATGCTTATTGACATGGCGTCTAATAGCTCCCTGCTCCCTTGATAACGGCTTAAGAATTACTCTACTTAAAAGGTGCATTAAGGTCCATACAATATTCTTTACGAAGCAGACATCAGACATTAAGCTAGGGAAAAGCTCTTTGTAAAGTTTAAAGGCTTTCCGACAGGAATTTACGCCAGCTTTAATTGATTGAATGAGTATTTTCATTGACATTGACGGTGATTTGCCTTCAGTGAATACCCAATAGGGAAAAGTACGCCGAAAGTTCACTAAAAGAACTAAAATAGTGCTAAATGGAATTGTGTTGTAAGTCTATAATTACGTTTTCAATTAAATATCTTCAAAAGTTCAAAGCGACATTAAATAAAATTAGTTCTCAGTAGGCGGATTGTAAAATTACGACGTCTCTTCTTTTAAGTGAATATCTAAAACTGAGTTCGCTCCCAAATACAACCAGGTTGTGTTTTTATACTTTATTTATTTTTTTCTGCAATTTCTGTATCACTGAGCAAAATAAATATAATATAAGTGTTTCAGATGCATTACGGGGAAAACTATTTTTTGTATATATTTTTTAAACATGACCGTGTCCCTTTAACTTGTACTGTCATTGTTATATAGCTAATGTTACTTTCATACCTTGAACATAACAATAACTCAAGTGAATTTTGTAGCATTAGGGTAGGTTATATCCAACAAGAACATTAACGTTCATAAAATTGCTTTTCAAGACAATAATTACGCGGTTGAACGATCCTGGTTTCAACAGCTTAATTGATAACTGTATCTATTTCCTTCTTTGTAGCTTGTTGTTAACATGCTATCGGAAAAACAAAACTGTATGATTATCATTTCAGATGGTTAGACGAAAAAGCAACTGATTGGAATTTCTGATAGTTATCTAACGATAAACTGATTGATGTATCCGACTGTTAATGAGACAAAACACCAAACATGTTATTTGCAATATTAATGTGCGAATATTAAGTTCTATCATTACAAGATAATGTGCAATTCATTAAATGAAATATGTTAATGTATTTGTCTTGAAAATACAGAACAAATACGATATCTGTATTGTAAAATGCCGACTTCATTTTTGTTTACTTTAACTATTCATTGAAAAGTGCATTTTGAACGTACACTTATTATTTGAGTTGGTAATTTATTATAAAACATATGAAACAAATTGATAAAATAAATTAAACTAGAGCTATGTCTTACTGTCTTAAAACATGTTTTTTTATAGATTCAGGAGGATATTTCAACAGTTGATATATGAGTATTTAAGGGACGTTGTTCTGATTTACAATCAGGACATTACAAAAAACAAAAACAACAAAACAGAAAGTTTCGAAGTTGTTCACGAAAGTATATAAGTATAAATGTAAACTTTAACATAACTGTACACAAACATGTCGTTGCTTACTAGAAATAAGACTAGCATCAATATACTTCTTTGTTTTTATGTGTACCAAGTTTAAGTACGAATTCCTTAAATTATTGGGGAAGTTCACTCCATAAATCCAAGTTTAACTATGCAATACCATTTTAAAAGAGAGGGCTCAGCGAGCGAGCGAGAGAGAGAGAGAGCGAGCGAGCGAGCGGGCGAGAGAGAAAGAGAGAGAGAGAGAGAGAGAGAGAGAGAGAGAGATTCTTTAATTCCTCCATCATGAAGAGACGTACATAAATAATAGAAATCAGAAAAAGGGACAACAATTCATGTTACACAACTACAAAAAAATCATAGAGAAGAATAAATAAATATATCTATAATACTTAAATAATACATCCAATTTACTACTAATAAACCACTCATCATACTAATTTATAATTATAAATATCTAAGCATATCATATCAATATGTGCAGAAAAACAGTATTTATGACATACATGAATGGATTAATACAGGTGTAGCTTAGATTCAGTATTTGCAACCATACTTAGCTAAACCTTACTTGAAAACTTACTATGAAAACTTAGGAATATGCCGTATATATATATATATTTCAATCACAGATTTTAGCTTAATGAAACAAGAGTTTTATGTACTATAATTAGTAACACTTGAAGCCCTTAAACCTATCGGCATTTTCAATGGATAATGAAAGGAATCCAGTCAATAGTTCAATTAATTGTTCATCTGGCTTCAATATAATTAATAAAAGGAACATCTAAGCACTTAGGTGATAACACAGTGAAGTCCACCAATTTTCTCTATGTGTGGTGGATGTATAATATTATCCTGTTTGGGCTGATTTCATAACATACAATTTCACATGTTTTGCGTGTGGTCTTAAATTTCCGTGAGAAAAATCTGTTGAAAACGTTCATGGCCACTATGCAATTGTAACTGATCTCTGTAAAGATTACGAAAATGTCATAGAATAGAATGTTCATATTCGCAGTGAATTGATTGACATTGATTTAAGAAATCTAAAATATTGGTCATTGTCGTTCGTGTCTTTGTACTTTCTGACAACGTGAATGTGAATGGCAATTTGATTTGAGGAACCGTTTTTTTCAGGCTTTGTTCATGGTGATCCAGCTTCTCAATAAACTGTCCGTCTCTGGCTTATTTACGCTTCGGAAAGTACCCAGACCTAAAACAGCTTTACATATGTTTTGGCATGTTGCATTGTATTTTAATAAATTTAAGTGGATTCCTGTGTTATAAAGTTTAAAGGTAAGTATTGCATAATTCGAATTTCCAAATGCTTTGTTTGCATCGAGATAGCAAGAGTATAATCTTGGATCAGTTTTTACATGCAAAGTGAATACATTTCTTTGCCATGAAGGCAGAAGACATGAATCTCAGCCTTTTTGAATCCCGCCTCGTAATCCGTATACATTATCTTTGTTATACATATCCATTTCATGTAATATAAACTTTTCGTATAATTTTATTTTTCCAATTCTGTTCGAACATTTGGTAAATGATTGTCATCGAACAAAAATGAGTCTGAGATTATGTATAAGTTTTCGAAGTAGTCAATCCAGCCACTGCTTTGCACACTCCAGTCAAAACTTCATCTGAAAGGGTTAAGACGTCTTTCGTCTTTTAAGTAGTTCTCAATCTAAAGCATAGGACACTTCGGCAGTCTCGTTTATTTCATTTGTGAGTGTTTTATTATATTGTAACACGCATTCGCGATGTTGTGCTCAAAAACATACGTTTCAAGTATTATTACACTTTAAAACATACAGAGTCGTCGCCCTTCGGCTGTAGATTTTTTATTCAATCATTCGGTACTTCCTACATTTAATTGTGCATCTTTGATAAAGATGCATTCCAGTATGGTTTTAATAAATCTTTATATATATATATATATATATATATATATATATATATATATATATATATATATATATATATATAGGTTTTAAGATTAAGGTCGAATTAGCATTACCAATGATATCGAGAACAGTGCTATACAACACATCTATATCATGGTCACACAAGCTGAAGAAACATTCTCAATAATGGTTATTTTGCATGTAAGCAGTATATCAATCAATATAGTGATGTAAAATTGCATGGCTTTGTATTTTATTTAATTGTTTGATTTATTATAACATAACGCACATAGTACAGGTATATGAGTTGAAACATTTCAAGCCTCGTCTGCGACAATTGTACAAGAGAATAAATCAAATAAACAATTTTCTTCTACAAATATATTCTAACAATGTTTCTCGGCCTGAAAGATACGGTACATTTGAATGTTCTGCACCTAGACATAGTGGTAATGAGTTAAGCGGTACTAAGCCATAATTAAATAACAATTTTAAAAACAGTTTTCAACGTGCATCTGGCTTAATATCGGGATCAAAATTCTCCGAAGTAATTCAGTATTTATATCACTCATCAACAGAATGTATGTATGAGCTCGGAATATTTGCTTTATCCTCTACATATTATTTGAATTTGTTTACACTATGATTCAAACAATGCAAGTATGTTTAAAAAACATAAAAATATTTACCCGGGTTTGTTACAATTTGGATACCAATTATACAAGGATTATCTAGTTGCAATATTGATATTGATGCATTTTCTCATGATAACCAATTTATGTCTATTTGTTTACAGTCAAAATCAGTTCTGTATTATGGGACTTGTTAAATTCATATTTTAAATGTGTTGACTATGTACTGTGATGGTGACTAGTCTATCGAAATTCTGTTCTCTTCTGTTCTGCAATATTGATACATTACCATCAAACGTTTTATGCCATATTAATCACAAACACCCTCTACCGACTTTCCGTTTGCTAGGTTTGTCGAAATCCGGGTCACTTTTTCAAAACTAATATAGTTACTGTTACTCATATTCATATATTATTGCAAGTTCCTGTGGCATTAAACGGGGTTTGTGTTTAAACTTTTGGCTACTGAGCTTGTTTCTGTAGCTTATCATATAAGTATTTTAATACAGCCAAATGCTTACTTATTACACAATCATCTACATTGTGTCCAGACAAAAAGTCACATAGCATGCACCCGTCTTTATTCCCGTCTCATTTCATGAAGCAAACGTGAGAAACCAGTTATTTCGTTATTTAAACAGTTATTCAGAAGTATGCTTAACCTTTAAATAGCAAAATTAAATGGATTTTTTCATAGGACAACGAATCTAATTGAACTTACGAATACAACATAATGTCAAAAAACGGCTGATAAGTCAAGACTTGGTTTTACTAAGTGAATTATTTAAAAGATCACGCATGCGCATTGGTAAATATAAAGATATTCGCTCGCTTCAAATGCCGATTGTTATTAAGAAACAAAGCTTAAACACATACTAGAATGTGGAATCAGAAAGATGACCGTTCATTTAACTGTTAACTATGGACGGTTTCGGAAACCTTGGCATGATAAAGGCTAATGACTGAAATATAACGGATATTTGTTGATATCAATGCTATATTGTATTTAAGTTTACTGGTACGTGAAATATAATGTGATCGTACACTAAAATCCAAAAAATTCTGTTTCGTTTATGCTTTGTTTTAGAGATGAATTGGTTTTATTTTATTTTTTGTAAATTACCCGTTTTTGGAATATCAAATACCATTGCTTCTTGGCTACCCGTCGGACGCCCCTCAAGCAAACTGTTGATCGCCAATCACGCAGAATGTCGTTACTACGTCGGATTGTGGATAAATAGTTCTTCAAGATTTTAAAAAGTATAATATATCTTCGTGATTCATTTCAAAATTTCATAAACATTCATCAATACACCTTAATTAATGCATTTACGTTTCAAATACTAACAGTTATTTTTTTTTAATCTGAGCAGAGAATGAATACATTGACCAAATTACACCTTTTACAAAATGGACATTTAAAATTTAAAAGTGAAGGTAAATCAACTGTAGTTTTACATTTGATTAACAGTTTCCATGTGTTAGAGTTCATTTCATGAATCATGGGTATTCAATCAGTCTCACTATCGAAGAAATGGTCGTATTCCCGACGAAGGGAGAAGTGGAGGCTTTGTTGTTGACATTTGCCGTGCGTTGGGGGTATTTCAGTTTAATTATCAGATAGTTCTTGTGAATCTTCCGAGAATTTTGAATTACAAATTCAAGCAGTTATATCATCGAATTTATGTTCGAGTGTTTTTTTCTTAATGTTCTGTATGAAAGCAGACGTTCGAGCTATCAGCTTTAAGAAAGCGTTTATAAAACAGGATGTTTGTTTCAATTTTTAATAAAACCCACCAATCATCACGCCATATTATTGAACCGTTGGCCTATTAATTAATTAACATTGGACATGCTGGCACACTTGGTCTTAAATCATTTCGTATAATTTCTTGATATTTCATTTATCCTCTTGATTTGTACAGATATTGTATTTTGCTGTTTGCATTAAATTCATTGTTATAAAACTAAGTTGTAGAGGATTTTAGCTTAAATGGAGATTTAAGACCTCTTTACAAAAAAACAACCTCCCACATTCAAAATGGAGTTTTGGCGAATCGATGCATAATGATTGAAATTAAACATATGGCATGAAGGGTCACGACTATCCATTGAATCATGGAATAATGCCTTCTAGTCCATGAGGACCCCAGTCGGCTTCCATAATTCTTAACCAACAATTCAAAATTCAATCATTTTCATATCTAATGTCTAGAAACTGTTTCAAATGTCAAAATGATACTGTTGAAATGCTGTTATATAACGGTTGTATAATATATCTTGGTAGTTTTAGGTACACCCGGACTTCCACGATATGTACCATAATAATGTTGCTTATTGTTGCGCGACCCCATCACCATATATTAAATAATTCCACTTGTGTACTGACCGTTTTTTCAATGATAACATGGGTATACATATGTTCGAAGGACATTCTGGTTGATAATATTGTTACAATAGTTTATGCCCGGAATTATAGATAATAGTTTTTCCAAACTAATCCTCCGGTACAAACTAAATTATACCAAACAAATACACACGTTACTTCGGAAACAATAAGAGTCATTGGTCTAATACATGGATTTCAATAGCATGATATTTACCTTTTATTTGTACCGGCATTGGAAAACCCAGTTATGTGAATTCCGGGCTTTATATTCACTCTTATGAGTAAATAGAACGGGGATAAAAAGTACTATACATTAAGAGGGAATTATAGAGTATATAATTTTAATTATAGAGTTCATTCTTTCGAATGACATTTTCAAAGCAAACCATTAAGCTTAATGTTATTTTTTTTTGCTGCTCGCCAAGGGAGGTTACTGCGTAGGAGTTTTAGAAACATAAAGGATATTGTAATAGTACCGTGTAACATTAATCAATATGGGGGAAGATGGTATTTAAAATCAAAATTTTCAAAAAAATAATAATCAGGGCTTTTACGGTTTAAGGTTTAATTATCAATTAAAGTGTATTTTTGTTTATAAAACACATTGAACTTCACATATTATCGTGCCACGTGGAAACTATCGAAAACATTGTTCTGCAATATATGAACTAGTCCCTAAGTTGGAGTAATTCTTGAATAATATCAAATATATGTGTAATAATCAGATTATTATATGTCACTTTCATATCGTCGCGTATTATCTCTTCGAGCTACAATCTCAGGCGTGTGTGGGGGAGTACTAGCAATGGCGCTAGTATTACATTTCCATAGTAATATCTATAATTATTTTACTATGTAATAGTTAGATGACTAGAAGAAAGTTCTTTATGATTAGAATGTTCGGAGTGTGTTTAGCGAACGGGCCCTGCTAAATCATTTAGATATTACTTCAAGTTATCTACCTGACTTAGAATGCAACCTCATAGGCTGAATCATTGTCAAAGCAAAATCTGCCACAGTGAGTGCGCATCGGATAAGTGGCAGTAGGCGGACAAACAAGCGCGAGAGTTGAAATTCTTAATTATTGAGACTAGTACTTTATGATAGCCCATTTGCAATTTCATTGGCTGAAAATGTAGATTAAATCCATATTTTATCTGTTTTTCTGTAGCGCTTAATATATTAGTTTACACTGACAAAGGTTTTAAGAGTTTCTATATAATTCATTTCTCTTAATGGTAAAACTATACATGTGAATTGAACCTCTGAAATGGCCACTGACAAAACTTGTTATATTTCTACTTTATGTTGGCATGTTATGTAAATAAATAACAAAACTAACGGTTGATAACTATGCGACTATTTATATCTAAGTTAATTAAAGATCAAATCAGTACCAATAAAAGCACAGTCTGTTGCATTCATCATTGATAACAATAAGTGTTCAACGCAATGAGTTTGAGCAGAGAAATATATGTAGTAAATGAAAGCAACAAACATAACTGCCTCTCCTTGAAAATAATTTCATGGTTGAACGAATGTGATCTCAGAAACATAATTGATAACTATATCACTATGAGTTTGACGCAATTATCCTGGAATAGAACGAACGCATGATTACCTTTTTCAATAACATATATTTCTTACACTGATCTGATTCTCTGATAGTTTGAGAACAAACATTAATGGAGAGGATTGTACTTTTTATAAAGCCAATCTGCAATGAATCACAAACATGTCATTCAAGTAATAAATGAACTGTTGTTTCAGTTTATTTGTTAACAAACATTTTGTTATTCGATATTTGTATATTGACTGTGTATTGGT
Source organism: Mya arenaria (assembly GCF_026914265.1). Classification (NCBI taxonomy): domain Eukaryota; kingdom Metazoa; phylum Mollusca; class Bivalvia; order Myida; family Myidae; genus Mya; species Mya arenaria. Next base: position 1,130,218 of record NC_069134.1, read on the forward strand.
CGTAACACAAGTGGTTTTCTTTCCAATAACATCCTTTACAAAATAAAACTCCCTATGCAACTTTGTTTAAAGCTCACTTTGAAATTAAGCCGCATGTCGTATCTACGGAATGCCGTTAGGGCCATCGCCTGTGAATATGATGATCTGAAACGCGATAATCGATAGTACGGTGATGAAAACGCGAAATCACGACACGACGATAACAAAAAAGTGACAGTACGATGATGAAAACGCGACCGAACGATAACGTATCGCGTCATAATGATAATGGTTTTAAAAACAACATTTTTCATTTAAATTAACCAATGTCAACTAATAACAATACTAATTCTGTTCAGCAACTTGAAACGCCTGTGCCGACACACTCAATTGTTGAGGAGGAAGGGGCCATTTCGAATCATTAATTATTAATGATTGGAGTATATACGACGAAAGTAAAAATCGTTTATGTTAGCAAACAATGTATATTACAAAACTGTTGATACTATAGAATGAGCAAAATCTCATTACCGAGCAGTAAATTTCAATTGTTTTATCCAAAAATATTTTCATGTAAATGCAAAAAGCGGAAAGGGAGTGAGGTGGTTTAGTGAAAAAATAAAGTCTGTATAAAATATGTTGACGTCTCCAATATTGATGACCCTGACAGATATATTAACAGATTTATGCACCAATGAATTGTCACCACGCCTTCCCCAGGTCCGGAGACTAGCGGGGACTTTGACTTGCAGTCCAGCCAAGCCCGGGCAAAATCCCCAGCCCGCGGGGACGAACTGCTGGTGAACCCCCCGCCAAATGCCCCCGCATCACAGGGACTCGAGGTAATGCCCATTCCCCGCTATATTTGGCGAGAAGACAAAACCACCGCATTCACCCGGCACTGCGGGGTCACATGGAAGGTAAAAACACGGCCCATTTCCCCGGCTATCCCCGGTATACCCCCGGACCTGGAGGGTGGAGGGGGGTGGTGGCGTGGTTACAGTTGACTGGTGCATTATGTATTCATATAGTGCATCAGACCGATTAATTTTAGGGTAACTATTATTTGCATGTAAACCTGAGTAATTCACATACACCGGAAGTTTACCTTTTGGTCATCAAAAGTAATTACGTTAACACTCTTGTTCAATTACGTAGATTGTTTATAAAGGGGTTAAATGTCGTTAGCGTTGGTATTGGTATCGCTTGCACAATCAAGAAAAAAATGGAAACATATTGGCACAATTGGCATTTCACAGAAAAGTAAAAACACATACTCCTTTAAAAGTACATACAAAAAATGACACCTCAGATATTTTTTAAATTGTTTAAGAAAAATGGACACTCATTTTATTTCTCTTTCTATTATTAAATCAGTTAAATAAAGCTGCTCTTATACGAAGTGATGTATGCCTAGATGATTTACATATTCATTCCGATATTTTAAGAAGGATAAAAATAAACCATATGTCAACAATGTAGATATAGCTGAATTTGAAAATCATTTTAAAAATATGGGTTCTACGCAAAATGGTAAATGTTTTCGAGAACATGTTAGCCACAGGTCAGCTGATACTGTTAATATTGATTGTTTAGATTTTTTGCTTACTGTTGATGAAATCATTAAAACATTTTCTTTGGCAAGACATAAGAGCCCTGATTTAACAGGTAATGTTGTAAATCATTTTATTGACTGCAAATATTTTATTTCGACATATCCTGCATATATTTTAACTACATTTTTGACAGAGGGGTCACACTGATTCATGGACTCAAGGTGTAATTGTTCATATATACACGTTATCCCTCTAATTACCTTGTGAATATTATGGCTAAAATATCCTCGTTAATGTAATCGAATAAATAATTGGTATGAAACCGAAAATAAATTTAACGATGCTCTGATTGGATTTAGAATCAGTTGAAGTACAGTTTATTGTACTTTTATCCTACGTTCTGTTATACATTTTTCAGCAAACTATATGAAGCTTTATTGTGCTTTTATATAATATGAAAAGGCGTTTGACACGGTTATTCACGTTGCGCTAGAGATTAAATAAGTACAATCTGTCATTAGTAGTAAAACGTTAATTATGTGAAGATCTGTAAATCGGAATGTGAGATCATGTTTGAAAAATAGAGACAATATGTCATATTCGACTTTCCCTGATATATCACAAGGGTAGAAACAAGGACACCACTTTCCCCACTCTTTATTCTTTTAATCAACGATATTAGAGATGGTTTAGGAGTTATCGACCTCACTAGTATTGATAATGATAAATGATGCGATACTACTGTTAGAGACAACTCCTTTGTAGACGTAAATGTTAAACAGAACTGGGCAAAAGTGGTATAAGTTTTACTTGATGAATTAGGTTTTAGTAATATCTTGATAGATAAACACAGTGAAAGAAACTGTTGCCCAATTCTTTAACAAATAATACGTGGTCATTGTGGTCAACAATTGTGTGATGTTGTTAATTCACAGAGTACATTTTTAATATACTTTCATTAAAAAGGAGTTTATATCTCAAATATATATTGAAACCATTGATAAAGAGTATAATCAAATTGTTTTGTCAAGATTTAGTGTAAGTGTACATTTAGGAGGTAGTGTAAGTGTACATTTAGGAGGTAGTGTAAGTGTACATTTAGGAGGTAGTGTAAGTGTACATTTAGGAGGTAGTGTAAGTGTACATTTAGGAGGTAGTGTAAGTGTACATTTAGGAGGTAGTGTAAGTGTACATTTAGGAGGTAGTGTAAGTGTACATTTAGGAGGTAGTGTAAGTATACATTTAGGAGGTAGTGTAAGTGTACATTTAGGAGGTAGTGTAAGTGTACATTTAGGAGGTAGTGTAAGTGTACATTTAGGAGGTAGTGTAAGTATACATTTAGGAGGTAGTGTAAGTGTACATTTAGGAGGTAGTGTAAGTGTACATTTAGGAGGTAGTGTAAGTGTACATTTAGGAGGTAGTGTAAGTGAACATTTAGGAGGTAGTTTAAGTGTACATTTAGGAGGTAGTGTAAGTGTACATTTAGGAGGTAGTGTAAGTGTACATTTAGGAGGTATAGAAACTGGAAGAAACAACAACATTGTTAGAGAGAACAGAAAATATAAAATATGTATTATCAAAACGGTTGAATCAGAGTACCCTTTTTTGCATTTGTCCTCTAAGAACTGAATACCACCTGAATCTATCTTTTAACACGATTAACAAATGTGCATTAATAATGTCAAGCAATAAAGGTCGAAATAGTAGAAATCTTTTTCATTTGAATTTACCGATATGACAGAACGTCTCGCTATCGTTGCTTCTTGGGTCGATGCAATGTTTTGCTGTTAGAATGATATATGTGTTCGTTGTACAACTAATTGGGCCGGAGGCCATACATCACAATACGAGTGATATCTATCTATCCAGCCATCCATCCATCCATCCATCCACCCGATTAAGTGTTTGTTCACATTTATCTATTCTGATATTCTAAGTGTAGGCATAACAGCCGATTAAGTGTTTGATTCACATTAATTCCTGTTGTGGTAATATGGTGTTATTAACATACTGTAGACCAAGACATGTGTTGACACACTTTCTGTTATTTTAAATACTATCACACTTGTATAAAACTATGCACTTATTTAAGGAACAATATTATAGAAAAGAACAGAACATAATTTGTTACATGTGAACTATACAGTTTATTTTTGTGTTTCATATACATATAAAATATATTACAATTACAATTATACAATGTAGTGTGAAATATTAAATTAATATTATAATCAACTTTTTTAAGGATGAATTGTAAATCACAAATCTATTAAACTAAAAAGTATACAGCACAGAACATGTTTTATAACATGAAAATTTAACAGTTTTTGTGTTATGTTTTCATATGAAGGTAGCGTAATGGTACTGTTCACTTAACTTGTTGGAAGTATTTTGGTTATTGAACGACAACTGTTAGTTATTTATTGTTCCACGTTCTTTCTAAGTAATGCAATCAGTTCTAAATGCAGCATGACGTTTAAGGTAATCCCACAACCTAACTGCCGTCCATCAAGGACCACGGCTTCTCTAGCCCCATCTGTCTTTACATCCAAAAGCATCTCTGTTAAATACTATAAAGATGACAGCTTTACAACTCAAAGCATACACGTTTTAGTAATTAACATGACCATTTATGAATAACTGTACATTTGTACCAGGTCGGTTTTCAACCACTTCCGCATTCATTGACAATCAAATATGTCCTACAATAATAACTAAAGGTTCAGTTTGCAGATTTAAATATCCACTTAATAAATGTTATTTTTTCTTAAATATAACATTAATAAACGCATTATGTGACATGAACATATCAACATTACAACTAAACTAAGCTGATAGCGACTAGTATTATTGACATACAAAGGATGAACTGAAAAAAGTGCTATTGCAATCATCAAAATTAGTACAAGGTTTTTATTTGACATTTGTTTATAAACAACTTTTTATTTGAGTTGAATAAAATATTATAAAACGTTATTTTTCATATAAAGTTCCGACTCTGTTTTTCCTGAAATAACGTACAGTTGTCAGCCTTACCCCCTTACATAAAAAGACGGAAAAAACCCGAGTCTTTAATGTTATTTGTCAATTTAACTCGAAGGGCATCAGTAAATAATGAAAATGCTTGGTTGATGTTGCTGTAATAATTTAATTGCCAATCGTTACCGTGGAGATTTACTGAATTAAATAGAATCCGTACAAAAGGTTGATCTGAAAATAACTGAATCAAAACAGATGTTTTCAACAAAATTGCATGAATTCGTTCACGAGAAAAGTTATCAGTAAAACTATTTGCTTTTGCGGAACAAAAAAACGTCTTATATTTTTGTATACAGATACATACTGTTTACATACATATTATAATAAACTTAATGTTTCGAGTTTGAGAATAATGGAACATTCATGCAAAAAATAATCTTAAATCAGAAACAACCGAACAAGATTGGTGGATTTTTTTTAACTTCAATGATGTTTTTGTCTACCAAGTAATATTACACGTGTTCCGTGTAGCACGACTGTGGTACTGTCAAGTGTTAGTTCACTTATCAATCCAAAACATTTACTTTATTATACGAGATGAATTGTAGACACAACTCACTTTCCATGCACAAAGTGCATTGATTGTAAATCCGTTTAAACAATATATCGGTTTTCAAAAAGGATCGTGTTTGATGATATATGTGATTCGTGTTATCAGATTTAACAATGTAAACATTAATAATCATTGATTGAGAACGCTGGGCTCTGACATATGGTTTCGTGTGTATGATGGAATCGTTCCTCAGACTCGTTTATTTGTAGATGTCGTCTTTAGCTGCTGTTTGAGTACTTGCGTTAATTTATAAGTTAATATGATTGTTGTTGTTTTTATAATGCTCTATTGTAGTCAATTTGATGCTGGGTCTGATTATGAATTATGCGGTTCTAAGGATAAAAAATAGGCGAAGTGTTAAGTATTCTACATGTTTTTAAAACAACATTGGTAAAAAAGAATATATTTGTCGCCGCTACCACCTCGTTAACTATTCGAATTCCATTGTACTAAGTACGTTGTTAAATATAGGTATGACATCACCTCTGCGTCGATTTTTAATGTTCGTATTAATGTATGTCCCTTCCACTTTATTAAATATTGGTAAGATGCCGCTTCTACCACTTTGTTAAATATAGTGTACTATTCGTATTTCGTTACCACTACCACTGTGTTCAATATATTTAAAACCATGTAATAGATACGTATTACCCAAAACAAAAAAGTCACAACATGCACCATTTATTCATATGCAATTTCGCCATAGGAAATGCAACATGGATAGATCCACATTGATATTTGGTGTTTGCATTTGTGTGTGGAGCAATAAAAAATCGAGGATTTTTCATATATTTTGTTTAATCATTGGATTTGCGTAAATGGATTCCGACGAATTCGCCAGAACATCAGCTGAACAGTTTCCATTAAAACAGATGATTACGGGAAATTATTGGCAAACTACGAGAAGAGATGTAACAGACGAGATAAGTTTATTTTTTGTCTGGAATTTAAAAGCATAAAATAACTTCAGTTACCCCTATTATCAATACGTCTCTGGAATAACTTTAGGGAGACGCAATTGTCACCGCAATGCGAATTTGGACGTCTCAAGAATATCTGAGCAGTTGATTATTTTGCGTTTTCGAAATGTCGTCTGTGTGTCTGAGTGTAAGCTTTGATCAATGTACTGTTTTCTGGACTGCAATGACTTTCATAGTAGAATGTGAATTATACATAGTTTGTCCTTATAATTTACATTCTACTATGAAACAGTCATTACGCATCTCACAAAGGAGAAAGTAACATTGAACACTAGCAGGGAGGAGTGAGCTTAAACGTTAATACTTACGCTTACACGGAAGCGTTATATCATAAGCTAACGATAACGTCAATAGATATAGAGGCTATTTGTTTATTTCAGTGTAAGATCGCATTTTATTTCACGAGAGTCATAGAAAAACATTATTTCACGGTTTTTCTATGATCGCGAGTGGAATAAAAGACGATCTTACACTGAAATAAACCTGTTTCTGTTCATTTCATGGTTATCTTCCGAGTTTTATAGATTTTTCTTTTATTTTCTTAATTACTCCCTTTTCTAAAAATGATGTTTATTTACGCCGCTTCCCTTGGGGCGCACCTCATGCAAAATAGCTGTCAATTTTCTATTTCGAGTTTGTTGAGAAAGAGTTATCTGATTTCCTGTTTTATAGTTCATTATTCACTCGTATTCGCAAATATTTTATGAACAGTTTTCAATGAAGTTTTATAATTGCATCCATGTTCCAAAAACAACGAAAACATTTTTATTTTAAGCGTGGTATGAATACATAACCAAATTACTACGTCGCCATTTATTGGATGAAAATTTGAAAGGTCGAATATGTTAGCAAAACAATTGCGGGCGGGTAATCATTGGGGTTAAAATATTTTTCTTAGTTTAAGAGTGTGTTTCGTGGTACATGTACATGGATATTCAGCCATCTTAATGCCAGAGACAAGTCTGTTTTGCGTGAAGACATGTCGATCTCCAGTTAATGATTAGGAACACGCTAGTTTGTTGACAAATTTTGAGGCGTGGGTAGGGTAAAAAAAACAGTAAATCTGTAAATTGTTGTGTGAATTTTCCGGGAAGTTCGTATTACGTATTACAACGACAAACAGTTCAAAATACATTTGAACGATGATATAACATTCTTATTATGTTCGAACAGTTAATTTAGTCTGTAATTTGTTTGGTATGAAAGCAAACGCTGGAACATTCAGCTTCAAGATCAAGAAAACGTTTAAAAAAACGAAATAACCATTTTTAGCTCGACAATTCGAAAAATAAGGAGGGCTATACTACTCGCCGTCGGCGTCTGCGTCTGGTTAAAGTTTTAGGGAAAGTTGGGATTTTCACTTATAAGTCAAATATCCTTCCTTCAATTGACCTAATACTTCACACAGTTGTTTAGGGCCATCACATAATGAGGTTAGATAACTCCATATTATCCTTTATACACATAATGACCCCTGATTGACTATGGAACTTAGGTTAAAGTTTTAGGGCAGGTTGGGGCATTTTTTGATAACTTCTATACCCTTCATTCCATTGACTTAATACTTCACACAATTGTTCAGGACCATCACACAATGAGATTTCCTAACTCCATATTATCCTTAATACAAGTTATGGCCCCAGATTGACTTAGGTTAAAGTTTAAGGGCAGGTTAAAAGTTTAGGGCATGTTGGGATTTTAATAAAAAAAAAAATATACCCTTCATTCAATGCACTTAAAACTAAGCATAATTATTACCGACCATCTAACAAGAAGGAACATAACTCCATTTTAACCTTACATACAAATTATGGCCCTTGAATGATTTTTTTTTTAATTTTTCTTTTAATTTCTTTTGAAAAGCACATTTTTATATTCTTAACTGCATTTTCATATTGAATGACTTGCATCATTGTTCGGGCAGGCTGGTGGGAGGGCAGCGTCAAAGTCACCTTATGTATCGAATAATTTTAGCTTTTTAGCTAGGTTTAGCATAAAGAGACAAAACTTGGTAAATACGAAGAGTTTATGGTGACCTTTTATTGGAATGCGTTTGAGGCCCCTAGGATCAAGGTCAAGGTTACTTTTAATAGAAAAAGGGTTGTTATTGAACAACTTAAGTAAGGGTCTACATATTGTGACCAAACTTGGTATATAGGAAGGGTTTATAGAGACCGTTCATAAGATTGTGTTTTTGGCCCCGAGAGTTATGGTCTAGGTCAATATATATGCAAAAAGCTACAGAAACATGCTCAGTAGCAAAAAGTTTAAGCATAAACCCGGTTTAGTGGCAATTGGCAAACGCCAAAGATATAGAACACAAATTCACAAACAAGAAGGTCACTGTTGCTAAAAATAGAAATATGGTTAGTACTGAATAACTCAAGTAAGGGTTGACATAGTGTGACCAAACTTGGTATATAGGACAAGTTTATGCAGGTCTTTCATTGAATGCCTTTTGGCCCCCTAGGGTCAAGGTCACTGTTTCTAAAAATAGATTACTTTTCAGTAACGGTTGACATACTGTGACTAAACTTAATATAGGAGGAGTTTATGAATGACATCCATGGGATTGTGTTTGGGGCACTAAGGATCAAGGTCACTGTTACAAAAAATAGAAGAAAGCAGTTGAAAATGAATCTCTTCTGCCAATCATTTAAAACCTGGTTTTGTTACCTCGCGATTCTTGTTCAGTCTTTAATTTGATTGTTTTATTGCTTTTGACAGGCACATAATACATCGTTATTGTATACACTTCTAAGTCAAAGCGGGGTAGTCGAGCGCGCTGTCTCACGACAGCTCTTGTTCTTATAAACGATAAGTTGTAAATTTCCAAATATAACTTTATTTAAATTTATGTAACATTATGTCAATTTCAAATATTTTATTTGCAAACATTTCCTGTTTCAAAAGTTTTTTTCTGTTTTGATCAAGGGGAAGTAATTACAATGTATTTTAAAAGTAGATCTGAAAGTTGATATTTTCACTCCCTATTTTGCAGTGAAAATTTCAAAGTGATATTTTCACTGTTGTTATTTCACTGATAAAATTCCCTTTTCATCGAAAGGCATGAAAGAAATTTGAACAAGTGGATAACGTCAATGTTTTCAGATAACATTGACGTTATCAAGTTTTAGCGATAAGTAATGGAACAATTTGGACTAGATGTTTTAAACTAAATTCCTAGTTTAACATGTAGAATGTTTGTTTACAGGCCAAATATAAATATTTTTTGCTTCAATTTCAACCAATGCCCTAGACTGCACACATATCAATATAATTTTGTTTGATCCGTGGATTGTGACTAAAACTTAACCCTCCCCAGATAGCGTCTCTAGACCTATATTTCATCTGTGCAGAAATCTAAATATATTCAGACATAAGACGTATTGAAGACGACATTATGTCCGAATTTCTTTTCACTTGGACTTGCTTGAAAGATTGATCACCATTAATCTATGCTTTGCCATTTTATTAGGGCTGTAATGTAACGAGCGTTAATGAATATAAATACACAAATAATACTATAAAAGAGATTGACACAAAAGAGATATACCCACAAGACAAAATAGTTATGCACACAGGGCAACCTACTTATGCACAAAATACGACATAGCTATATACACAGGACGACATACTTATGCACATAGGACAACAAAATTATGCATACAAGACGACATATGTATGCACACAAAACAACATAGTTATGCACACAAAACAACAAAGTTATGCGCACAATACAACATATTTATACACACAAGACAACACAGTTATAAATGCACACAAGACGACATATGTATACACACAAGACGACAAGGTTATACGTACAAAACAACATAGTTAAGCGCACAAGACGACATATTTATACACACAAGACAACATAGTTGTACATATAAGACGACACATTTATACACAAAAAACAACATAGTTATACACAAAAGACAACATAGTTATGCACACAAGACAACATAGTTATGCACAAAAGACGACATTTTTATGCACATAGGATGACTTAATTATGCACAAAAGACGACAAAGTTATAAATGCACACAAGACGACATATTTATACACAAAGACGACAAGGTTATACGTACTAAACAACATAGTTAAGTGCACAAGACGACATAGTAATACACACAAGGCAACATAGTTGTGCATATAAGACGACACATTTATACACACAATACAACACAGTTATGCACACTAGAACATAGTTATGCACATAAGACGACATATTTATGCACACTAGGACATAGTTATGCACTTAAGACGACATATTTATACAAACAAGACAACATAGTTATGCACACAAGACGACATAGTTATGCACACTAGGACATAGTTATGCACATAAGACGACATATTTATACACACAAGACAACATAGTTATGCACATAAGACGACATATTTATGCACACAAGACAACATAGTTATGCACAAAAGACGACATAGTTATGTACACAATATAGCATAGTTATGCACACAAGACGACATATTTATGCACACAAGACAACATAGTTGTGCACAAAAGACGACATAGTTATGTACACAATATAGCATAGTTATGCACACAAGACGACATAGTTATGCACACATTATGACATAGTTATGCACACACGACGACATTGTTATGCACATAAGACTACAAAGTTATGCAAACAAGACAACATAGTTATGCACACAAGCCGGCATATTTATCCGCACAAAACAACACAGTTATGAACACAATACAACATAGTTATGCACACAATACGACTTAGTTATGCACACAAGACGACTTAGTAATGCACACAAGACAACACAGTTATGCACACAAGACAACATTGTTATGCACACAAGACAACATAATTATGCACACAAGCCAACATTTTATACATACAAGATGGCATAGTTGTGTACACAAGACAACGTAGCTATGCACACAAGACAACATAGTAATGCACACAAGGCAATATAATTATGCACACAAGACAACATGTTTATAATACAAGATGACATGGTTATGTACATAATACAACATAGTTATGCACACAGGACCACACATTTATGCACATAGGACGACAATTATGCACACAAGACGACACAGTTATAAATGCACACAAGACGACATATTTATACACACAAGACGACAAGGTTTTAGTACAAGATAACATAGTTATGCACACAAGACAAAATAGTTATGCACATATCATGACATAGTTATGCACACTCGACGACATATTTATACACACAAGACAACATTGTAATTCACACAATACGACATAGTTATGCACACAAGACTACAAAGTTATCCACACAAGACAACATAGTTATGCACACAAGTCGACATATTTATCAACACAAGACAACACAGTAATGCACACAATACAACTTAGTTATGCACACAATACGACATAGTTATGCACACAAGACGACATAGTTATGCACACAAGACAACACAGTTATGCACACTAGACAACATAATTATGCACACAAGCCAACATAATTATACATAGAAGATGGCATAGTTGTGTACACAAGACAACATAGTTATGCACACAAGACAACATAGTTATGCACACAAGACAACATGAGTATGCATACAAGATGACATATTTACGTACACAAGACAACATAGTCATGCACACAAGACAATATAGTTATGCACACAAACACACAATAAAAATAAGTTATACACGCGCTTTACAACTTAGTAATACACACAAGAAAACATAGTTCATTAAAAAATATCAATTTATGTTGGAATTAATGTTTGATACGTTTAGGCTTAAATAAACTACATCCTGTTAAAACACAAATAGTCAACGCAAAATCTGAAACAGGGTGTGTGTATCGAAATAGTTCGTATCGGATAAGTGCCGACCTTTAAACACCCGTGAAATTGATGACGTGTATTAATGATTGCCTACCTGCAATTTCATCGGCTGAAAAAGCATGTTGTATTCCAAATTGTAGTATGTTATTTCTCGATTCAGAATACATAGCGCGTGTCGTTTGGAACAATTAATTGGCAATACTTACCTCATATGAGATATGCTGATAACACGACAATACATTTCAAGTCGCATAAAGTTACTTATGATGTTTTATGTCAGAAGAATGCTATGTCCATAATTTGAAAGCGCCAAGAGATGCAAATGAAGCGTTGCCAACAAAAGGTAAGGTATCTCATTGAAAGTGTTTTATTCGTTAAACGAATTTGATTTCATGAAAATCTGTTAATAATAGTATTATCCTTACGTTTCATACTTCCCAGGTATTGTATAGGGCCTAATTGATGATTTCAGTGTAATATCGTATTTTGTATAATAGAAAAAACAAATGACGAGATTTTCTTTGATCACGAGTTAAATAAAGTAGGATGCTACATTGAAATAAAACAATATTTCTTTGATGGTTATGTTTCGAGATTGATTGTTATTCTAGTTCTATTTTGTATTTAAGTATCCAATTTTTGACCGCCGATGACGTGGATTGTCGTTCCGAGGCCGGATTGTGGAGAAATAGTTACCCAAGATCTTCATAAAAGTTGAATATTTTCGCGCGTTTCAGAGCAAACTTTTATTTTTGCATACAATGTGTGTTTTCGGTCCGTTATCGTTGTGTGTTTAAACGTAAAAACCCGGGCGTTATTGGTAGGAAACGTGCATTATTCAGTAATTTCACGTGTCGTTAATGACCGACATTTTGTTTTACATTAGCGGTATCAGGGCCCGCATCATAACAATGGACGCTGAGAGACTTGGTTTCTAACCGAAAGTGGGTAAACGATGCAAACTTTCGCACAAAAACATATTTCAACATATATAGCTGCATAAAAATATGAAAAAATCACTAAAACTTACATATTTTCTTCTGAGTTGTCTTTTCCTGGCAAGCTGAAGTGTGTTTACTAGAAAGTATTTTCTGCAGTTGTTATCATTATTTGTTTGCATTAAAAGCAGTAAAGTAAGTCTAAAACGTTTGACTCTTTCCAACTTGAGGTATATCTGTCAATTTTATTCAGAACAAACGAGTTATATGGACATGATTCCATGACGTCGTATGCAATGAAAAAATAGTTTTCCAATATTTTTTTCTCTGATACTGAAGATGCTGTTCATTTTATCCAGAACATTTTAACATTTTTTTTTCAGTTTAAATTAGTTGCCAAAACATATGAATGTTAAAGTGGGAATATATGGGTAAATAATCGATTACCCGATAGGTATTGAGAGTAAATAAACCAAGTAATCCAGTAAATGTCTTAAAAAACACCCCTCCAAATGGACTGAATACTGAAAATAATGGCGTCAAAACAAAAATGCAACTGTAGAGTTATTTTACGGCCCTTATCAAGCTTAATGTAAAAATTTTCAATGACATCGCTCGTGACGTCACACAAGACCTGTTATGGGAGTTATATTGAACTGACTGTTTTTGCATTTTCGTGACATTAAACAGCTTCTTTAAACACAAAAGTTACTTATGGTGTGTATTTTATGCGACTCACTCGGGCTGTAAACCATTTTGCGGGCCTTTGCAGATGGTAACGCCCTCAAAAAGGTGTATTAACCTTATAACAAAGCACTTATGATCCTTATAATAACCGTTATATGCACGAATTCCGAAAAAAATGAACAGGACATAAATATAAATACATCAAAATAAATATAACTTCGATTTTATGTTCGAACCTTTGTATTTGGCCCATGTTTTGTGCATTCAGCTTCCATAAAACGTTTCAAAAGTGGGATTGCCATTTCTCTAACAATGGTATCTGTTGTGCTTACTTCGAAAACGTCTTTATTTAGTCATATGCAATTTGTAAATCAAATTTTTACTTTTGACGTAATCAACTCATTCAAACGTGAAGTACTTGAGGTGTCTGATCATGGGTAGACACTAAGATTGTTTTTAAAGGATTTTTTTAAAGTTTTCATTTTCACTGTCTAGTTTGCAGTGAAAATAGCAAATTTATCCTTTCACTGTTGTTACTGCACTTGCTTAACTCCATATTTTATGGTTGATTGATTAATTTATTCATTGATCGACTTGATAGTTGATTGCCTGATTAATTGATTGATTTGTATCCAAACAGTTCGAACTATTATTTTAAAATACATATACATGAAAGGTTTGTACTAGAACTACCAGAGTGTATTAATGCATAATATTATCCTTTATGTACTTAACAAATTGTTAAAAGAAGCAATTCCTATCTACAAAACTCGCCTATAGTAGTTTTATAAACATTAAAAAGTAGCCAATACCGAAGATGATAATTACCACAATCAACATATCACAGGATCACCATTGCGCTGTTATGCATGTGCGTTTACCTACTAATGATGGTCCTTAATTAAATTACTACATCACACGTCTACGGTTATTGCTACATTTGTTAAAAAATTCATCATATCCGTAGTGTATTAATGAGAGTTTTGTATTTTTCCGAAGTCAACCAGAGCGTAGTTATGCCGATATGTCATATTTATTTATAAGTAGATATTTAAATTTCCGTTACATAATAAAACCAATAAAATGCATTTTATTGTATTAATATGTCTATAAAAACGTTTAAGTAAAAGGGAATATGCACATTTTCACTAGAACATTACCTAATTAGGGATAATGTATATGTCACTAATTCGTGAAATGCAAACTTGATTAATAAGGATGTTATATTATATAATTGTATGTACTATATAATGTTTGTAATTAATTTCTTTAATTGTGTTTAATTTCTGTTTCGAAATTGATAAAAATTTACCTAATTGCTAACGCATTTTAATCGGGAGATTTAAGTCTCTGCTTTTAGCAAAACATGTACAAGATTATAAAAATAAGCGGTATTCCCACGCTGTACGATAGCGGTAATCAGAAGCCGAATATTTGAGTATGATTTACACTGCTGTGGTAGTTCGCTGGTGTACGATAGAGGTAATGGAGAAACCCGAATTTAGGGTCTGCATTAGGCGGCTATGGTAGCGGAAAGGATATAGCTTACTCTCGTTTAGGACCTGTTATGCCAAGCCTCGTGATTTTCGTTAAGTTCTTCGTAAATGTTTGACTGCTGTGCTTGTCCCTGTAGGTTCTATTACATAACGTATCAAGTATTTGTAACTTTCGAATTTGGTAATGATTGCTTTCACTGCGCAATATGCAAATGCATAGTATGAACATAACAGCATCAGTTTGTTTGAAGATGTTCATTAACATGGCGTCTAATAACAGCGCTCCCTGCTCCCTTGACAACAGCTTAAGAACTACTCTTTTTAAAAGGTGCATTTAGGTTCATCCAATATTCTTTACTAAGCAGACAGCAGACATTAAGCTGGGAAAAGCTCTTCGCAAAGTTTAAAGGCCTTCCTACAGGAATTTACGCCAGCTTTAATTGATTAAATGAGTCTTTTCATTGACAGTGACGGTGATTGGCCTTCGGTGATTAGAGAAAAGTACGTCGAAAGTTCACTAAAAACACTAAAAATAGTGCTAAATGGAATTGTGTTGTAAGTCCATAACCACGTGTTCAATTATATGTCTTCAAATGTTCCAAGCGACATTAAAAAAACTAGTTCTCAGTAGGCGGATTGTTACATTATGACGTCTCTTCTTGTAAGTGAATATCTTAACTAATAGCCGTGGATTAGAAACCGATACGCGATTTCATTGGCTTGAAATTGTAATCGAATTGCAATTCATCAAATGTGAAGATGTTTATTATCGTTTTCAAAATTTTGTATAATAATACATAAGTTCGAACACTATTGTTGAACATAAGGTTAGATGTTTCCGTATTTTATCGATTAAATGAAGAATGTAAAGAACAAGTCGTTTCAAAATGTTCCACTTTCAGTCTTACTTTTTAATCGATTGATATGTCCGATATGCCGGGTTCAACGGTTATTCCAATCAGTACATATCGAGGGACGACAATAAATAAATCACATCTCTTCAACGATTTTGATTGGATTTAATTCGGTCACATGATAAGTGCAAAAGTGAGGCATTGACTCGTGGGCGGAACCTAAAGGACGCATTGACATGAGCGAAATTACCCACTTACGATATGTTTGGCTACTAACCAACCGGCAATAAAGGTTATAACAACTAAATAATTTAAGAAAATTCTAAAATAAATCGACCGATTTGCACGCGATTTCTATTGTTTGCCGGCCAACAACACCATGTACGGGATGCAAGTAGAACATTTCATACCTTTAGAAACCAGGTTTTAATGAGAAACAATAAACAATAAAGGCGTCCTCCGACCTTCGCTTGTTTGACATATGATCAACAATTACAACAAAATAAAGGTGCAGCAAACACAAAAGATAGCGGCGGGGTGCGTTCTATGGAGTGTTTACAACCTTCCATCCAATGATTTTAATCATATTTTTGGCGATTTCTATTTGAAAGCCAGGAATGAGGATGGAGAGTTATATAAAAATTCTACACTTATTTTACACATTCATGGGCTCCAGCGTCATTTGGCTTTATACAGAGATGTAAATAAGATAAGAAAATTCACTCAAATCAGTATCAAACTCAACGAAACTAAAGAGCCAGGGAAAATAAACTGTGGAGCATCACCAGCCAATTACATGCAACAATGTACCTAGGGCGTAGGTTCTTACAACTAGACATATTCAGCTAAACATTTGCAGTACAATGTATTATATAAATCAATATTCTTAATAGTATTAAGATAGTCGATATCGCTTCATCAGGTCGATAAATCAACATATCGACCTCACTGAAGTGAAATAATTGTATAATTTATTGACCTACCTACCTACCTACCTTCCTACCTACCTACCTATAAAAATAGGTCAATGTTTACCTTTCCATCAAATTCCAAATCTCCTGCACAATGGTTCTGTTCCTGTCTCTTATATCATTTCCCACCACTACAATTGAAGTTGAAAACATGTTTTAGTAAATCTGACCCCATCCACTTTATTTATCTACCGGAACAAACATCTGCTTTTCAGTTTTTGTATAGTGTTCTTGAAATATACATTATGATTAGCAAGGCAACAAATCCATTTGCATTATTAATAAAGCTTTCTCTACGATGGAGCATAAATAACAGATAAGAACACATTTTTCACGTTAAGTTTACAGGTTTTTGTATCATTTATATATAAATACATTACCATATACATAAACATGTTGGATTTTTTTCTTTTCCAAAAATTACTTTCATGACAAATACTATATTAAACATTTAAACAAGAAGGTAAAATATTGCTTATATATACTTTATGTTAACATATCAACTCCTTTTTTCCATTAATTTATAATCCGACTAACATATTTATCAAGATACTATAGCGACTCTTCCGATATATATTTACCTAACATAGATGCTTCAAACAGGGTGCCTACAAATCATAGAAAATGTAACTCCTTGAATTTTCCCTGACCAAATCCCATGTTTTCCTGACCAAATCCCATGTTTCCCTGACCAAATCCCATGTTTTCCTGACCAAATCCCATGTTTCCCTGACCGAATCCAATGTTTCCCTGACCAAATCCCATGTTTCCCTGACCAAATCCCATGTTTCCCTGACCAAATCCCATGTTTTCCTGACCAAATCCCATGTTTCCCTGACCAAATCCAATGTTTCCCTGACCAAATCCCATGTTTCCCTGACCAAATCCCATGTTTCCCTGACCAATCTATCGCTGACTATATGAGCTTAATTGATCATCTTTGAGCATAGTTATTATTGATGGCCGCCATCCACCTCATCAGCTTACCACCTTTTCTCGTACAATGAAATTTCTCTTCATAATTTTACACTTCGCCCTCTTTTGGAAGAAATATTAAGTTATTATTTTAAATAATGTTTTCTTTATTTGTACTCAGTACAATGATGCTTTTTACTATGAACCTCTATCTCCTAAACCTTATGTTTATTTTTATTTGTTTTATTATTTCATTTCCTTAAGTTAATGCATATTGTGATAAGATTTACCTTTTTACGTTTTTTTCTTTTTTTCAGGATTCTTGGAATAAGAGTGAAGTTAATGCACGTAAACTGGTTTAAATTCACATTTTCCTGACCGTTCCAAGGCGGTACCTAACAATCCTTGATAAACATATCTGGGTTTTTTATATAGTATATATATTGTGTCGATCGTGGAGTGTTGTGCTGTTGTTGCATGTTGTTGTTTGTGCTTATTTTGATTTTGTGTTCTATGTCTTTGACGTTTACCCTGTACCATTAAACGGGGTTTATGTTTAAACATTTCGCTACTGAGCTTGTTTCTTAAGGCTTTAATATAAATATCAATGTTAAGTTCGAAATTCTTGATCAGAGTGATTTGGATAGTTTGCTGAATAAACTCTTCACTGACGTGCGAAAACGTGATGGCCAAATATATGAAACCACATGCCATCAGGTTAGAGGTAAATTGACATCTGAAAACAATTGGAAGATTATTTGATATTATGAATGACAAGGAGTTTAGGGAATCAAATCGGCATTTTCAGGTTTGTAACTACCATTAAATTATTTAATTGTGAATTTTGTTGTTATTTTGTGCCAAAGCAAATGTAAACGTTGCACTAACGGCCATTTTTATTGGCGTTTGGTTAGATATTTGACACAGGCATACAGGTATTTTCAATAATCATACAATTTTCTAAGACGTTTTTAGAATTATAACAATATCGTACTTTTAATTTGCCATGTTAATGTCTATTTACTTATTCTGAACTGCATGAAAAGTATTTTGCTAATTTTACTTATTTTCAAATAAATCAACACTGACGATATGGTACGTTTTTCTTTTCTTTTAGGCTGTAATGGCTGTAAGTAAGCGATGCAGAGTGGGAACAATAAATCACTATCCCGTCATCAGTCAGTTGGGCCGGTATCGCATTTACTCGTCCATCTACATGTTCCTAGATACGCCTATGGACATTGTCAACAAAGCTCAATTTGACATCATACTCTACCTCTTTCGGCGGGTGACCAAGACATGTAAAAATATACCTATGGAATTAAACGGCATTGAAAGACGGGGTTGAATTTTTTCTGCAAGGACAAGCTAACCAAAACACAGAGAGACGGACAAGGAAAACACTTCAGGAATCATGCCGGAATCACCATGTATTCATTCTATTTGTGATTTTTGCAGACCCCAGTAAGGTAGCCAGCTGATAAAGTTGATCAGGATTATAACATATCTATGAACTAAAAACTAATTGTCTTTCTTGACTTTTTGTTGTTGTATATTACACTGGTACAATA
Source organism: Mya arenaria (assembly GCF_026914265.1). NCBI lineage: Eukaryota > Metazoa > Mollusca > Bivalvia > Myida > Myidae > Mya > Mya arenaria. Next base: position 1,149,573 of record NC_069134.1, read on the forward strand.
ATAAAATTAAAAGGACAGTGCATGAGAAATCAAAGATCTTAAGCATATCGACCAAGCCATTCTCACATTTATTTAAATACCCTGACACGGGACAACGAAAAGCCGACTCATCCGAATTAAAAAAAAAAATATCACCAATCCCAACACGTTTGTGTTGGATTGTGCGATGTTTACATCCACAATTGAACGGTCTTGTTAAATATTTTCGTCGTGAAAACAGCAAACTTATTATTGAAAATTAAAGTGAAACAAAAGAATAATTATTTGTGTCAAATTTATTTCTTTTGCGTTTATGGATCACACAAAAAATTGCATACATTTGTACATTGTAAGATTTTATACCGGGTCCTTCTCTGAATTTGTCGACCAGAGAAGTGGAACTAACATTTGTCATTTTGAAGTTATTCTTTCTGTTCTTATTCGGGATTGATATCTAATCACAGATGACAGTTTGATGACATATTGACACGCACGGTATTTTGCGACATGCCGCAAACCGCCATGATTATTTTCACATCTACGTCTCGACTTATCCGACGTCGACATAGCGAGGTTCGACTGTAATATAAAAAAAAAGAATTGTACGTTTCAGGATCAGTATATTGTTCGGTCGCTTCATTTGAAGCATACCTCAGCCATCTATATCCAGATCAAAAAAGCCTTTGACAACTACCAAAAGTTTCATTTACTGAAGGCATTACAGTGTGGTATTGTCAAAGCGTATTAGGTGAGAAAAGGCTCAAAAGTTTTATGTCAGAGAGTACAATGTGTGAATTGTCACAAGTGTACACTAACCATTCCGAGTAACAGGTGCAACAATATTATCCAAGGTATGTATGGGGCAGCCCAAATCATGTCAGTAACAGGGCACAAGTCAGTGCAGTCGTTATCTGAGGGTCGATACGGATAAAAAAAACTGATGATTGGCCAAACAAAGCAAATTTGATCCAGGTTCCGACACAGGCTGCTATACCAGTGCGACAACCACCTACGGCCCTTCCTGTAGTAGCAAATGCAGGAGCTGGTGAACTTGGAGGTATAAACATTGCAGAAATATTTGGGGATTTCGATCGTAGAGATCCACTGTTATGGAACACACAAGTACAACGCAGTACACACAAGCACGGAGGCATTTTATGGAAATGTCACTTTCATTTAAAATTTTATAGGGTTAAAACACCTTTTTAGATCCTTACCATGTGCAAAGGCCCGCATAATGGTTTACAGCCCAAGTGTTCAAAATAACCTCAATAACAGGTACTTGTGTGACGTCATGAGCGATGTCATTGAAAAAGTTTTACATTAGGCTTGATACGGGCCGCAATGTTACTCGAAAGTTGCATATTGTTTCGATGCCATTTTTTTCAGTCTTCAGTCGATCGGTAAGTGTGTATATTTTAGAAATTCACTGGATAACTTGGATTATTTACACACAATACTTATCGGGTAATCGATTATTTACTGATATAGTCCTACTTTCATTTATATGTTTTGGCAACTAATTAAAACGGAAAAAAATGTAAAAAATGTTCTGGATAAAATGTACATCATCCTCAGCATCAGAGAAAAATATTTGAAAACACTTGTTCATTGCATACGACGTAATGAAATCATGACCATAATAAGCTCTTCAGAGCTTGTGTTCTATATGTTGTAAACCCGGCTTCATAAATAAATAACTTGAGTAAATTTACATTTTACTGACCGTTCCAAGGCGGTACCTAACAATTCTTGATAAACATACCAATTATTAATATTATTGGTTTAATTAAAAAGTATTGTGATAGTGTTGGCGTCTAGATCAATGTCAACAGGTTATCGACGCGATATATTCGTTACGGGGTAAGTAGGTGATCGGAAATGAGAAATATGTTTTTATGTAACGGATATCTACCATATTCACCATAGACGCTTTTGAAATAGATTGTCTAACATTAAATATAATTTTGTAAAATCTTCAATGTATCCGTTCCAAATGTGTAGATAATTGCAATTGTTTATATGTGTTTCACAGAAATGCACACACAAGGGTTGAGCCATTAATAAACATTCGAATACTTCATCCACAGAGTTATCAATTACCTTCCAACAGTCATTGACAATATGTCTTCATTCATAATAATGAAATTGTTTTTTCTGCTACAATACCGGCGGGATTTCAAGAGCCAATGGCTGACTGGATCAATTTATCGGTAAGATACTGAGGGCGGAAAACAGGCATGTGCCATTCACTTGCTCATAGTGCGCGAGAGGTATCAACATTCCTGCTAGTTGAGCGACGCTGTCTAGATTGTCTAAAGTAACGTTGTGGAAATAGTTTTGTTTTATTTAACAGTGGGATTCATCCAATCCGTATTCAATACATATTGAACAAATAAATATAGTGTTCATTTGATTCCTCAAAATAAAAATGGAATAAAAGTACACTTTTTGGAATGCAATTTGTTTAACAATTGTATGTATACATAATTTGAACTTACTTCATTTCTTATATTTTATTGTAGAATAATTGAAGATTACTAAGAGTAGCAAGGGATACTGGAAGTAAGGTTTTTCATATTGTTTTTTCAATCTAATATAGCTATTCACTGTTAAATTGAATAAGGAAAACCATGTATGAATAGTGAACAACAGTCTGAGAGAAAATTGACAGTGACATAGGGATTAGGAAAACAAAACAAAATTCAAATTAAAATAAGATTGCAAATTCTTCTTCCGTACTGGACATACTTTACAGTGTGGATTCTGTATTTGATAACAGGATTAAAGAACCACAAATAGTCGCCGACGGAGTCTTTAATTGTTTTCAATAATGCATTTTTTAAATTTAACATTGGAGCCATTGTGCAATAGAAGCGGATTTTACCAAGGGTTTAATGTTTCACCGTTCGAACACCCGTCTCAAGTGTTCGTTAACGAATGTCTCGGTCATCAGCACTGTATGACTGTTTCCGAGTGTTCTAAACGCATAGACAAGCATGTTACACCCGGGCTCGTTGAGTGGTTCATAATTGCCCTGTACAGCGTTATATTAATCTTGGGTCTGGTGGGTAACGGTCTTGTTTGTTTTGTGGTGGTGCGTACGTCTCACATGCGTACTGTCGTGAACATTTTCATCGTAAACCTTGCGGTTGCGGATTTCCTCGTGCTCCTGGTATGCCTGCCTCCCTCCGTTCTTGCCGACACCACCGAGTCGTGGTACCTGGGTGACATCATGTGCAAAGTCGTGCCATTTCTTCAGGTAAGATGCCTCATCATTTTATCATTTAATATTACGCGCGGACAACGTAAAATAGTTATAAAAGCACTAATTATTGTAGATTTACTCGCGTTTACCTGTAATTTGACGGATTATATTTATCTAAAAGGTTTAAGTATGCGCTCGTATCATATACTAGGTCACTTCTAAAATAGTAGATTCCGGATTAAGAAGGCGGTAAAAAAATTTGCACAATCGTTTCGTCTTGTCGTTTTTAGAATTTCAAAGAAAAGAAAAGAAAACATCCTTAATACTTTGATTAGTCGTGTTTGATTTTTGCAGTTTGATTTTTCATTATAAATATATGTGGGATTCATTTGTTTTTTTGTTCATAAAGATTCAACCTTTTTTAGGAGTAAAAGTAAGAAAAATGTGATTGCTGCATATAAGTTGTTTTCTAAGTATGTATTGACTTATCGTTGATAAATCGGCAGTATAGCGATGAAATGAACAATGAAAAATGCAAGGTAGTCGTTATGAAATGTTGTTTATTCAGTGTTATACTTTTAAACAAGTTATTTACGAGCGGCAGTCCATAGAAATTATCGTGTTGATTACCTTGTGAATTTATAAAATACTGCCGCGGTCTGGATAATCCTCAAAGTAAATTGCAAATTTAGTTTGTTAATTTCTGCTATCAGTTAACTCAACTCAGTATTCGGTATTATGTTATTATCACATAATACTTAATTTGTTTTCAAATTAGAACTTTTTATCCATTATTTACTCAAGGTTTAATATTAAGCTAGAATAATTCATATATGCGTTGCAACTTAAAAAGCTGTACTTAGAATTTGAGCAAATTTTACGGAAGAAGATTATATCAGATTTCAAATCAAAAAGTATAAACGTTTTCCCGGAAATGTCTTTATACAATATAAGAATGTTTATGAGTCAAAATTATCGGAAAAACACCATAACAATGTCTTGAGGCTTTGTGGTGAATGCAGCTATTTCTTACATTTTTTATCCATTTTTGTAGCCAGGAAATAAATTTCAACACTATTTTCCATTATTTATTTGAGTAACTTTCTTATTTGTAAATATATCATCAAGAACTCTCAAGACATTGAAAATTAGGTATGCTGAGGCATTTTTACATAACAGCAAAGTAAAAATGTCGACAGACTTTTCTCAAAGAATGTGAATGCTTTTTGATCCAAAATGTAATAAAATCTTCTTTAGTAAAATTTGTTCAACTCCTCACTACCCCAAAACATGTCATCAAGAATGTGTTTTTTAATCCGAAAAAATCATCTTTCCTCTTAACTAAATAAAACATAAACTTTTGAAATGTTTAAATTTTTGACCTTCCCCATCCACTTTTGCACTGTTCAAGTCCTTAATAATATATTTTGCACGAAAGTATTTTACTAATTGTGTACACATGTACAATTGCCTATTGTATTCCGAAATAAATTCTTGAAACGCTTATTAGGTTAAACATAGTAAGCACGACTCTCTCAATGCCCAGATTAGTATGTCCTAGTGTTATAGGTCTCTTATGTCAATTGTGTGTGTTTCTTATGGGGTGTGAAGATCTGCCCACGCCCATTGGTTGCATAACGGCTAGAGTGGATATGTTTAAGTATCATGACATACAATAGAAGTGACTGCAATTCTCGGTAAAATCCAGGTATTTTAGAAATACTGAGGTAACGTGATACAATGTTTAATTTTCAATTTTTAATTGCAAGAACAGATGCATATTAGAGTTGAATACGATATTAGTATTAAGACAGTAACTTTAATTGTAACTGCTATACACAATCTTTATTAAATCAGATCCATAATATATTTTAAATTAATAAAAGTACAGAGACTTGAAGCAGTGGGAGAACGCAGTTTTTAATATCAAACTAAATTGGTTTTAATTAATATCAAGTGAGTATTAATCACTGAAACACAACATTTAATAAATGTTACATTTACCTCCTAAACTGATTACAACTCGAGTGTATTGTAAGAGGTCGAAAAAATACGTTTTTTTGCAAGTAATATGAATCACAAACACACCAAAACAGCATGCGCTCTGAAGGGACAATGGGTCTTCTACGGATAACTATTTGAAGTATTAATTAATATGCATGGTGTGTATCAGGGTTTGATTTGTTAAGAAAAGACCACATTTTAACGATATATATGTGATCAATCACCTAAGCCCGATAATCATGGATCTTGCTTAATTTAGTCCTTACTCCTTAGTTTAGCGGCAGTTTGACGTTACTCGAAATCCAATAAAGCTGCCCGGAATCCAATCCCTCCGTGATCAAAACGTGCCTAATTTGAGATTTCCATCAGGATAGGGGATCTGGAATTCCGCCTCGTTAGTGTCAGTTCTTTGAGGTCAGTTCAACACCAAGTTGACCAATACACATATTGTACCCATCGATTGTGTAATATTCACTACTGCAGATGATTTGCTTAACAACGTTGACATAGAAACAGTGTCTAAGGATCAAGGGTGTCAATAATTCGATGAAGCTGTTCATGGCACCCATCTACTTACCAAAAGTTATAAAATCCTGAAAATGGAAGAATGAAAGATACACATCGGAGTAGTGCTACAAAATCTATACAGAAAAACGTGTTTAGAGCCTCTTAATCTAGACTTGAAATACACCGTTCACTCGTTACTTCTCATCTGAACGACATTTTGCCCTTATCTGTTGGAGATGAAACTACTTTATATGTAACTTGCAACTGTTGTCGAAATTGTTTTTATTGTCTATCAGCATGAAACTCACTTAGTCTATCAGAATCAGCTAGAAAACCAGCGTCAGTCTGTTCGTTTAAACATGCTCTCAATGAAAGCAATCCGACCATTCCGGGACAACTCTATTTTGGATCAAGAGAAATTTCTTTTCAACTTGCCCAACTTCACATGCACTGTAGCTCCTTACACGAACATCTGTTTCCAAAGAAAATCATTGAAGTCCCCAGTGTACCTTTTATGTGGAGAAATCGAGGAAAAGCATCACGTTTTCTCCACTTTTCCTGTATTTAAACAAACTACTCAACAGCCTCAGTCCTTTCATTCACGTTACACTTCAACCCTTGCTATTCGGTGATATACAGGCTCCATCATAAAACAATATTCAAACAGGTGCATGCATATACATCAAGCACAAACTTTTAGCGTAAAATCCCGACCGACTTTGACATTCTACTCCAACTGATTTTAAATCCTCTTCCATTCATACTTTCACGCTATTGCCCCCTCTTTCGAAAAAGCGCTCTCTCAACTCCCCGCCCTCCTCTCTCTCTCTCTCTCTCTCTCTCTTTCTCTCTCTCTCTCTCAATAATCTTACGTATTTATTATTTTAATAAAAATTTACGGGAAAAAAATCAACATTATTTTGACATTTAGAAAAAAACATCTTTATATATGTAAACAGCTTTGTTTTCACCAAAGTCGATTTGATTAGTGCAGAAGAGAGACTGTGAACAAAAGTTCATTTCGGTAGAACGTTTACTATTTAGCATTATTATTCATCATATTTGATTGTTTTTCATTGTTTTTTATCAGTTTTAATGCTCATGATTTATGTAATTCTATCTGAAATAAATACGAGCTCAATTTAAGTTGCTGCACAAGGCTTTATTAACGTTTGCGTCACTTGCGTTCGTCCCTTTATTTAAATAAGAACGCGATGTTTCATGCGCTATGGTGACGAATCAATTTTGTTACAAAACAGACGTTTTTGTTACACAATGAATTGGATTCTCGCTTCCGGTTTTAACGCATGATACACCACGACATCAGAAAACAATTATTTTCAAAACAAGAATGAGCTGTGTTGTAAGAATAAATGGAAGCTCTCATTTCTAGCCTACCCTTATCATCGCTGTTACCAATGTTATTGCCACGATGTGAAACAATAAAAAACATATTATGAAGATCCGGCCACACAATATAGGTTGATTCCAAACTTATCGATTTTTTTATATTTTAATTGATGGTCATGTTTAACTTATTGGACTTTTATGATCAAAACATAACAATGCATTTGATTACAGATAAAATACAAGCTGTTTTTTAATTAATACATTTCCACAATTGCCACAGTTAAAAGCGCCAATATATTGCTCATATTTTTATTGATTATTTTTGAATCCACCTATCTATGCGCCTTATATGAGCTTGCGCACGTATCAATAAAACATAAATATAATAATGGAAATAACTGTGGAAAACACTCTAATCTATTACAAAAATTATGTTTAAAGGTACCAGGAACAAGGCCAAACAAACACCAAACAAGCGACTAAACGCTAACAAGCGACAAACCGCTAAACAACAGTACGCATTAAACAGTTATCATATATAGCTTCTGGGTCTTGAGACTGTCACTAAAAAGTATACAATAACTTTATCTGACTGCTGCGCTTGAACCTGCGGTTTCCAGTATCGTATCGCTTTACATCTTCTTTGGTATTTGTTTGGCTTTGATTTTTTGACCCGAAAACAGTATTTCTGTCTACAATTTTCGCATCTGGTTCCGAGCCTTAAGTTGTTTTAGTAGGTTTTCTTTTCGAAAAACAAACTCAATAGGTCAGGGGCGATATTCAATAAGCAAATTAGATTGAACTTAAGTTTAAGATTAGAAACTAATGAAACTGATTTGATTGGCTTGTATACTAAGCTGACAAATAAGCTGATTGTAATCACTGAAGCTTGTCTAAGGATAAGAATGCTATTAATATTGTTGGGGCATACTGTACCGAAGCCCTTGTTGTTTTGTGAACTATAATCCACTGTTATTCACATACATCTATTATCAAATAAATCGAGCTATTAAAGCCGCAGTACACTTCTCTGTGAGTTCTCATACGAACGAATTGAAAGTGTCCTTTCTAGAATCCTACAATTATTTTTGACTGAATATGTAAGAAATTAAGATGCACAGAGATAATTTAATATGAAAATTACTGAATAATTGTGTAAATAATTTCTTGGGTTGTATCATAGGACTTAACATTTCCTGACAGTCAATAATGAGATGTCTTTATTTGTCACCCAAAATGACTGGCTATAAGGCATAATATATGTTTGAAGCTTATGTCAATATTTCTTTTTTATAGGTTTATACCTTGTTCCTATATAAACCAACCCGAAACACAAAGTTTTGACAATTGTTTTAAATGAGTGATTATTAGTGTTATATGCTATTAAATATTGATTCAATTAACTTGTGACGCGAAAAACTGCCACAAATTTTAATGGTATAATTGGCAAATGCAATACAGGTGTTGATTTTAAAACGTTATTCCCATTGAAATTGTCACGGTAGTATTGAGGAACGTCTTCGTATTTCGTAGAAGTGATTTGCACAGTGAGCAGCATTGAAAGACATGTTACAGTATGCAACACTTATGACATGATATCTGCTCGAATTTAAAAACGTACATTAACCATACAACAGCTTAATTCTTTAGATTCGTCAGTCCTAGGATAAGATCAGTTTTTCGAACGGCCAAAAGTGATACATTGATATCATACAGACATATTTAATTGATTTCCTTTTCGTCGACTCTTCTGACAATTAAATACAAATTGCTTTAGAAGATGGCATTCCGAAAAAGGCGTCAGTGTGCGGATATTCAAATATATTTAAACTAATTACGGCATTTGCTTTTCGATACATACGTGTTTAAGTTTGCATTGAGTAATGAAAGGAAAATATCAGTGCGAAAGTCACTTTTTTAATTATTTATTAGGTATTATACCTCATGAATACAATGCCATAAGAACGCACGTATGAGCACATGTAAACAAGACAGTATTGAAAACAGAAACACCATTTTTTACATACGCGTGTATCATTTAGCTTGGAGAGGACGTGTAAGCCGATGTATTATGATAAATATGAGATTTGTTTAATTTTCAGTATTACAATGACACAAATAGACAATTTTGCTTTAATAACTCTTCTATTGCCATGTCCTGTTGTTTACTATGTACAATTTCACCCACAAAGACCAAATATAAAACATAATTATATCTTTGACTAGATATCGTAATGAAATAGACACTTTTTATTCGAATTCAAGATCCCTGATTGGACAATAAATTGCGTGACGATGGAAACTAATATTATGAAGATGCGATACTCCAAAAAACCTTCCATGGTATTTATATCATCCAAAAAGTAATTGTTATCGCAGATGCCTGATGTCTGTCTGAAATATCATATTTGCTAAATATCATTGATCCTAAGTGATGCGGTGTATGAAAAATGAAATGTCCAAAAGATGGTAATACAATTATACTCAAAGAAATATCTTTTTCAATGTGTTAGAATTGTTTTTCTTTACATTACAATGTTCTCTCCCTTATAATATGATGCTTACAATTATATATGTTTAAAATTCACATAGCAATGCTTCTTTTGCACGTACGCAATAACTTCTGAATAAAACTTGAAACTCTTGCTAAAATATGATCAATAAATTGAATAAAATGAAATAGAAAACTAATTCATTAAGAATGATACATGAAATGATTTAACGTTTAGAAAAAAACACAACATTTTAGTACATGTATACATTGATAATGTTCAGGTTAGATAAAGACATTAAAGCGACGCTTTATTGAGCTGAGTTCCACAAAATGTTTTTTAACAACACACTTGAAATAAAAACAATTACTTTATTTAGTCTTATCAAACAAGATGTCTTTATTTTTTTAAGAATTTGCCATATCGAACATGATATTAAGAAGTGTATTACTGAATGACATTTGTCTTGTTAACTCTTAAGAAAAAGAAATCGTAGAATACCTTTACAGGAAAACACACTATTTTTGCCGTCAAACAACCATTATTAGTTCCCTGCAGAAATACAGTAAAATATAACAAGGAGAGTGCTTTTTCCATGACCGTCTCAAAACTCCTAAGCCAAGCTACTGAAAACACGCAATACAACACATACGATTATCATCAATACTGAACGAATCTTCGAAGTAACTCTTTCAAATAACACATTTAGACGACATGTCTTCCCGTTTAGCTACAATGATTACACATAGGCTTGTCCGTATAGCGTCTATTGTATTTAGAGATTGCCGTTTTTTTATTAGCTGTTTTAGGACTCGGCGTTCGATTGGGCTTGCTTTGGGACCGCAACTAAGAAAATACTCTCACTTGGCAAAGCAAAAGATCAAAAGAGCAGTACATTTTTTTATGAATTAAATAGGGCATTACAGTTTTAGTTTTAGTGTGTAAAAGTGCATTTGAATGTATTTTTGTCGAAAACTGTTATAAAAGGTTAACTCTTACAGTAGGTGCCGGGTGCATCTCCATCTTAAACCGCAATTCTGTATATATTTACATCGAATACATTTAGCACTCATATGCCTATTCACAACTGGAAATCTTCAACACATTAAATTGAAAGCATAGCATAGGACAACCGGCTTTATAAATATGGTCGGTGAAGATAAGCACCTAAGTAATTACTATCTTGATATAGAAAATATCCCAAAATTCATACTTTTTTACATTTTTTAACATTTTACCCCCAAAAATCACATTTTACAATATATGATGTGCCTAAACGTTAGGTATGTTACGATGCCGTATAATATTTATTAGATACAGTTATTTTCGTACAAGTATTGCTAAATTCAAATTTGATAAAAACAAATTCCAGAAATTCATACATTCGTTTACAATTTTTAATATTTTACCAAAAAAATCACATTTTGCATCATTGGATTTTCTATACTTTTTCCCACACACAGCAGATATCGAATAACATAAATTTGCAAAAACTATTCCAGTGCATGTTTTTCCCTTTATTTGCATTTTCAGCAACATGGTCTCTGGACGATAAAACCACTGTCATTGTCGATATTGTAAGCTTGATGAACGACCGTCTCAAGGTGTGTCGTAGATATGTACACATCCACTTGCTTTCTGTATATTTTTCGGAATAATTGGATCGAGTTATTATACATTTATGTAAGTACTAAGTATTATGTATATCAGAAAAAAACTTTCGATAATAACTTTGTTCCAATATCCATGATCATACTCAGCTTTTGTTTGTGTCTAAAAAAACCTTGTGAAGAGGCACAGACTCAAAAGACAACATACACAAATATAAGACCAGTGCTCCGGCAAGGATTTGTAAAGGGCCGGATACTAGGTCAGAAAGAGCACTTTTTATGCGCATTGAATGAGCCTTAATGGGTAAATGCAAGGGTCAACGTTCGATTCTTATTGTGTATGTTTTATAATTACTTTCAATATTTATAGTTTGTTATGCATACCTCAGCTGTTTAATTTACTTTCTAAATTATGTATATTTATTATTATGACATAAATGTCATTCATTACTGCCATGCAGGATGTGCCCACTGCCGGTAGTGTTACATAACTGTCATTCCTTACTGCCATGCCGGCTGTGCCCATTGCCGGTAGTGTTTCACAACTGCCGGCAGAGCTCAGTATTTATCAACCCAAAGAAAAACCATTGCAAAAAAGAACACAGAACAGGTGCTAATTCCTTCAATTAAAAACAACCAAGGACCATGATGAACACAACTCGATTACTGTTGTCTGCACTTTTTAACTATTATCTTTATTTTTTCGATTTGTTCTTTAAACTAAAAAAGGAAAATCACATTTGATTATGTATATATGATATTCACATATAAATGTCTGCATTGGCAATCAAGATCGCAATGTTAATGGCCGAGGGAATATGACGATTTGCCATTGAACTTTGAAACGATTAATTGAATTCAACCAATTATTATAGATACAATCAAGTAAACTATGAAATGTTCACGTCCTTAATGTTTTAGCACAACTGCATCTTAAACATTAAATATAATAATGTACCATTAATATGGAAATCTATTTAAAGAATAATTTCACTGTAATTTTTTACTTTTAGTTTCTGGTATGACTACTAATTAATACTACTTACTGGTGTCGCTATTATGGAAGATAAATAACCGTGTGGAACGATATATTTAACGGCATTTTACCTTACTTAACCATTTAATAAATTTACAGATCGTTTCCTCGTTATATGATATTTATTAAGCGTATAGATTTATGGTCATTTAAAAGCAAATTTAAATGCTACCATTGCTTATACCTCTTTCTTTCAAACTGACTGGTTAGGTGTAAAAATTTCCCGGAACAAATGAAAACACCGTGTTTTAGATTATTTTATTGAAATTGAAAATAATTAATCAGCTAAAGTTTGTTTCCCGAGTTAATTGTCATGTTTCTAAACAGTTTCGTTCTATTAATGTGATTTTATGGCAACTCTCGGACATTTCATCACATATACTTTTATGAAATTGTTGGTGCGTTCAATATCAAATGTCAATAGCCCGTGATATGATTGTCCTGTTAATGCAATGGTAAGCGCACTCGCTTTGAAATTAGGCGACCCGGGTTCGATTCCCGAACTGGGCGCATGTAAGTTTGGTTTGTGGTCACCATGCCGGATAAATGGGTTTTTCTAGGTAACATAACATGACCACAGCGATAAATAATTTGTTGTAATAACTTGTTTTACAATAGTTGTAAAATGAATAAGATCAAACGTAAACTAAAATAACGTGTGAGCGCAATTCGTTTTGTCTGTGATGGCTTCCATACACCCGTAAGTATGCACTAATGAAGCTATTTAAAGTTTCCCGCTTCGCAAACTTAAATTAGACGATTTCATCGGCTTAAGACTTACAGCTATATGCGCGCAAACACAATAGCTCGGCCGCTCACACGACTGATCATTCTCGCTTCAACCACCGAAGGGAAAGGTCAGTTTTTTAAGAGATTAATTTAACGCGCTATGCAAAAAAAAAATAACGCCAACGTAACAAAGAGTCCATGTCATAATAGGTACCTTACAAGCCGACACTCTGTACTTTATCAATGACTATTTTTGTTAAATGCATGTTCATGAAGCGTTGAGATTATACGCCATGGCCATGCGGACCAAAAGTAGAGTATCTTTCGTACCTTGTGTAACGTCGCGCAATCCATGTGAACAATATTCACATAAAACTGAAAAGCACTTACAAATAACACTGAAATGCTTCTTTTATGTTTTCTTAAATTGTTCTAGGAGGTCCTTAAAAGATTTCTGATTGACACTTGTCTCATGATGTATGTTTTCTGTCCATAAAGTAGTGTTAATGAGGGTTCTGAAAGACTTCAGGAAGGAAAAACATTTTTAACTTGAGGAATGAAATGAAAATCAGGCACACGACTTTAATGCTTATTACAGATTATTGGCATGCCTTTTGTATTCGTTAAAAGTTTACAAACTACACGTATCTTTCAATTAGCGAAGAAACTTGATTTTGGGCATCATGTGACTAATTTGGTGATCATATTTCGTGCATTACAATGGCTAGGTTTAAAATGTGTTCATAAGTATTGATTTTGGTCTTTAACGCAATATTGGAGCTTTATAACAGTAGTTGTTTACTAGCTTCTCAAGACTGCCGATGGCTATACTGTTTATGATATCCTGAAGATGTTCTTGTATATTCAAGTATTTGCAAGTATAGAGGCTGTGTCAGTTCAATAAATATATCATAGGTTACTTTTGCATGTTCGGACCAATCATCCTGTCTCGAATATGGACGTTTTTTGGCAATTGGCACTGAGCAAATTACTTGATATATGAATATATGAATCAAATGTGGCATGTTTTCAATACACGTGCCAGTTTGAAAACATTTGCGTTTTCTTTTTTCTAGTCGTTTCCCTTGCGTAATTCCGCCTACATAGATCATATAAGTCTATTCAATAATACATTAGATAATATGTCCATGAGTAGACACATTATAAAAGGAACATTGTTATACAAATTAGTCATAAGTCGTAAGACAGGATGTATTTACAGCGAAAAGAGGATATATCTTCTTGTTATAATACAAACGAAATGCGTTTCGTAATTTAAACGCTTTATACACATGTATCACCAAATTTCTATTAACAACAGCTTTAACTTAAACATATTCCGTCTTTTAAAGTAATATGGTTTGATATACATTTTTCGTAGTAATACAATAAAATTAAAGTAAAAAGTAATATTTGTCTTAAAGAGTGTAACAACATATACATTTCTTTCATTATAAGATTGCCATTGGCTTATGGCATCGACCGGTTTCGATGCTGAATATATTACTTGTCAATCTTAACCTAGACAATGCATACCTGTTTTTTGTTATATTTAAATAATTTAAACATGGTTTTTAATTGAAATAACGATACATGTACATAAGGTCGGGCTCTACCAGATTCTCTGAGCTCAGACTGTCAAATTTGTATAAAATTATCGGTAGCTCTTCTTTTAAACATACATAGAAACAAAGTTGTATCACCAACACATTGACTTAGCCATACATCTTTAAAACCTAATGCTTGTAACAAATGTCCTACAGTGTAAGCCAAGGACGTACAATGTGGGTTGTCCTCTTAGTCCATACAAGTTTATCATGCATCAGTTTAACATATTTAACAGTGTCCATTGTTTCAATCTTTAACCAATATCTTACCTAGCTGACCTTCTAGATAATAATGAGGTTCTTCCAAGTTCCCCATAAACAAAATTTGGGTCTCTAATCTACTAGTAAATCCTTACAATTCTTTACAAAACTTAAGTACATTCGTTCAATTTGAGGACTTTCACTGAGGCCCTATATTTACGATCCGTAACTCTAGACTGGATAAATTAGTTTATCGAAAATATCAAATCTATGCTTAATTGAATTGCAAGGATAATTAGATAAACAACTTTCAAGCTTAACAACTGTCTTGAATGCTTGCCCTGACAAAGCATCAAAACTTTTTGAAAAATAGCATGTAGGTGTGAAACTATACCAAGGTAAGTAAATCTATCCACCATGTCTAATGCTCTAACTTATATATACATTTTACATTTCTACTGAACCTTCCTCCTTTTGTAAACACCATAACAGTCGTCTTTTCTAAATTCACACCATTAACATTAGCATATACATGTAGGAATATAACTATTTTGAACAAATCAAAATCAATACCTTGAAAGTTACTAGTAAATAAATACTCTTCTGTGTCATTAAGATACATAAAGAATAAAAACGGAGATAGAGATTCTCCTTGACGTACCCCTAATACACATGAAACATCATTACTTAATTCATTGTTATAATTCACTTTTGACTTAACATTCAGATACATAGAAGGTGTAGTATCTAACAACTTTCCCCTAACACCATTTATTATTCAATTCATACCAGAGTAAAATATCTTACAACATACTCAGATGCCTTGGAAATGTCAACAAATGCTGCATATACTTTCTTATTGCTATCAAGTAAACATGTCAAAATACTATGTAATGCAAAAAAATACTATCAATAATGCTCATTTTAATCCTAAAACCAGCCTGGGCCTCAATATACACATCTTCTGCCCATTCACTGAGTCTAGTATTCAACATTTTTGTAAACAATTTTTTCAGAGAGCTTAACAAATTTTGGCCCACTAGTTTTACCATTATTAAGTTTTTACAAGCCCTTCTAACTTTACAAACAGTAAAGGGGACATTTAATTCTTGGAACATGATAGTTAATTCATCATCTAAATACCTTTCGTTAAAATGCAACACATCTTCATCTGGCTGATAAAATACAGATTCGGGATCATTTATGGACTTAAAGTACTCAACAAAATCATTTGATGTAAGTAAATATGTTTATTGTACTCTTTGGGACCTTTGAACACCTTCAAATACAACTTAGCATAACAAAATCTCTTTGTGTCTAATTTATG
This sequence comes from Mya arenaria, assembly GCF_026914265.1. Lineage (NCBI taxonomy): Eukaryota > Metazoa > Mollusca > Bivalvia > Myida > Myidae > Mya > Mya arenaria. Next base: position 1,165,623 of record NC_069134.1, read on the forward strand.
TGATCGTGATTTATCATTTACACGTTTCTTTTTTCTGAATGTACTTCTAGCCTGCACAATATTTATTCCATTTTCACCACAAGAATGTTGTCTCAAGATTATCAGGCATTAAAACACCTTTTTATCAAGTCTCTGCAAAAGTCTTGCAAAATATTCTGCATCTGTTTTACACCACTCAAACCAATATCTATATTAATTACTATCATCAATAGTTTTTCAAACCAAGGACAACATATAGTGTCCATAATATCTGTTAATGATTGAAGGTTATCATTTAAACTATTTTTGTCTCTAAAAATATTCATTTCATCACACAACTTAGCAATTTTATCAATATAACACCGTTCACAAAAAGACTGCAAAAACATATATTTCTTGTCAGTATTCCATTTACATCTAAATGATACATTGTTTATAGCATGGTTATCATTATTTAGGATTTTATCATCTTGCACAAAATAGTTTATGCTTAAACTGACCACATAATGATCTGGTATAATATTTGGTTATTTAACCATTAATGCTGATATACATTAAAGTAAGTCTGTTTTACATAAAACATAATCCACTGCACTACATCCTTATACATTTATACATGTACAATTACCGACTAAAATATATGATCAATGAAGCTAAGCGCGTAAGTAATGAAGGGTAATCATTGCAATTCCGCTGTCATTGTCGATATTGTAAGCTTGATGAACAACCGTCTCAAGATGTGTCGTAGATCTTTGCACATCCACTTGCTTTTTTGAATAATTGGATTGGGTTCTTAAACATTTATGTAAGTACTATTTATAATGTTTATCAGATAACACCTTATATAATAACAAATATCCACGTTCATACCCATCTTTTGTGTTTGTAAAAAGCCCCAAGGGTATTCTACTTACCGACCTACCTTTCAATAAAACAATAAATATCAGGTTCATGACCTGTGTCGATTTTTAAAAAAATAACCTTCACTTTACCGTCAAAAGTATTTATATTTATAATTTGTATACCCAAATCTAGAAAATGACTCTGTCAAACAAAAAGGGAACAGCGGGGAGTGGTAAAAGGCAGCAGGATGCCTGTAAAGGGCAGCGGGCGCCTCCACCCTGCTATTTTGCCCAAATGTGCCCTCTGTCGGAAATATTATGTAACTGCCGTGCCATCAGTGTTTAATAACTACCCTCTGTCGCCAGTGTAACTGACGGCAGTATTACATAACTGCTCTCTACCTAATGTGCCCATTGCAGGCAGTATTACATAATCGTATTAGCGTGCATTACTGCCATGCCGGCTGTGCCCACTGCCGTAGGTATTACACAACTGCCGGTAGAACACTTAAAAATCTACAGTTATTCAATTTCAGTACAGGCAGAGAAAACAGCTGGCTAAACCTCATTCATCAAACTCAAATATGAACAGTATTTATCAACCCCAAAATATTAAATTGTAAAAGAGGACACAGCACAGGTGCTTAATCCTAAAATTGCAACACAACTAAGGACCCCGATGAACACACCGTCATTAATGTTCGATAACAATATCTGCACAATTTTACTATTCTCTTTTATTTTTCGATTTGTTCTTTGTATGTACCTCGTTTCGTCATTTTCGAATTGTCATACATCATGCTCAATATTAAACACGGTTATAAAAACTCATGTTTTGTTTAAGCATTTAAAGGGACTCACTCATGTTTTGGCACAATTGTTTTTACCTGTTTTGCATCTGAAAACACTTAAAGCTAAACCTTGCTACCGAAAATGCAGAAAAAACAACACTCAACGTATAAACAAACATTCTGGCTTTAGTGGGTTGCGACCCACCCCGATAAAGTCAAGTTAAAATTGGAATACTGACATAAACTTAAAGCCTTTTGTTGAATTGCTTTACTAACGCCATTCACAATCATGGACGTCAAAGGCAAAACTTGAGCACAAATCAATATTTGATGAAGGGTTTAAGTCGTCAATATCTTAGTTTAAACCCCCCCTCCAAATGATTTGCCACACTTTATATGGTCATACAAAAAATGCGTTTTATAAAACATGAGCGAGTCCCTTTAAACTAAAAGAGGAAATTATATATTTTCTGCTTTTTAGCCAACATAATTATTGATAAATGAAAATGGTTAGATTATCAAATTTATGGTCTATAGAAAATATTTGTATGTATGTTGTTCATATATGAACTTATGCATTGGCCATCAAGTTTGCAATGTTAATAGATGAAGGCAATATGGAGATTTGGCAATAAAATTTGAAACTTTAAATAAATTTCATCCAATTATTATGGAGTAAATCAAGTAAACTAGGAAATGTTCACGTCCTTATCTAATTAGTACAACTGCATCTCTAAAATTGAATATCAAATAAAAGCATTTATATGGAATTATATAAAAGTCATTTCATTATCAATGCTTACGTTTAGTTTTGAGTATGAATACTGATGACTGATACGCACATGTGTCGCCAATACTGAAGATAGATAACCTTGCGGAACCATATATTTAACAGAATTTTTCCTCACTAAATCATTTTCCTTTGATAAATTTACAGATCGTTTCCTCGTTATATGATATTTATTTGACGTATGGATTTACAGTCCATTAAAAGCAAATTGAAATGCTATCATCCCTTTATCTCTGCTTGGGAACTTTAAATCGTCTGTTTAATTGTACGAATTCTCTACTCTAGAACAAATTTCAAGACTAATTTTGATGCGAAGCATGACAGACGCCTCAAGTGTTTTTGAAACATGGCTTAAAGAAAGCAGATGCAGTACACGAGCATAACCTGACGGCAAACATTCTTCAGATATTGAACGAAATCGGTTTTTCAGCTCAATGTCACCTCGACAATGACCTTTGACCAACTGACCTCCAAAGAGTGCTGGTCATGTGACGATGAGATGCACAAGAATCGTCGCTGCTGTAAAACTACCATCGATTTCTATGAATAGCCCAACTCAAATAATGTAAACGGGAACTATATAACAATGTCTTTTCAAGTAAATATAACTTAAACAGTGGTGTAGGATACGTTTGACACAAAAATGTTCGGGGGCGTTCTTAAATAGATCGTATATATAGAGAGAGCATCTTAGCCTAAATGTGCATATTTGCTGTTAGTAATGGCGTTTTACAAAATAGCACAGTGCCAACATGTTGATGTTTTAACAAAATTCATTTACAGCAGAAAATGACGCAAATCTCTATATATATATGTCGACTTGAGTAGCATGACATTTCATATATACATATTTAGGGTTATTTTATTGAAATTGGACATAATCAATCAGCTAATGGGTGTTTTCTGTGGTAATTGAACAGTTTTAAAACACTTTTTTTTCAATTAAAGTGATTTCATGGCAACTATCTGACATTTTGATCTCATACACTTTCATGAAATATATTGTTGCTGCGGTCCATAATTTAACGCCAATAGCCCGTATCTAGGTTATTCAGTAAGTGCGATGCTCAGCGTACTCGCTTTGCACATTATGTACGCTACCATAAAACGCCGTGGACATGCGGAACACAAGTGGAGAATCTTTCGTATCCTGTTGAACGTCGTGCAATCCATTAGAACAATATCGACGTTCAACTGAAAAGCACTTTCAACTAGCACTAACATGCTTATTTCATGTTTGCTTGAATTGTTCTAGGAGGTTTTTAAAAGTATTTCGATTGACATTAGTCTCATTTTGTATGTTTTTCTGTTGATAAAAAGTGTTAATGAGGGTTTCGAAAGACATCCAGAAGGAAAAACATTTTGCGTAAAAGAAATGAAATGAAAATCTACCACATGACTGCCAGAAGATCATAATGCTTTAAACAGATTATTGGCATGCCTTTTGTATGCGTTAAACAAGCTATACGTATCTTTTAATTTGCGATGACGCTAACTACTGGGCAGTGTGTTTCCAATTCGGCGAACATATTTACTGAAATTAAATGGCTAGTTTATAAAGAATTGGTTAAAGTATAGATATTCGTCGTGCACTTACTATTGGAGATAAATATCAGTAGTCGTGTACAAGAAAGACCAAGATATGTAATAGCGTGTTCTGGGCTTCACAATCGACATAAAAGATATTGCTATTAACTTATTTTTGTGTTTTTACCCAAGCGTTGGCTAGGACTAAAAATAGTGCTATTAACGTTGGTGCTGTTTGAAAAAAATGACAAAAAATAAATAAAATCGCACATGTTTTTGTACTTACACGTTCATTACAAAAATGCCACAATTGATTAATAAAATCCATATATCAAATAATATGCTCAGTGTCAATTGCAAAACAAAACATCCATATACGAGACCTGATTGATGACGATTGTTCCGTTCCTGCAAAAGTAAACTATTATTTATATATCATTAGAACTCACAACATCCTTTTTACTTGCATATTAATGAACACCTTTAGCATATCATAGACAGTAAATTCATCGGCAGTAAGAACTGATTCCGGGTACTATTTGTATGACTATTATTATGTAAAAAGCTACAGAAACAAGCTCAGTAGCAAAAAGTTTAAACATAAACCCGGTTTAATGACACTGGGTAAACGCCAAAGAAATAGAACACAAAAACGAGAACTCACAAACAAGAAACATGGAAGAACAGCACAAAACTCCACAAACAGCACAGTGTATACTTTTGTACATATGTTTATCAAGGATTGTTAGGTACCACCTAGGAACGGTCAGTAAAATGTAAATTTACTGGGGGTTTAAACCAGTTTACATTTATATTAATAACATCACGGTACACAGGTACTTTGAGAATGTCTTCTTTTGTCATTTATGAATTAAATGGAATATCCAAAACTAATACTGCCCTTTAATGCATTTGCCTTTTTGATCCTAGTAACTTCAAATGAAGACCCATTATGGTTTCCAATGTCAGTTCATTGCATTTCATTACCATTAACCGTGAAAATAAATAAACATACGTAGTTTTCTTATATAGTATATATGCACCGTGTTGTTTGCTGTCCTTCAATGTTTCTTAAGCTTGTTTTTAATTTTAGTGTTTGTTTTCTATGTATTTAACGTTCACCCTGTGCCATTAAACGGGTTTTATATCTAAGTTTTTGGCCACTAAGCTTGTTTCTGTAGTTTTTCCAGATGTGTGCAAGAGATTCCTAGGCCCGGTTAAATACGGAAACGCATTTCTTTTATACAAGACAAAATATTCTATAAACATTTTCAAAGCTTTTCACCCCGATTTTTTTCCATATTGCCTGCTCACATGACATGCTTTCTATACCAAGCAAAATTTGAACCTTCAAGTGTGTTTTAGTTGATTTACATCGACCTTCAATAGTACAGTAAACCATATCTGATGATGATTACATCATTTAGCCGTTCAACTTTTTATGGCGACTTAAGTATGTCATTGTAAGCATTACTATCAGTTTCTTTTAACCGGCAAACAAATAACATATGTGTGTGAATAACAGCTTGAACGGTAAAAAAGACGAATGACTTATAGAAATTCTATGTTGAGTTGACCGTTGTCATCAAAATTATAGTTTTGCAAATACTTTTCGCATTGTTTCTTACATTAGTATATTTCGCGATATTGGTGCCTTGAGTTATTGTAGCGGAGATCGTTTATATTCTTAGTTGCCCCCTTAAAACAACGCTACATTGAATTTATTACTCATTATAATTATAACACAACAAACACTTTGAAGTTTGATTTCTTGTTTTAGTTATTTTTTATGTTTATACTGAGTATTTTGAAGACTGAATTGAATTAAAATCACAAATGTTAAATATAAATTAGCTAGCACAAATAATACAAAGTTATTCCAAAATATTCCAAAAGAAGTAATATCCAAAAAATCCGAAAAGATCTTCATCACACATGAAATCAGCCCATTTATATACCGTGTACTATGGCGCGAAATGTTCATAAGAAACATGCACAAATCGTGAATAGCTCCGACGGAACGGGTCTGTCGGAGCCTCCGTCTGAGCCTCCGTCGGTGTAATTCACATTTTGCGACAGTTATTGTCAAGATGGACTTTAGTCCATTAATGTCAGTTTTAGTAATCGTGATCATTCGTTTATAAATATTAAGAATTCCCCCAACATGTGAAATGCCAGAACTTACCTAAAGACATTGAAAAATCAAATAACTAACATATAGGCTGACACAGTAAATTAAAGAAGGTGCCATCTCGTGGCAAAGGTACGGTACAGTCATTCAAAGAAGCCATCTGACACATAGTTTAATAAAGAATACTTGATTAAAACTATATTTCGTATAGTCTAATGATGAAAGTATCTCTCTTCGACAAGCTCATTTATGGTTCCGAAGTCTCAATAGCAGATCCATTCAAATGAATGCATCCTGTTTTCACCAAAAATAATTTTATATGTGCAGAATTCGACAAGACTCCCCCTATTATTAACCGAATAACGTCTATTGTAAACACCCTTGCTGAAGATAACAATTTACGATGACAGAGATTAACTTTTAAACAATTTAATTTATCAGATATACTGAATAATATATGACACTTAAACTGGTAGTTTAAAATTAATCACTTGCTAGAATATAGTTTATTTAATCACGTTTGGTTAAATCAACGTGTTGAAAATATATTTCTGCATCTTAAAACAAAAATAAAATGAAGAATAACGAAACTCGAAGCGAGAATCCTCTGTTATTTTTTCATATGAGCCTCTTAAATACACTACAAATGGAAACCAATCTCTGATAAGTCAATAAGGTTGAAAAAAGGTTTCCATTCCTTTAAATGCATTTTTGTTTTGTATTCAGATTATAGAATATGAGTATTCAATTATTTGGCCCCCACTTGCTTTTTGTTTTATTAGGATTTATTGTTAAAGATGCATTCTTACTCCAAAATAAGATGTACCACTATTAAAACAATGGTTTAAATTTACCGAAAAGGATGAATAAATATCGGGTTTAATTGTTCTTATGATGGATTCAGTGTTTTATCTTCTAGAAACGTACAGAAAAAAACAATTTTTTCAACCTCATAAGACGATAGTTGATCACTGTAAATCTTTTAGCACTCACCAGTCATTCAATATTTGTGAGTTTTCAGCTATTAAATTAACGGTTACAGTCTTGTTTACAGTAATGATTTTTTTTCCATCAATGCATTATTAAGTTAGAATTTAAAGGTTTATCACTTAAAATATATGCTTGGTAAAAATTTGTATGTATTGATTTTAAATACGAGTGTCAATTTAAAACAAAGATAAAAGAAAACACATTATATGTAACAGTGCATTTACATGAATTGCTATTGATGTCATTATGTCGTTACTGGAAAAAGATCAACCGCACTATTTGCTCACAAAAACTCATTAATAGTCTAAGACATATTCAACATTATCTAAAAAGAAATCAGCCTCGTTTGGAAATGTTATTTTCCTTAGATGAAAGTGAAACCGTGTAGAAGCGGAAACGACAGGTAAACTTCAACAAGGGGTTACTTGCATCACCGATATAAACATTGTGGGTTCCATATCAAACCAGTATTAGTTCAAATAAAACTCCACTTCACTAAGCCCTTTCATACCTGAAGCGGCTTTTATTGTGAAGCGTTGCCTGAATGTACACGGATAACGAGGAAAGACACGAAATTCCAAATGTATTTCCGTTTCGTCAGCATTAAATACGCGTCGAGTAACATCCAGTGTTATTGCTTGTGCACGTGTCGTTTATTTACCCAGACACGGATTGAACAGCACCTAACAAAACGGAACTTTTTGTTTAATGGTAATCATTTCCAACAGTCTAATTAATTGGCGCAGACAAGATCTGTTGAACTGTTGTTTCACCACTTACAATCGGCAACATTCTCGAATACATTGTGCCAAAATAAATGGTTTTATATCATATTCATGTATTGCTTTATAACTGATATAAGGTAAAGAAGTTGAAACTATACGAGAACGACATGCAAATATATCGTTTATACACAATATATGCGCTGAGAATAAATTTGAAACTGTCAAGTTTGTTCAAATCCACCGGTTTATAGTTCACTTGCATTAGACTCAGTCTGGTTGTGAGTCGTAATACAAATATTTCCTTTCATGATTTCCACAGGGAATTATACTAATTCGTCTAAACAAATCAAACACTTCCGTTTAAAAATTGGCGTTGCCCTATAAAACGTAGCGTTTTAGGTTAAGATACAGGACTTAAAGTATAATACGAGTAGTTCCATTTGAATATGAATAGTTTATTGCAGTGCAGCCATAGGATTGATTCGTTTGATTCTGGCAGTGTAAATCGTGAATTAATGTAATCTCGACCTCTCATCAGACCTCTAGCCTAAACATTTTAGTACAATCTTTTAACAATTATTTCTAAACCTGTAGAGCATATTAGATTATTGACCAATATCAACGTTACAATTAAGAGCAATTTTCCTGCAACAGCCTATTTGGGACCAGTCTCATTCATTATCACAAGAAATCTCTCTAAACAGCAATCAGGAAATACTCAATTGAAAGCCTTGTTTAGACTTGATTTGCGTCTTTTGTCGCCATTAAGCAATCAATATGTACCATATTACTCATATAACTGATGTATATATTGTATGGAGTTTTCAATAAACGCCCAGTTAAAAACAAACTGTGGTCTTGTGTTGTTTGCTTACAAGCTTCAGATATAATAGTCATCAAATATTTCATACTTACATGGTGAAAGTGTTGTGAAGTGTCCATTTTGTACGAGTCTGTCTTTGTGTTACGGTTCGCGTAAATTGTTGTGAGGTGGCTATAGATTGAAGCCTCGTACTTTTTGAATGTAAAAGCTATTTTGTTTGGTTCCTCGGGATCATTCTAAACATTATGTGGTAATAGTTCACGGATAACATCTCGCTTGAGCCAGGGATAAGGAAAATGTTAGCAGTGATGCTCTTATCTTAAGTTCTTTTCTGGTAGTTCAAACGTATTTATTTTAAAACGATTGCGAAACAAGTTATTACAACATTAAATTAATCACCCTCGTTGACACGATGTATGTGAGAATGTGGTCTCGCGTTATGCGGTAAATGTAGTACCCAGAGGAAACCCATTTGTCCGGCTTGGTGACCACAGTATTTATATGAACATACTACAGAAACAAATACATTAGTCGAAAGTTTAAAAATAAACCTCGTTTAAGGGTCAACGCCAATGACAAGAACACACAAACCAACAAACACAAAACAGAAACATGGAATAACAACAAACAACTTCACAAACAACAAACTAAATATATAATATATATAACAAAGGGTATTTATCAAGGATGGTAAGATATCGCCTTGGGAAAATACCAAAATTACTCACTATATACTGTTTATGTACATTTTATTAAATCGAAAATAGTTTAATAATAATTCTGTTATATTAAGGTTTGTTTGATTGGATGACCTTGTAACACCAATGAACCACGTAAACTGAATGACTTTGTTGAGGAACGGAAAGAACAATAACGCAAATTAGGCAAGCACTTGCATTCAAAATGAACCGAAACATTTCCCATTCATTTGAGTTTATTGCAGCGAAACTGTGACGGAAACTGAAAGAGAACATTCAATGACACGTGATGTCTAAATTTTCGAACACGTCGACAGTTGGCTCAATACAAATACGTTCAATAACCCTGACTAGGATTTCCTTAAGACGTGGAACTTTATGATACAATGTAGCTATAATATAACTATAACGTTCATGTTAAAATACGCTGTGTACTTTGGTTAAACAGCAATGTTGGTTATTAAAAGACGTCTGAACGGAGGAGAGGTGAAATTGTCGCATGAACTTTAATAATGAGTATGCCTTTTGGAGACATTTTCTTACTCTGGACGGCATTGACATGACACAAACCTCGTATCACTTGTCACGGAATAAGAGTCCATTCTTGTCTCAATGCGTTGGCAAGCTCATTACGCGTCCGTGGGTCTGGGTAAAGTCGTCGTAAAAGACGCTCTTATTCATCCCAAAAATGTTCAATAGTTTTTAAATCCGGTGATTTTGAGGCCATTCAAATGTATTTACGTTATTTGTACGTAAGAAGTTTTGATTATTGCCGTATGCGGACGGGCGTTGTCGTGCTAAACAGTTAGACTTTGACGTCGCATCATTGGAATAACAACAGGCCGAAATACTTCATCAATATATCGTCTAGCGATCACATTTCTCTCAAGTACGATGAGTTCTGACCGAAAACTATGGTTAATTGCACCCACACCATTACAGTCCCCACTTCCGTATCGATCAGGATACAGAATGACTTTCCTGTTTAATCGTTTCCCACATCGACGTTATACTAATGCTCGGCCAAACAGTGTTGAACAATTTAAAGCGTGATTTACCAGTGAACACAAAATTGTTCCAATCTTCGATGATGACTCTGAGCCCAGTGACGCCTTGCTCTTCGATGACGTTAGGAATGAATTGGTCCTCGATAAAGGCGATGGCAGCGAATTTGATAGTCTCTGAGCCGTCTGGACTGTACATTCCTTCGATATATCTGCCTACCATTAGTTCCCACGATCCCGACAGCGGTTGCTTGTGCCGTCAGAAAGCGTTCGCGCAAATGACGTTTACTTATGTAGACGTCATGACGGGTAGTGGTTACCGTAGGTGCGCCTAAGCAAGGTAGGCCATTTACAGTCTTAGAAACACCAGCATCGAGTAGGCCTAATATTTTATTCCGATTTTCAAAATTTAAACGTGGCATTTTTAATTTCACTAACTTTCGATAATTGTGTCGTGTATTCAACTGTAAATCGTTCATAAAACACAGTAATTATTTGAGGAAATTTCGATTATCACGGGCTCAAAACCCAATATGCACGTGTACGAATAACCAATGAAGCGGTAAAAAAATGAAAAGAAAATCCACCTGTATGTTAAGACAAGGTTATGGGGCTATGTTTCCGATTTTCACGACTTTTTGTGACATATTGGTTTTATTACAATATGTACATGAGGAATTTCTGTTTTGCTCGAGTTTATTATTGTAAACAATTTACAAGAGTTAGAAAGAACAACGGTCGAGAAACACTACGCCATACTGGTTCTATACCACTGAGATTCGTTGAATGCTAGCTAATTCTTAATTGCGTTGCAACTGGTTAACATCGCTTTTTTGTGGGTTTATCTCGACAATACTGAACAGCTACTTCATTTTGTTCAATAAAACACGGAGGACAAATTGGATTATACATATTACAAGAGGTTTTGTAAAAAAATAATTTAATCACATCGTGGAAAATGCAAGTTACGTATTGTTGTTGTTGTCAGCTGTTGTTACAATATTGTTTGATACATCAAGGCATATATCACTTAATTAAAAATGTATTGTAATGTAAGTCGATTACACTAGGCACAAAACCCGCATGTTTCACAACAAATATCCGTTGAACATGATGCTTGGGCATGTTCAAAAAAGTGTAGCAGACATTTTCTCTTTTACTTTATGATTATCATATTTCTCACGTTAGCAAGCCTTTAAACTAGCCTGATCTGGCTATTTCTAAGACTAATATTTATAACCAGACATTACCTATAATCTGGCCTGCCTTAGAGTATATAAAAAGCATTCTGACACCTTTTTTTGAAGATTGAGGCAGTAATTTCTTGTTGCCACAGATAAAATGAAGATCGGCGGCTGAGTAAGACATCAGATTCCGATACGAATCATCGACATATCGATATGCCAGAGGAATAACAGTAAATGAGAAGCTATTGAACGGAATTTCAATCAGTTTTTATTATTATTGAGCTCTCTTTAAATGTCTCGTAAGATTCGTATGTCTATCATGTATAGCTAAGGCTGCATGCAAGTTCGTAGCTAATGGTGTTAGATTCATACTACTTTGTTTGATCAACCGTTGGCGTTGTGAATGATGTGGTAGAGTACATACGAGAAGCAATTTGATTGCAAAATGTGTGCCTTTTTATTGTCAATCGAGTAGCTTCTTGACTGTAATTCGAGTAGCTATTTGATTGCCATTCGATTAAGTATTTGATCGTCATTCTAGTAGCTGTTTGATTGTATTACAGGTAACCATTTGATTGCAACCTGAGTAGGTATTTGATTATTATCCGAATGGCTATTTGAGTGTCATTCGAGAAAGTATTTGATTGTCATTCGAGAAGCTTTTAGATAATCATTCGAGTAGCTTCGTGATTGTAATTCGAGTAGCTCTTTGAATGTCATTCGATTATGTATTTGATTGTCATTCGTGTATGTATTTGAGCATTATTTGAGTGTTTTTTGGGGGGGTTATTGAACGTTCTTAACAGACTACTTTTATTTTATTTTTTAACAATAAGACTAACTCTTGGTTTGATCAAAGTTATGCAAAATGTGTAGGTATTGGTCAATATCTATCCAATAATGAGTACCAACTAATCAAATCGTTTAAATGAGTCAAATAGCAAAAAGATAACCTGTCGACAACTAATCAAAGTTTATACAACTGGCTGCAGAACAGTTTCAGAACAGTCAAATGTTACTTCACTGTTTTAAAACAGTTTGAATTATAATTCAAAATAATAATAATAATATAGACGAAATAATGTAAATTTCCGGACGCATCAAATAAGATAACACAATGCTTGTGTGACGGATTTCAGATGGATAAGGTTGACCCTATCGTCTTGTTGAAGCTCTGAATGTTAAGTCAACCATCCTTTGGATGAAAAGATGTTCTAGTGCATTTAAAAAAGTACAATCGATATACGTTCTATGTTTTATTTATATCAGTTACCATTTTATTATTTTTGAATGGAATACATTTTTGAATATCCCCATAGTGACGATACCATCCTGATATGATATATGTAAAGAGGAGGCAACACAAATTATTACTATGATTATATAGCAAGTTTATACAATTGTTTTAAGTGAATATGATGGATCTACAGAAAAGCTCTCGATGAAATCTTATTTTAACTTAACATTTAGTAACTTTAAAATGAAAATTTACCAGTAGCACTTTTTGTATTAATTATCTTAAGATTTGATAAGGAAATAACTCTTGTATTGGATTGCATACAGTTTCATCATTTACTCTTATTCTCATTAGCATTGTAAACTTCTATTAAGCGTGGTCACTCAGTACGGACTTTAGTGAAAGAGTTTTCTAAAATTAATGAAAACTATTTAGACTAAGTCGATTATTAACGGCGCTAAAAACATAACGTTTCTACATAGCCCGTACATATTCAACACTTTTAATTCACGATGTAGCGTCATTAACTTTACCATTAGTTATTTTTGATTTCATCTGGTGACGTCATTTATGAATGAATTTCTCGATGGCAAGGAAACATAATACTGTATTACGAATGAATACTGGATGTTTCTGCAAGCTGCAATATTACGTTTGGTCAATATATAAGCCATATGTTGCTTTCGATACACACATAATATGTTTTAATCATCAAATCATTTTTGTTTGCAAAAACAATTTCAATGCAGTCCAGGTGTGCTTGATAAAGACGGGTAAGTGCAAAGCTCCGCAGGCAAGATAGAGTAAATTGTATCTTAAATGTAGATACTATAGAATATATCTATTAAAACAGCCGTGAAAAAGGAAAATAATATGAAACATATTGTTTATCTGAAACTAAAAATGTGTATGGTACAAAATTCTCGTTAGATATATATTTATTTTCTACTAATGCGATGGAAACTAAAGGCGCAAGTCCAGCATCCAAGCCCGTGAGATTTTGTTTGAAAGCACTCGGATCAAAAGACAAGAAAGGAAACGATACTATCTTAATATGAATTTAAACAGTCGTGTTGTGGTAACGAGCATAGCATTCTCTTGATATATATCTTTTCTTCGCAATAAGACTGGAAAGCGAGTTATTCTTCAATTATCGTGTATGATGCTCCCCAATAACATTTGAGGGAGCATATACTCGGTGTATCGTTCGTGTGGAAGTCTCTTCCATTTTCGTGTCCGGGCTATTTCTCAGCAACCTACGGCTTGTATTATTAATTTATTTGGATAAACTACAGTTGAAAAAGAAAATGCGCTTATTATCGGTACGTTCCGGCTCGGTTAATGTCCTTTTACAATATGTATAATATGATAAATGAATATTTCATCTCATTTATTGGTGTCATGGCTATTTCTCAGTAAATTCTTTTCGGCACAAGAACTTCATTTGGAAGCTTAACTTACATAAGGAGATGCGCATATTATCTTCATGATCCTGTTCGATCATTGTTTCACCGATCACCAATATTGATATAACAAATCTACAGGAACAAGCTCAGTGGCCGAAAGTTTAAAAATAAACTCTGTTGAATGGCACAGGGTAAACGGCAAAAACATAGAACACAAAAACAAAACATCAACAGAAACCAAGTCTTCAATTTCTGACTAAGATAGAAATGATTCATTTTTAGATGTGTTGGTGCATACATATGTCTCGTGGTCAATAAATCGCTGAATTATTGAACAGTCCGTTAGTTGGATGCCCTTGCCTGCACCTACCAGCGATGACATATGTTATGGTATTATAGGGTATATACATATATAGTTAATTTGTTTCTTTTCTAGTTATGATTAAGGCCATGTTTAATATTGATGGCCAAGTATCGACCGACCTGTCAGCCTGCCAACGTTCTAATTGCATCATTGTGAGCTTTAGAAACTTAATTTAGAGTGATATATTTACCTAACTGTATTCCATTTTCATTATACGTTTGATGGTTTTTGTGCAGCCGAAAACTGACTGTTCCAGAAACTGCCGATATTTATTTTATGCCAAATTCGCATTAGTTCGGATAGGTAACCATTCCAACCTCGTTAAGCCATAGCATCATTAGATCTGCTTTTGTAGTAGCAGTTTGCCTTGATGCAGGATTATATTGGACTGACACGAATAGTAAGGAAGTCGCTCCTCGAACTTTCAGCCAAATTGATATGTCTTTCCATTTTTTCTGGCAAGTATTTAATCTCAAACTACTTTGCCAAGTTGCCGTGAGTTGAGCTATCTATTTTTATTTTGCATTGGAGAAATTTGTTCAATCATAATGAATCTAACAAAGTTATATGATGTGTTCAACATTCAAAGGGATTCTTTTAGGTTGTTTACGGTCAGATATTGAATAATAAAACGGAAATGAAACGAAAATGGTACTTTTAATGATAATATAATGTTATTAATTAAATGATATCATACTGGCCCTTTATTTGTCCCAGGTAAGCTGTATTGGCCTGAGCCCTGAGGGCGTAGGCCAATACAGCTGACGAGGACAAATAACTCGGCTTATATGAAATCACCCATATAATGAGTATTTTATAAATTAACTTTGTTATATAAATTTGAAATATCTTATTATCATTGATCAAATTTATATAACATCTGTCGAACACATACAACTACTTGTGTTTTTCTTTCGGCAAGTATTTTGATTAGGTGTTACGACTTTACGTTTTCAATTTTTTTAATTAACATTGTTTTACATTGATAGGTGTGATATCAAAATAACATGATACATATCATATCTCCTCTAAGCAATACTGGCATTTTTCCTATCATGCGAGATAAATAATAAGTTTCTTGGTTTTTTTTACAAACTACACATCGATGTTCAAAGCTGCTATTACCTTGTATATTTTGCTATTTACAATTTTGCTACTTGAATGTATATGATTATCCTTTAAGTAATACTTTTGAGACAAATGACCATTTTACAGTGGTATATCAACTTGTGGAACCGTGCGCCTGTGGACTGGCCGTACAGCCGGGAAAACTTGTTGGTATTATCACTGTTTACGATACTCTAATCCTATTTTCCTATTTGTATTTGTATGCATGCACTAATATGTGTTCATTTTAACATATATGCTTTCATTTCCAGACCACAAGCTCATTGTTATTGCTATTTGATATGTTATGTATGTTTGTTATTCATGTCAGAAAATAGCTTTTTGAGCTAATGTTTCATGTTAACACATACCCGACTTTAAATAAAGATTCTTGTAACTTGTATGTATGCTAAAACATTTTAATAACATTCTAATACCATACCTTAAGGTTGCAGCTCATTTTCCTTCTTTATATATGGATCTTTCTAGATAAGTCTTTGCTGAATTTTGCATAGCATCCCTTATAGCGACATTGCACAGACTTTCGTCTAAATAAAGGCGATTGCACTGTACAGTCAAAGGAAGCAACCATTTCGTGATTATTTCGAAAACCGATTGCCAAATAAACGTATTGTCATAACTATCAACATGTGTATTTGCCAGCTGCTGAAATTTTAAATATTCAGAGGAAAATTCAAATACACTCACACCAGCCGGAAGATTAACTTGTAGTATGACATTGAAACGATAGTCTCAACAATTCCAGCAGGCGGCTCTTTAACTATGCACTTGGGACAGTACCTTAATAACCCCTACAGCCGGCACATTAACTATACTCTGTAAACGGAGCCTGAACAGTTCCATTAGCCGGCATATTAGCTATAATCTTGAAACGGAGCCTAAGCAATCACAATAGACGGCACGTTAATGTATAGTATACTATCGACACGGTTACCTCATCAATCCCAACGGAATACATTTTAACTTATAGTATAATATCGACTAGGTTACCTCATCAATCCCAACGGACGACATTTTAACTTATAGTGTAATATCGACTAGGTTACCTCATCAATCCCAACGGAATACATTTTAACTTATAGTATAATATCGACACGTTTACCTCATCAATCCCAACGGACGCCATTTTAACTTATAGTACAATATCGACTCGGTTACCTCATCAATCCCAACGGACGACATTTTAACTTATAGTATAATATCGACTAGGTTACCTCATCAATCCCAGCGGACGACATTTTATCTTATATTATGATATTGAAATGTTTACCTCAATAATCCTAGCTGACCTGATCCTTGTGCCATTTCGCAAGACCAAAGAAAGGCTTGTAACAAGCAAATATCATTGCATATTTGAATGTTAGGCAACTGGTGATTTTATATACAAATTGTTTCGTTTTAGTCGAAAATTAATTTTCAAATATGTTTGATACAGCTCCTAAAACGTGTTACATATCAAAAAGCCTCTTCATCAGTTATGAAACTATAATGCAGATTGCCCGATTTCTTGTCTAGGGAATTTGTTATACAACACTACGGATGGCGTTTTATTAATTATAACGCAAATTGCGAAATTTCCTGGACTTTCAATAACATTTTCTTCTGTAAATAATCAGGAAATAATTATAGAATGTTTCTGTATGTATTACGCCTGTCAAATTACAGACACGTACTATATGGTATTTCGGGAACAGACAAAATATGCTTACTCACAATGCAATAATATTTGAGTGTCTTTAATGCTAATACTTTTAATGGTATTCCTAATAAAAGGATTGATTTGTTTACATGAATGGCGGGGCTTATGTTTAAACTTTTGGCTACTGAGCTTGTTTCTGTAGTTTTCCACAAAGTATTAAAATTAAATATGTCGATCATAATATTGTACGACATAAGTATGAGATTTTTTTCAAACCGTTTTGTTGAGAAGTTTGGTTGAATATTACGGTAAATGTTTGGCCTAAAACATTAATTTGATTCATGAACTAAAATAGCTGCTGTTTATCCAGAATTTTAATTTTGAGAGTGTTCCGAATGGTCTACGATTCAAGTATTACTGAAAGTGCAAATCACACACACCATAGTGGTAGAATTGAATCTCTGTGGTTGGAAGTTTGGAAAACATAGCATACTCCTTTTACATAATTTTGTTTATCGTCCCCAAACTCTAGTCAGGAGTGGATTGATAAGTATGTCTATCAGTTAGAGGTTGCATACACATAAACTGTAGAATACTTTATTACAGGAGATGTAAATATTTTTATAAAAAAATGGAAAAATGACGAAAACAACGATAATACCGAATTGTCAGACTTAATAACTGTTTCAAACAACTTGAACACGAATCAATCATATGCAGATTTTTTAAGAAGTTTGATGAGCAAACTTTTCAAAACCGTCATCAGGAATCGATATGAATTACACAAAAGTCAATCCAAATGTTGAAGTTTTGCATACTATATTCTATGTTAAATCATGCTCCTATTAAAGAAAAAGGGTAAACGCGATTATCAGCCAAGTTGGTTTACCGAATAATAAAGAAATCACTTCACGAAAGAAATAAATAGTTTAAATACCATAAAAATGTAAACATTATGATTATAAAATTTTACGAATAAAAAGAACTGCCTCAATTATAAAAGTTAAAAGGATTTTTTTCAGTCAACCACTATTTGAACACAAAGATTCTAGTTTTATTTGGAAACAATTAAAAGACAATTAAGATTTGAAACACAATAATGTCAAAGCATAACAAACATTACTACAAGAACAAAAAAACGAGAGATTAATGGATGACTCGATATTGTATTAAATGAACTATAAAAACATTATACAAATATAGCAGACCTGATAGAACAATCATCCTTTAGTCCGAACCATTTTCTTTAGATTAAGGGTGTTTAAGACGTAAAAATGGGAAACAACATGTTTGATTTAAATTATATTATGTCCATTAAATCCTTATTTGAAAAACTACAGAACCAAGCTCAGTAGGCAACAGTTTAAACATAAACCCCGTTTAATGGCCAAAGACGTAGAACACAAAAAAAAAATCAAAAACAAGAATCATGGAACAAAAGCACAGAACCCCACAATCAGCACAGTGTATATATACTATTTAAAAAAAAACTATGTATGTTTATCAGGGATTGTTAGGTACCGCCTTGAAGTAAAACAATTCATTGATTGTTTAGATATAAGTAAATATACTTTATTGGATTAATCCAAATGTATTTAAACAGTCTGGTGAAACCTAAACCTGTTTATTGCTTCTAAGATTAATATTAGTATCCGGAACGGAATATTTCCCGACTCCCTTAAACCTGCACGCGTTTTGCCACTGTTTAATCCATGTTAAAAGAGGAATCTGATAATCACCATCCGATTTCAATACTGCCTATATTTTCAAACATATTTGAAAGGCTAATTGGAAAGTAAATTCAATCTTACTTCCATTCTACTAATGTTATATAAAACATTCAGTCAGGTTTTAGGAACATCAATTATTGGAAATTGATAGACTCATAGGTTAAAGATGTTAAAAGTGGAAAATTTGTTGGGGCTTTATCTTTGAACCTACGAAAAACCTTTGATTGGGTAGATCATAAAGTTATTTCGCCTAAACTAAAATTATGTCATTTTTTTGAAAATATCCTTTCGTTCTTATCGTTCTGTCAGTCGTATCTAACTAACATGTCAGATGTATGGTGTTTAGGAATGACGTTAGCATTACGTCATATTACTTCTGTTGTGGGCGAAGATCCATATATAAAAGACTATGTCGTTTTCATAAAATAGCAAATTTGCTCATAATGAAAAAATGTGAAAAATTATAAACAAACCCCATGTTCTTCTTTCTTTCTATTGCTTGGCCAATAAATTGTAGAGAGGTTTAGTAACATATACGTTGAAGTTTTTAGGATCTTTCATTAAAGGTGTAAATGCTTGGGTTATATGCATAATGTGCACAAATAGCCAATGGTAGATCTTCTGCTGCAGACGATATTAGTGTTGACCATCCTCTGATTATAATCGAAATTTATGCGAAAAGCTACAGAAACAAGCTTAGTAGCAAAAAGTTAAAACATAAACCCGGTTTAACGCCAAAAACATATAACATAAAATAAAAAAATCACAAACAAGAAACATGGAAGAACAGCACACAACATATGTACCCGAAGGCTTATAAAAGTGTAGTTATAGGCACGTTTCACCTAATTTACTCTGTCAAGACTAATGTCCGCATTCTTGAACACTTCGTTATGGTTATTGTGACATTTAAAGAAAATCCACTTGTAATTAAAAGGTTTTAAAAATCTTCTTGATTAATAGAAGCTAGTATTATAGTAAGACAAATGCGTTTAACGAAACACATTAATGTCGTTTTGAGTTTGAACTATTGCAAATTACGTTCATTCCCATTCCTTAATATTTCTTTTATAATGTCAAGAATGAAAAACAAATACTATTGTGTATTATGCAGTAAATGTGTATCTTTCAATTGCTTAACATTTTGCTGTTCCAAATTCTTTAAATGCACTGTTCAAACACAAACAAATTGATGAATGAAATAGTTTCTATATTTATGAAACAACCTTAGCATATTAAAAACATTTATAAAAATCAATATGATATCGTAATATTTTAATCGATTGGTGAAAGCTGATATCGCGTTTGCTGTCATTGGTGCCTCATTTCATTGTTCAGAGTGATTCAAAGGTTTGATAACGGCATTGATGTTCATTAAGGCACACATGCTGTTAGCGTCAAAATGTCATGTCTGACGACAATTGTATTAAGGTATAAAAGGGCCAAGGACATGAATAATAACGACGATAGATAATTTCCTATTTAAATGTAAATCAGAATATTTGCTTGATTCACTTGATGCAGCTATCAAGGTATTTTGGGGTAAGAATTATCATTGGTGACATGAGCTAATGATGATTCGCGTTCGTGATTTAAAACTGTATTACTTGTATTTCGTCATACAAATAATTGTTGATAAATACAAGATAACGAATCGAGGGCAAATTAACGTCCGCCGACGTTTAAATAAAAAATGTGTCCGAAAAAAGATGACGCGACGAAATACTTATGTACCAACGATTATAAGATACACTTTCTTTATAAACCCTGACTAATCCCTGACATGTCCAATACTACCATTTATTTTAGTCTAAAAATGAGTCTTTTGTTCCAAACTATATCAAACGCTTTGGAGATATTTCAAAACAATGCGTGTTGATTCTTTTTCATCAAATGCTTTGCAGATTTGATAATGAGTGTTGATCTGCTTTCATTATCAATCACTGCCACAAAAAGTGAATTTACTTTATCAAATCAAATGTTCTTTTCCAGACGGTTTCGGTGTCCGTGTCTGTTCTCACGCTTGGCGCCATCGCCGTGGAACGCTATTTTGCCATCTGCCACCCGCTCCGTCGCCGCCTGACGGCCTCTACAGTCTCCCTATTCATCGTTGTGATCTGGACCGTCTCTGTCATAGTGGCCCTCCCAGAGCTATTATATCAAAAGCTCCATCGCTGGTATCCGGAGTACATCACAGACTATCTACAATACTGTGCACAGACGTTGACCAAAGAGAAGCAAAAACTTTATCAGATCAGTTTGATGGTCGGGCTGTTTGACATCCCCATGTGTCTTACGTTCTTCGCGTACACAACAATTGCCATCAGATTATGGAAGGATGGAATGTCAGAAAACGTCAATAGTCGTCTCAATGCAAGTTAGTATTTTAACAGGCAACATGCCTTAACTAGTATTTATGTGTGAGCGACAATAAGCGTACCATTTACAGGTTCTTTTCAAAATCTACTATATTGAGTCGAGTCGACTTATTGATAGCAACATTAAAACTGAATACATAAAAGTCCTTTTTAAAACTTCATTTAATGAGCATGCCAAACATAAGGCAAAGTAATATTTACAAGATAGCGCCATAAATATAACAGTTCAAAAGTTGTAGAATGAATATACGTCTGGAACTGCGACCGTCAGAGTTATGTTTCAAGAAGAGAATACTCAATTGCAACTGTTAACAGTTAAGAATACTTATGTGAAAAACTACAGTAACAAGCTCAGTAGGAAATTTTTTGAACATAAACCCGTTTTAAGGGCACAGGTTAAACGCCAAAGACATAGGGCACAAAAACAAAATTTCACAAACAAAACACATGGAAGAACAGCACAAAACTCCACAAACAGCACAGTGCATACATACATTATAAAAATACTAGGTATTTTTATCAAGGATTGTTAGCTACCGCCTTGGAACCTTGAAATCATAATATCATTATCCGGCCCAAGAGGAGTATTGTTTATTATACAATAAAGTTGTTTGAACTATATATTTCAAATAACTTGCAATACTACACGTTTAATATTTCAAAATGTCTGCGAATTATTTGTTTTGAGGGAAAGCATTCTAAACTACATCCGAGATATGCCATTTAAAGAGCAGATAATTTAAATCTACTCCTTAACAAATAGAATGTATGGGTTGTCGTTATTAATGTCATTTATTGAATTGCTTACCTCATAGTACCAATACGAAAAACAAACCTCATATTTAATATATGTCTTAATGTAAATGGTCTTTGAAAACAGATAAACTGAGAGTAGATTTCCACTACTCTACATACACTTACAATGTATTCTGAATTAGGTATTTAACATGTTTATAATTTAAATTTGTTGAACTCGTGATATTCTAGGTTTCACATGATCTTGTTCGCGATGATTTAAATAGTAAGATATGAATTAAAAACTGTAGTCTTCGAAAGATCTCAATTGGTAACGCATTCTTAAGGTAACGCAAATATATATGCATATAAATGTACAATACCTATTTGAGTTTTTTTTTCTTGATTAAATATTTCACATGCATATTTTAAACTTATTTATCAAATTCGTTTGCAAACAATTCTAGCCTTATTGCTCTTAATGAGAGAGAGGATAAATCTTCACCGGAATGATAAATTGACCAACCATCCACAGGGAGTAATATTATACTGATTCATTCTTTTTCTTACTTTTGTTTGTAATCAAGAAGTTGATGTCAGAATAACAAATGTGTTTTTGAGAATTGATTTATTTTGCAAACTAGGGAGGATTAACACGCCTAGGATGCAAATACTTATTGAATCTCTGATTCTAATGAAAAAAGTCTCACTCATTCATTAAGGCAACTAGGTTATGCCGTTTGCAACCAAACGAATATTCATGTTGTCAGTCAAATCGACAAGGTTGTTGTTCTTAACCGCCAATGGAACTGCTGTCAGTGCGTGCTCGACTTCACTAGAATTCGAGTCTACTGTGAACTGATTTATGTGGCCATCAAATACTTCCTTTTATTAAAGGAATATCTGCATTTTCAAATAAAATTGTTCATATCCTTCTTGAGAGGCAACACTTCTTGATTCAGTTGGTGGTGTCAAGTATTTAATAATTGAAAGACTTATCGGTTGGGTTGTTCCTGTTATTTCTACAGTAAAGTTAATCAGGAGAACACTTGATTGTATATTTTTTCATGTTCATGATAACGAAAACTGAAACAATGGTATTGTAATACACTAACAACCGTACAGTGATGTCGTTACCAATTAAAAACAAACAAACTGGTTTTACAGGTCGTCGAGGCCCTGGACAACTGTCAGCACTAAAGGCCCGACGGAAGGCCGCCAAGATGTTGATGACTATCGTGATTCTCTTTGGATTCTGCTACCTACCCATCCATGTGTTCAATATTCTCAAGTAAGGGTACAACGTTTTTCCAAAAGAAAATATATCCACTAGAACTAGTTCCAATGATTATTTGTCTAATAAAAATAATTTCCGTTAGCAATTTGCTATTTCACTGTTGGTGATTTAGGTAACGGTTTACAACGATAATAGACTGGTTACGAACGTGAACGTAAACTTGCTTTTGCTCTTCAAGAATGAAAAAAAATGACTTGAATGTGCATGGATCGTTTGCGAATGATTTTGTACTAAAAGCCTCACTTGTACTCGCAAAACACTTCTTTAAGTGGTGCGAAATTCTACTTGCATGAGTAAGTGAACGTATGAACTACTTTTGGCGTGTTACGTATTCCGGGTATATGCACATTGTTCAAGGTTAAATCGTGTAATCAGTATCCAATACCAATTTTACGTTTTCGTCATACAGTTAAAATATTCGTACAAGGTGATTGATACTGACATCTCAAAAATCATGAGAAAGTGCTTGATACGAATTTGGGTCAGCTTACCCATTCACGTGAGAGATATTTCTTGATCGGTTTGTTTGACCAACAACACAGTTTACTATAACGGGTAGATATAGGTAGAGGTACAATAAGTATTCCTTAGCTGTTAAGACAAGCTTTACCAGTCCATCGTAGATCAATAAATTAATCAGGGCTGGAAAACTGACAGCATCACGACCATACTTATAGTCGAATGAACTCAAAAAGAACTTCACGTTTAAATCATCTACCTTCTGTTTCAGATACAACGGAACCTTGTACGAGCTTGATGACAGTGTTGTCATCATATGGGCTTTATCAGCTCGAGGAATATGCTATCTGAACAGCGCGCTCAACCCAATTATATATAACTTTATGAGTGGTAAGTATGCATTGAAGAGGCTCAATAAAGGTGGATGCATTGAGGGAAATAACAATCAGTAATTAAACACGCACGTTTCAAACTTATTTCAAAATTATGATTGCAAAACATTTAGTCAAGATATTATTAACCTTATCCCGCTTGGTTTCTTAAAAATAAAAGAGACAAATTAATTATCTATGACAAAGACAACACGCAAAAATATTTTCTTTATTTCATAAAATTGAGAGTGTTTTTTTTAGAACTTAAAGTGACCTTATAAGCACACGCCTTCTCCTCATTTGAATAACAATGCACAATACCATTGGTTGTCAACAAAACCGATATCATTGAAAGTAGACCCGCTGAACTAAAAAATGATTAAATTGCGATGGCTTGTTTCAAGCATATAATTAAGCGAACTATTACTGAAGATTTTTATCTGCATCATTCCATGTGAACTGTCTTAACCCAAAACTCTTTATACAATACATGGCGGTTAGTTCACAAGAGATTGGAATTACAAAATAATGTGCAATAATTAGTTTGCGGTGTATTGTTATATTCAAGAGTGAGTTAAACTTTTGTACAATTAATGTATGTAATGTATCAAAATAAATGCTTACGAATTTCGAATGGTATTCAAATTGCAGCAAAGTTTCGGCAAGAGTTTAAAGCCGCGTTCAGCAGATGCCATGGACCATTTCATGACAAGAACAATACGAACCATTTCAAACTATATAATTTTCGTGCCGGTACACGGACCAATGGGCACACCCGTACGGAGAGATATTCACTGAATACATACTCGGCACGTCCAAACTGGAATCCCAATGCGACAAACAACTCTTCGAGCTCAAAGCGATCCCAATTTGGAGTATGATGTAGACGTCCAAGACATTAATATAGTATGTTGTGTTTATGAGTGTTTGTTATTAACGTATTTGTTATAATTTGTTAGAATGTTTAATATTGAATACGTAACACATTTTGTCTTTGATATGTTTACCTACAGCTAAAATGCATAGTGAATAAATGTATGTCTTTGGGAGTGTTTAGTTTGATAACAAAGTTCCAGGAGCTATATTTATTACAGTAATACTCTAAAACCTATACTGGAAGGTCCTGCGACGAAGGAAACACAGACTTCATAAAAACGAAATAGTTAATCAGTACATTTAAGAGCGGCTTCTTTAATGTACACCGTTCCTCGAAACAGGGTCTTTGTTAACGTCATACCTTTTGAGCATGTCCCTTAGAGTGTCAGTCTTTAAGTTTATAAAGGTTCAATTAACAAGGCCTAACATACGAGGGGTGATCCAGAATTAACGGGACTGAGTTTATTCCTTTTTTAGTATAAGTGCGAGGGTAAAGAAATTCGTACAGTTGTATATATTACAATCTTTACTGGATTATATCTGAAAATTTCAAAACAATATCACAATAAATATTCATATTACGTTAATAAACATAATGTATGCCAGAAACATGCGGGGACAGTCAACGTTCACAAATGACGCCGTCCGACGTCTTGTAACAGGTGGTTTCATTAATAATTTTTCAATATAATCTCCCTTGACGGAAATGCATTTTTATGCCTTGAGATCCATTGGTCAAACATGTCTTTATACCACCGAGTATCTAAATCCGAAACAACACGATGTACCGCATGTGACAGTTCAGTAAAAGTATCAAATCTGGTACCCTTTAAGGCAGCTTTTACCACTGGGAATACACGAAAATCCATCGGAGCTTAGTCCGGACAATAAGGTGGGTGTTCCAATGAATCGCAATCAAGTATATTTATCTACAACCTTGTGGATTGTGCCGTATGAGCGGGGGCATTGTCCTGGTGTAACACTATATTATCCATGGTAGAGTCGGGCCTCTTCTTCATCAACGCACGTGGCAAATCTATGCGCAGAACCTGAATACAGAAAACATTAAGTCTTATATTGAATATTTTTAGAATCTACTATTAATTTGACTACTTTCATATTGAGTGCCTATATTACTAAATTATAATATTGTGTTATGATTTGTTTTAAATATTGACCATACCATTATTAAAGAAATAGTTTTATATTCTTAATTTTCAACGAACCTTTCCATAATATGCAGCATTAACCGTCTGTCCAATCGGCACTGCGTGTTGTAGAATCATCCCATGGCAGTCGGCAAAGAAAATGTACCTTTGCTTGCCTGCTGTTCTGGTTACTTTGGCCTTCTTAGGTGTCGGTGATCCCAGAGTCTTCCACTGACGAGACTGCTCCTTAGTCTCAGGATCAAACAGGTAAATCCAGGTCTCGTCACAGGTGATAATGCGGTTCAAGAAAGCCTCGCCTTCCCGTCGATAACGTTGTAAAAACTTCCTGGAGGCATTAATCCGTTTTGTCCGGTGTTCATCTGTTAAAAGGCGGGGTATCCATCTAGCGCTGACCTTTTTCATGTTCAGTTGTTCAGTAATAACTCTCTGGACTGTACCGAAACTATCACCAGTTATGTTACAAACATCTCGTATTGTTGTCCGCCTATCTCTGCAGATGACGTCCTTTACAGATGCCACTAACGTTGCGTCTACGGAACTCTTACGACCACGCCCCTTTTCATATTCCACAGACGATCTGCTGTCACGAAATCGCCGATGCCAATCAAAAACGCGAGTCCGAGATAACTTCAGTCCTGCAGACGCTTTCTGTATCATTTCATAGGTTTTCGTCGGCGAATAACCAAGCTGACAGCAAACTCTAATGACAGCGCGAGTTTCTAGCGGATTTGTCGCCATAATTTTAAACACTTAGTTACGCTTGAATTGCTGATGTTTTTCAACTGAATCAACAATGACGTTGACAATTTGTCAAATGACGTGAAAAAAGTCTAACGTTGATCGTGCAATTTGGCGCTGAAATATCACACATTATTATGAAAAAAATGACTTGCACATTTTATGCGATAAGTTGTTAACGACAGCGTCCCCGGTATAACGTCACTTGGTTGCTATAGTGATTAAAAATATGGGATAACATAGATCTACAATAAAACTAATTTCATAAATATCTTTGCCGTAGATAAAAGTGTGTATTCTGATTTTTTTTTAAAAATCTTTTGCAAAATAAAGGAAATATAGGGACAGATCAACCCTCGTACACTCAACGAGACACAACGATACTGAACGAGAACGAACGAGACACGACGAGACTTAACACGACTCGACGAGACACAACGAAATTTAACGAGACATAACTAGATACAACGTAAATAGAAATATCGATACATATTTGGGTTGTCGGCATTGATCTGTCAGAGATAACACGATTCCACTAAAGACCTGTATGACACCTGCTTAGACTTGCTCAACCATTAATATTATAAAGTGCAAAATTTAACTTCAACAAAATAAAGTTAAGTTATATAAACGCACAAAGTCACTTTAAGATACTCAACAACCAGATAGATTTATCACCTGCAGATATATTAACCACACAGGGGTAATCGTCTGAACAAAACGATCACAAGCATACAATTTGACACTGCTTCTGCACATATGGATTAAAACTTTGTCCTAGGAAAGTTGAATATGGATTTAACCATTATACAAAACGGGCAGAAAAAAAACGAACAATATAACAAATATGGTGTAAACTTTATTCATGCTTTCATAACGAATTAAAAAAAAAACACACACACAAAAGCGTTGGTGAGCAATTCAAACATATACGACTTATCCCCTGCTGTTACTAATGCGATGCTGTCAACACCCTCTCAATCCAAACACATACTAGTTATAAAGTTCAAACTTAACTAAAATAACATATAAGCGCACTTCGTTTTATTTGTTTTGCCTTCTTTGTATCCCTAAGTGTGAATTAATGAGCTTACAAATATACAGTCAGTGTCGTATGCATGTTACCATTATACGCCTTGGACATGCGGAACACAAGTGGAGTATCTTTCGTACGCTGAGGAACGTCGTGCAATCCATTAGAACAATATCGACGTTCAACTGAAAAGCAATCGAAATAACACTGAAACACATATGTTGGCTTTAATTGTTCTAGGAAGGTCTTAAAAGTACTCCGATTGACAGTAGTCTCATAATGTATGTTTTTCTATCAATAAAGTAGTGTTAATGACGGTTTCGAAAGACATCCAAAAGGAAAAACATTTTGCATTAGAGAAATGAAATGAAAATCAGCCACACGACTGCCACAAAATGATAATGCTTTAAACAGATTATTGGCATGCCTTTTGTATTTGTAAAGGTTTTCTGACTATACGTATCTTTCACTTAGCGATGACGCTAAGTAGTGGGCAGTATTTGACCAATTTGGCGTTCATATTTACTTGACTCCAATGGCTAGGTTTATAAGAGGTTGGTTAAGGTATAGATGTTCGTCGTGCACCCATTTATCGGAGCTTTAAATCAGTAGTCGTTTACTGAAGTCAGGATAAGGATCAAGATGTTTTAATAAGGTATCCTGGTCTTTAAAATCGACATGAAAGAAATTGGTATAAACATAGTTTCTTGCTTTTACCCGAGCTTTGGCTAGGAAATAATTGAAAATACTGCTATGGACGTTGGTGATGTTTGAAATATAATGACGAGAGCAAAGAAATCTCACTAGTTCTCATACTGACACGATTATAGAAAACTGCCACATTTGATTAATAAAGTGATATAACATGATCAGTGTCAACTGGAAAACCCCCATCTATTTAAGAGACATGATGATTGTTCCATTCATCAAAAAGGAGCCTATAATTTACATCTCATTGGAACTCACAACAACCTCTATACTTGCATATACAAGAACACCTTTAGTACATAATACACAGTAAAATC
Organism: Mya arenaria; assembly: GCF_026914265.1. NCBI lineage: Eukaryota > Metazoa > Mollusca > Bivalvia > Myida > Myidae > Mya > Mya arenaria. The sequence goes on from NC_069134.1 coordinate 1,194,695, forward strand.
ATCGGCAGTAGGAATCGATTATTATCGATGTTTTATGCCTTTATTTATAACATCACGATACACAGTTACTTTGAGAATGTATTTTTTGGTTCATCAATGAATTTAATGAAATATCCAACTCCGATATTACCCCTTTGATAAATTTCAGTTGTGTTCCTAGTAACTTTAAACGAAGACCCATTAGCGTTGCGAATGTCAGTTCACAGCATTTCGTATTACCATTGACGGTGATAAGAAAGTAAATAAAACGTTTATGGAAATTCTACGTATATATCTTCCCACCATGACAATGTAGCCGTTTATCCCATCAAATGGAATTTATTTGCTTCCAGTGTTTAATTAAACTTGATAGATACATAGAAGTATGCTTATAGGTATATTTAATATGTATGCGGGGCGGATAAATCAATATTTTAACCCGATAACGCTTTCGTAGTTGTTTACTCACGTCCAGTTCATGACGCGTAGTAATTTGAATTAAATGTCAAATAGAGAAGGTTCGCCGTTTGAAGGGTCTGAATATTTTTATGTAATACGTTTTATGAATATATCTTAATTTGAAAACACCTTTCTTTAAATGCGTATCATTATCTATTTAAATATTATTCTGAAATGACGCGATGATGCTAGTGCGTTAATGAACGGACGATGGACATTACAAAGATTTCCGACCCCGTTAGAATACCAAAACGCAACATTTTCTATGTTCAAAGATCCCATTTTGATGGCGACGTAAGTTAGTCATTGTAAGCATTACTCTAAGTTTCTTTTGGCTTGCAAACATTTTTAAAGGAAACTCGTGAGAGAGTTAACAAAAACATACGTGTGAATAAAGGCGTGGACGGTAAAAATGACGAGTGACTTACAGTAAATACAATGTTGAGTTGACCGCGGTCGTCAATATTCTTGCAAATACTTTTATAGGGAATATTACACAGTGAGTCTTTGTTTCCTTCATTATATACCTAGTTAAAGCAGGTAATTTTGATAAATTGAAGTTGATACATAAATCTTATCAACCTAAGTATATTTCTCGATATTGATGCCTTCAGTTATTGTCAAGATGGAATTCAGCCCATTCATATCAGTTTTAGTAATCGTTATCCCTTGTTAATTAAAATAAATATTTACACCAAGATGTGAAACCCCAGGATTAACTCAAAGACATTGAAGGATAACGTTTAACTGACTGATAGACTGACAACTTGAACTGAGGATTTCAACAACTGGATACAGACATTAGCTGCACAAGAAGGAATCAAGCCGTAGCATCAGTGCCATCTCTTAAAATATACGGTCCTGTCAATCAAAAAAGGTATGGTGCAGTTATTCAAAAATAAACATCTGGCATGTAGTCTTATAAAGAGAACAACACTGGACAAAAACTATCTTCTGTAAAGTCTAATGATGAAAACATCTCTGGGAGTCTCAATAGCAGAGATATTCAAATAAATGCATCCTGATTTTGCCCAAAATACCTTTATATATGGAAACTCATGACTCCTCATGTTATTTAACGAATGACAACTTTTGTCAAAAAGGGCTGAACAAAAATGTACGATGACAAATAATGAGAATACTTTAAACTTTTCAACAATTTATTTAATCAGATAAACTATATAATATATGACACATAAACTGGTAATTAAAATTTAATACTTCCTAGAATATAGGAAATTTAATCACGTTTGGTTAAATCAACGCGTTGAAAATATATTTCTACATCTTCTTTAAACAAAAATAAAAATTAGAGTTACGAGACTCGAAGCGAGAATCCTCTGTTGTTGTTTTTAGATAAGCCTCATAAATTCACGACAAATGGAATCCAATTTCTGGTAAGTCGATAAGGTCGCTCCTTTGCAAAAACAAATCTCCATCCGTTTAAATGTATTTTTGTTTTGTATGCAGGTTATAGACGCCTACGTTTGAACGGAAAGAGTTTGTGAGAATATGACCCCAACGTTCCAAGGCGGTACCTAGCAATCCTTGATAAACATACCTAGTTTTTGGACTAGGGCACTTGTGGCCTAGTTCATAGCCATAACCGCAATATCTGCATTTTCAAGCCGCATCTGGAGGTTCATTGAGGTAATGTATTCATACGCTGTATTTTGATTGGATTGCCGTTAGCGAATTTGAATAATCAAAGTAGTACCGGAACTGATTACAATGAAAACATCCAATAAAAATAGTTCTCCTAACAATTCAAGCTAACTGTATGTTCTGTTAATGAAGGACAAGAAATTCATACGTAGCGAGTGAGTTAATCGGGTTAACTACATGAATATTCTTGCATACGATCCGATTATATGCAATAAGAATATGAACATATTGGAAAAGTACGCAACGATTTTTTTTCCGTTCAATGCTCTGTATTGATAGACTGGTACCTTCTTTCTCTTTTATCCGAAAAGAAACCAGTATCAGCTAACCGCGGTGCCCGTCGCGCATTCGAAATGTCTTGTGAATTCATACGTAAAGCGAATAAAGGAAATTTGGTTTAAAAAAAAGGATTGTTATCCTTTGTCACAATGTTGGTATTCCCTGGGAGTAAGATTCCCAGGTATTCCGAAGTCGGTCACTGTTCTTTTTTTCGACATAATTTGCATGTTTCCGTGATATTTTCTTTTCGATACAAAGTTTTTTTAACTAATCGTCGCATGGCACTTAGCACATTTTTAAATACAACACGATATTTGGTATTTATTGTTCAAATACTATTAATGTTTACTAAAAACCATATGCCCCGTACCTGTATAACTTTATGTTTTTGAGGAAAAGTAAATTAGGGTACCAGTTTACTTATTGACCTCAAAATTTACTCTGATCAGAGCGGCCGAATGATTCAGACAAACATGTATGTTATGCTACTTCCGGATGCTGATGATGTGAATTTCATAGTGTTTTATTGAGGAAATTTATCATTAAAGCCGCCATTGAATGATTACCACCATACGGATTTATTTTCATCTTACCGTGGGTAGCATTTTTAATTTGACACGTCAATTTTCAAGCAATACAAGTGCATTTAAAAAAATCATGTGATTTCAATTTTGCAAAATGGAGATGCAAATATCAAATATGCGCATACTTATTTATGAAGTTTCATTCTAAATGAAGCCAAATGTATAAATATGTGCACAGCATCTGTGAATAAGATGATTGTTTACCTATGTGAATAGAATGTCTTGGAGCCACTCTCAGTGTAAGTACATGACATTGTGATAAACCATCGCCATTGATAAAACAATTTTGCATGCTCAATTTTGATTTCCTCTCTTACCACAGGGGCAGGTTGTGTTGTTTTGACATAAAAGTTTTGATAAAGTTATGGCTTCTTAAACAGGGTCATGTCAGCAAATGTATGGAAATTCAGGGTAAAAAAACAACAAAACGGACAGGGGCGTGGTGTGTCAAAACAACACAACCTGCCACAGTGAAATGCAACAGTCAAAAATAAATATCAATATTAAAGTTATGGAAGCCAGAACTAGTGTCCTCGCAATGCCGGGTGATTGCGTTGGTTTTGTCTTCCTTCAAAATATATCAGGGAATTGCTCTTATCTTAGATCCCTTGGGTGCGGGGGGGGGGGGTTATTCACGGGATTTTACCACCAGTTCGTTCTCGCAGGGCAGGGATTTTACCGGGGATTGGCTGGACCGAAAGTCAAATGTACCTGCTATTCCCTGGGGGGGGGGGGGGGGGGGTTCGTGGTGACAATTGACTGGTGCATACTTTACAAGTTCTTTTTCTGAAGACGCTTTGTGCTCTAGCCAAGAATGAATATCAAAAATCAGTCAAAAATACTTTATGGTGATGCATTGTTGTTGATAGATCAATATAAATTTGTGAAATATTTGAGAGAAAGGTACTTGGTAAATTAATTTACAAGTGTAACTTTTGAGTTTTATTATTATTATTATATAGTGAGGTAATGAAAATTTAACCTCACAACAGTCTTTCTCAAATGCTGTCCAGGCTTTTTTATGCTTAAGAATAACTAACCTCGCGATGTCAGACGAGAAATCATCTTGGCATGAGATTGGATCGCTATGGATTATTATACACCAGTCAATTGTAACCACGGCTCCCACATCCGGGGGTATACCGGGGATAGCCGGCAAACTGGGCCATGTTTTTACCTTTCGGGTGGCCCCGCAGTGCCAGGTCTTCCCGGAAAATACAGTGTGGATGGGGCTAAACATAATGTCTCTTGGGTGAGGGGCATTTGGTGGGGACTTTACCATCAGATTATCTCTGCAGGGCGGGAATTTTAGCTGGGGTTGGCTGGACCGAAAGGAAAAGTCCCCGCTATTCCGGGACCGGGGGGGGGGGGGCATGGTTACAATTGACTGATGCATTAGCTTGTGTATTCAGATAAAGTTAAGAATATGTATTTATTTATATAAGTTATACTTTGCAATCTAAATCAAAGATTTGAAAAACGTATCCTTTATGAATAAATTCAAGTATACATAAATGACTGTGCAAATCCTTATGTATCATCCAAATATGAGTACCTTGCAGGGTGAATGTTATTTGTAAAAATTATACTAAGTGAGCTTTCAAGATTACCTTTCCAATCGCATACACAATGCAGTTTGAAACCTAGATAATTAAAAAAAATCTTGGTTGTAGACCATTACTATTAAATATTTGATAAGTCACAGACATTATAAGGTACAGTTTAAAGGGGCAATACTCAGTTAATAATGAAAAAGCAAACATTTAAAGAAAATTGTAGAAAATTGACATAAACTTGGTATCGATGTGTACAAATAATGCATTGAAACTTACTAACCGATGATCCCCATAGTTTACAAATGATTTATTAATAGCAGTTATTTCGTGTTTTTCCATTTAAAAAAGATTACTAGGTATGTCTACCGAGTAGAATTCATTCCTTATGCGTGATCTGCCGTTGATGTTATTACATGATATTAGCGAGTTAGGTATGCATCTGGAAAATTCCACCCAGTAAAAGTAAGTCTTCATAGCATACTGGATACGACACTTCACTGCAATTTTTTTTGTATTTTATTTACAATAACAATATCAAAGAGTAAAACATTTATTTAAAAAGTGTCCTCAGATTCGTTACAGGAAAAAAAAAACTTTTTTGGTGCCAATCTGGTGTACAGTCCCTTTCATAAACAACAAGTGAAGCCAATGCTGTATTAATTTGAGAGAAACAAAAAGAAGACAGCACAAAGTTAAAAAAAATTGTGACCAATGTGAGAATACCTTACATAATTAATAAATTTTCATGCGATTCAGACAATTTTAATGCTAGAATTCACATAAAAATCATTCCCTTGACTTATTCCTGTCATAGTTTAAAGCTGCACTCTCACAGATTTACCGTTTTTACAACTTTTTTTGTCTTGGAAAGAGCAAATTTTTGCGTAAACATCTTCAAACCAATCATATCAGATTGCTGACAAACAATCAGCTCGTAGTTTGTCATATTTCCGTTCGAAAATTAATGTTTTATGGCTTAAACCGTTACTAACAGTTTAAGAATAATGTTTAAAACATCATTTTTTAACTTTAATATAAAAATCTGCCATCTAAATTTTGGTCAGCAGTCTTATATAACTGTTTTCCATGGATTTTCGCAAAAATTGGCTCGTTCCAAGACAAAAAATAAAAAAGTTGTCAAAATGAGAGTGCAGCTTTAATCTCATAATAAAATTTCAATGCACTACAGGCACTACTTGACATAATTTAAACAGATGAAAAAATGTTATTTTTAAAATGCACAATATATCCTTTATGTGACCTTACATTATAAATGAATTTATTCAGATCATTATTAAGTGACTTTTCTTGCACTTAAATGTGAACAAGAAAGCTTGGGATTGAACACTAAATGAAACAAGAATGAAATTAAATGAATCACAAAATATCATCAAAATTATACACACAAATGTTCTTTGATATACAAAAAAATGAAACTTTTTAGACTTTCAAAAATTTAATATTTACTATATACGGTTATATAAAATGATGAATACATTTGTAGGATTTGATATCCTACTAGATGTAACTCGGCTTCGTTCATTTTTCTAAACTTCCTCTCAGTGATGAGGAATAAATTTTATTCACTGCAGTTGTTTTCTAAGTTTATGAAAATAAGAACAATTGAAACAACTCATTAACTACTGTTGATCAGTGCAGATTGTGGGAGGTCATGATTGATCTTAATGAACCACCAATAAGCCCTGCCAAAATTAGATATTGATTGGTCAGTCAGGTGCTTTTGGTGGGCATGATTAGCATGAATGTTAATTTTAACCATCATTTATGAATGTTTACAAAATCATTGAATATTGAAATAACAAGCGAAATGTTAGTTTGAATGATGAAAGCCATGAAATATGTGAAGTATTCAAAAAGAGACCATTTTTTCAGCTTGTGTAAATAATGAGTAAATTGTTAAGTAATTTTTTTTATTGGTTTTCAGGAAATGTTGAAATCTCATGTTTAGGCCTATAGTGATCATACTTGATTGTTATGTTATTGGCACTTATTGAAATATGTTTTATTCATAGCAATATTTATGTAAAACATTAATTATTATGTTGACTTAAGTTTGTAGATAAGAACTAATGGTATAGGTGATGTAAGAATGATCTCGTAAGTCTTTAAAACCCCTTTTGGTATTGTGAGTTTTTTGCTCCAGTCTTGTTCAGTTTAGCTTTTAAAGATTTTTAAAGTAAATGCAAAACAAGTCCAGCACGCTGTCTAGAAAGACTATGTCAAACCCTGACCTGATATAATTTCTTGTCTTCAAATTACCAGCTTGGCAATTGTTTTATCATAACATAGGATATTGGTTTTAAAGAACAAGTTAGTGTTTTTGTATGTGGAATGAAATATCATAAGTGACACTAAATTGAACAAAATTTATAGTTCTCATTGATATTACACATAGCCCCAAGTACATGTTGATCTAAGATTTAAGGCTTGGATGGAGTCAGGGCAAGAAAAATGCATATTAATACATTGTACTTTCCAACGCAAGAACTGTTTGTTTATTAAAGTAAATAAAGCAATCCTCACACCAAGGAACTGCAGTATTGCTTAACCAGCTTAATTGACATTATGAGTTGGAGTTCAAATTGCTGCAATTAAAGGCACATCTAGTTTGTAGAATTATTAAAACTCTGATTTAGCAACCTTAATATATTTATATGAACTACTTTTGCGAAATGAAAGCTTTTTTAGATTTACAAGGACGGGTGAAAAGTATTTGCCAAATGTACTGCAACACCTGATACCTGTTGCCTAAGAATCCAACAAATTATTGGCACTCCAAATGTTACAGTACTATTCAATTTTGAGTGCCTGAAAAGAAAGCTTCTTGATTCTACATTCAACATCTTCTTTCTGTATGACATATTGGACCAGGAGAATCATGAACCTACAACCTTTTGCATCTATTGAGATAGGGAGCTATCAGGACAGTGACAGATAACAATACAAGAATGGCCAACTGCTGCAATTATTGAGTTATCTAATGCATACAAATTAAGATGGAGAAAATAATTCTTAATTTTTCCAAACTACTTCCTTAAGCATCTTGTATGTAGTTGTCTTTTACAATGATTGTTCAAAGTTACAATGCAGTACTAATAACCCCTTTATTACATACATTACTGATTAGATCACTTAGAAGCCACATCTTTGCATAATAAATTTCATTTTAAGGATGCACTCATTGGTTTAATGACATCAATTTAATATTGCGCAACATACTTGTTATGACGTGACAAGAGTGGTATATGGCCGTATTGCACATGAGCGGAATATGGGTTAAAGTATTTTGTGATATGTATTGCATGTAGATTGATGATGGGTATATAATAAAGAATAAAATTATGTTTGGTATTCCATTCTCACTAGCAGTGTGATGAACTGCTGACACCATGATATGAAATTTGATGGTCAAAGTATTTAAAAGACATTTCAATATTTCATACTTTAAAAACGATATTCATCTCATCTTAGTCTACTCAACTTGCTTTGCTATGTACAAAAGTCTGCAGCAGTAATATGAATAACATTAGACAGAAGGCAGTGCCTAATATTTATCAACAGCACTAAGTTATCATGGTAACATGTTATATGAATTGAATACCAAGCACAAATTAAGAGGGAGAAAATTATTCTTCTCTTTTTAAATAAAAACTACTTCCTAATAGCATGTAGATGTCTTTTACAAAGATTGTTCAAAGTATGGCCCTGTTGTTTAAAGCTCCCTTGAAAAAGAGGTGACAGGTTTTCTATATAGTATATAATTACATCATTGAAAATCTTCTCCGAAATTGCAAATAACAGACCTTTGATATAAAAGGATTTGATCAAATTAAAGAAGTATGTGTGCCACTCCCCCCCCCTACCCCCTCACTTTACACACACTTAACTAGATTTTTCAAATTTCCTTTGCAGCTTGCAAGCAGTTTTAGTCTAAAGTTTAAGCTAGCCCATTAAACAGTGACCCCTTGTGATGTGAGCCGATTTTTTTCAATGCTTAGAATATTGTTGTTAACATTCCCCTGAATGAAGCCCTAGTCCATCAGTGCTTTCAGCACTTTGATTTTATATAGTATGTATGCACTGTGGTGCTTGTGGAGTTTTGTGCTGTTTCTTCCATGTTTCTTGTGTACCACTATTAACCAATTGTTATTTACCGAAAAGGATGAATATATATCGAAAGCAATTGTTCTTATGATGGATTCCGTATTTTATTTGAAAGAAAGCTGCAGTAAACAAGATTTGTTTTATCTTATGAGACGAAACATGATCACTGTAAATTGTTTAGCACTCACCATTCATTTTCAGCTATTACATACACGGTTACATCTTGTTTTCAGTAATAAAATATTTTCAATAAATGCAGTTTTAAGTAAAAAGTTAAAGGTAACATAATATCCTTGTTATACATATGTATATATTGATTTAAAATACAAGTGTCACTGAAGAATATTTGAGAAAACAAAGATAAAAGAAAACACATTATATATCACAGTGCATTTACATCAATTGCTATTGATTTCTGTATGTCGTTACCTGAAAAAAACACAACATCAATCCCATTGTATTCTCTTAACAACTCGTTTATAGTCTAAGACATATTCGACATTATCTTAAAAGAAATCAGCCTCGTTTTGAATAGCTATTTCCCTTAGATGAACGTGAAACCGTGTAGAAGCGGGAACGACAGGTAAACTTTAACAAGGGGTAACTTGTTTTACCAATATTAACATTGTAGGTTCCATGTCAAACTCACACGAGTTCAAATAAAACTTCACTTTTTATTGCTAAGCTTTGTCTGAATGTACACGATTATAGAGGGAAGACACGAAATGCAAACCGTATTTCCGTTGCGTCATCAATTAATAGGTGTCGTGTAACACCCATTTTTATTGATTGTGATGTTGCGAAAATGAGGTGCATTTGGGGCTTAAGTCTCCAGACACGGATGGAAATAACCCCCAAATGATTAAAGAAATAGTCCAACTAGTTGTAAACTTTACAAAAAAATATAAAAATATTTGATATTATTATGTGCATGAAATAGATTTGGTCACTATCAAATTGTCAGAACTTGTAAAACGTATATTGTCTTTGAATTTGATTTCAATTACGTATAAATGCCGTGTGTAAAACTAATTATATCATGTTGATTGAAGGTTTATTTGGTATAAGCCAGTCTGTTGATTACGCTAGTCAGAAAAGAAGTCAGACCGGTAATCTCCTACAGAGTGACTCGATTGAAGAGCAGATAAGATCTCTGATATTACATACCAAAATAGCTGGATTTCATTTTTTTAAACTAGGATTTTGAATATCATAACGAGATATGCCTGGTAGTAAAACAAATAACATGGCTTCTAAAATGATACAATCTTTTCTCTATCAGGGTCTTTCTAAGTTTGGTTGGTTGTGTCTAAGTTGAAGAATAGGAACATGCATTATGCAAGTATTCCATTTATGCACACTATATGCGCTATGAATAAATATTCCATTGTCAAATTTGTTCAAGACAACCGGTTTATAGTTCACTTGCATTAGACTCGGTCTGATTGAGAGTCGAAATACAAATATTGCCTTTCATTATTTCTACAGGGAATTATACAAATTCCTCTTAACAAATCAAACACTGACATTAAAACAAATTACTCTGTCCTATTAAACATAGCATTTCAGGTTATGCCACACGACTTGTAGTCCAATAGTTACATTTGAATCTGAATAGTTTAGTGCAATTTAGCTATATGGGTTTAAATTTAAGGTAGGTTAATCGAGACATTTGACTGAAAACTCTATGTAATGGCTGAACATCAGGGATAAAAAACAAACACGTTTCTGTTTGCAATAAACTGACTGGTTCCCAAGTTGTCAATGCATGATTCGTATCTTAAAATCAACGATATATATCTGTGCATATTGTCAGCTTGGCACAAGAAGTACAGTAACGGTCTTCTTTTTATAAATGTTTAGGAGATATAACACACTATCCAATCAACAATGTCATGTATGTACCTGATGATATAATTCCAAATAAGAAATATATTGAAACATAGTACCTTACAATCACTTGCTGGTTCTAAATATCGGTTTTAAAAATAACACCAGACTGTCACGGGACATTTAAAGTTTGTAACTGTCGACCATTTGTGCACATTTAACGTTTAGATTTCATCTTTAAATACAAATGCTTCTCCAACCCAATTTCAATCAAACGCTATTCGTGAAATTTTTAATGGTAAAATATATAAATTACCTCAGAATAAGCACTATACATAAGAGGATAAATGTCTTAAGTTGCTTAAGTTTAAACTTTTTTGCATTGTGGCGACTCCTTAACATAATGACGGCACGTGTTATCTGTGTCAGAGCATAAATAAATTGAGCACTTATGTCGACTGAAGTCTCATCCGATTTGCGACCCTTCATTTCTTTTTTCTTGCTTGTATTTACAAATGTTTCTTTAAATTCGAATGCTGGGGATAATGATGTTTAGGTTCATTAAAGGGTCTTTACGCTGTGAATATTGTATTGTTTTTTTTATTCATTTTAAGGTGAATAAGATAACATCATCGAATGATTCCAACATTTGAGCCTTAACCATGGAATGTTCTCGAGACCTTTCAAAATACAATCTAATATAGGTTTTCAACTCAGTAAATGGACTGCAGCGCGATTACTATGCCCATAAGCCAGCTTTGAGATGAACTATTACTCCAAAATATTATTTACCACAATTAATACAACTGTTTAAATATACCAGAAAGGATGAATAAACGTCGAAAACTATGGTTCTTAGGCATTTTAAGTAAGTAGTTAAGTATCTATTGCTAAAAAATATATTTTGTTATACGTGTGTATGTATTGATTTTTAATAAGGGTGTCGCTTTAAGTGACTTCGATATTTTGTTCCATAATTACTGAAGCTTTTACAAATATAAGCTCACATCATCTCGAACAAGTCAAATTTGCACATTAATTTCAATTTACCTTTGTACAGTAAAATCCAATTTGTCGATCGAGTGCAATGATCTGGCCTAAAACGTCGGTTTAGGCTAGATATTGCCTTTGCATTTTATTCGTTTGATTCTGGCAGTGAAAATCATGAATTAATGTAATCTCGACCTCTCAGCAGACCTCTAGACTAGACATTTTAGTACAATTTTGTAATAATTATTTCTAACCCTGCAAAGCATATTGGATTATTGATCAATATCAACGTTACAATTAAGAGCAATTTGCTTGCAACAGCCTATTTGGGACCATTTTCATTCATTATTACATCAAGTTCCTTTATCTAGTAAAAAGCAATCAGGAAATACTCAATGAAAGCCTTATTTGCGCTGTGGACATTATAAAACTTTGGTGTCCATGAAAGCTAGTGGCGTTTCCCTTTTTGTGGTCCTGAACCGCCAGTTAAAAAATCAATATATACCATATTACTCATTTAAATGATGTGGCTATGGCGTTTTCAATGAATGCCCAGTTAAAAACAAACTGTGGTCTTGTGTTGATTACTTACAAGCTTTGTATGTAATAGTCATCAATTAGCCTTACGACTGGTGTAAGTTTTGTGCCGTGTCCATTTTGTATTTCTATAAAGTTCCTTTTTACATTATTTGATTTTGGCAATATGTGCTCTTTGTAAAAAAAAATGGTAGTTTTTCAGCAGAGAGGACTTTTTTGCATCTCACTGTCACATGACCAGCACTCTTTTGAGGTCAGATGATTAAGATCATTATCGAGGTGACTTTGACCTGAAAATCCGATTTCTTTAAATAACTGAATAATGCTTGCAGACAGGTTATACTCGTAATCTGCGCCTGCTTTCTGTGAGTTATGTTTCAAACACATTTGAGGTTTCTTTGATGCTTCGTATCACCATAAGTATTGTTATATGTTCTGAAAAATTCGTACAATTAAACAGTCGACTATAAATTCAAAAGAAGCGATAAAGGGATGATAGCATTTAATATTTCTTTTAAACGAGCGTAAACCCATACGCTTAATAAATATCATATAACGGTGAAACTTAAATTTATCGAAAGGTAATGATTTAGTAAGGTAAACTGCCGTTTAATATATGGTTCCGTAAGGTTATCTATCTTTAGTGTTGGCAACACCGGTGCGTATCATTTATCAATATTCATATTAGCAACTAAATATAAGGATTACTATTGAACAGACTTTCATATATTTCCATATAAATGATATCATATCATATTCAATTTTAAACATGCAGATGTACTTATAAAATAAAGACGTGGACATTTCCTAGATTACTAGATTTACTTTAAAATAATTGTTAAATTAAATTAGTTTAAAGTTTCCAAGTTAATTGGCAAATTGTCATATTGCCTTCAACAAGTTTGATTAATCAATAGCAATGCTGTTTAAAAAAAAACTAAAATAAAATGATTTTCCTCTCTTATTTTTTTTGTAAAATGCACTTTTCGTATGACAAAATAAAGTGTGGCAAATCATTTGGAATGTTCAAAATAAGATATTGACGTCTGGATCCTTCAACAATTGTTGATATATGCTCAAATATTTTATTTCAAGTCAACGAATTTGAATGGCGTAAGTTAAGCGATTCCATATAAGGCTTAAAAGTAAAGATCCTTCTGTTTGTGACCTTGTGGGCGTAAGGTTATGTTGTCCTTATTACAATTTTAACTTGACTTTATCGGCGTGTGGTCGCGACCCACAAAAACCAGTATTTTTGTTTATACTTTAAGAGTTGTTTTTTTCTGCATTTTCGGTGGCTCAATGTAACTATTAGTGTTTTCATAAGCAAAACAGGTAAATAATTGGTGCCAATACATGAATGACTTCCTTTAAATTCTTCAACAAAAAGATTAATTTCTATTAAGCGTGTTTAATTTTTACTTGATATAACATTGCAATGTATGACAATTCGAAAATGACGAAACAATGTAAACAGAAAGGACAAATCGAACAATTAAAGAGAAAATAAGTAAATAGTGCAGACATTCTTTTTCAACATTAACCACAATGTGTTCATCTCGGTCCTTGATTTTTTTTTGCAATTAAGGAATAAGCACCTGTTCTGTGTCTTCATTTACAATGTTATTTGTCTGGGTGCTTAAATTTAATATAATATCTCATTTTTGAATTCATCAATCAGGTTTAGCCAGCTGGTTGCTCTATCTCTTCTGAAATCGAATAGCTTCGGAAATTATTCTAAATTCTAAATTATTTGCTGACAGTTGTGAAAACGGCCGGCAGTGGCCACTGCCGGCATGACAGTATTTCACGACAGTTATGTAATACTGCCGGCAGAGGGCACATAGGGAAAAAACATTTGTGTAATACTTCAGGTGCACTACCGACAGAGGGTAATTATAAAACACTGAAGGCACGGCAGTTACATAATACTTCCGACAGAGGACACAGTAGGGCTAAGGAGCATGCTGGGGGCACCCTGATACCCTTTTCAGGCATCCTGCTGCCTTTTACCACACCCCGCTGTGATATTTGTTTGACGGTCATTTTACAGATATAAGTATTAAAATAATAAGTATACATAATAAGTATATTCAGTTAACTATGCTGTATTGTGCATCACCATGCTGTTTTATTTAAACATTATGTTACCCTTTCATTTATAATAGGTATACGGTAATAATTTGTACATAACTTCTATATCTTCAGTAATGGAGGAAATAAGGAATATGGATGAATTGAAGTGCCCAATAACAAGTTAACAAGACAAATGTCACACAGTAAAATACTTCTTTAAATAATGTTCGGCATACTGGATTCTTTAAAATTATAATCTTTTAGCTTGATAAGACTGAGTAAAATAACTGTTTGTTCCAAACATGATACTGTATCAAGTTCCCTGTGTGTTCTTATGAGAAACGTTTTAAGGAACTCATCTTATTAAACAGTACACCCATGTGAATTTAACTAACCCTTTTTAATATTATCAATTTATTCATGGACTAAAATATATTTTTCCACAAATAAAATCATTTTATGTGCTTTTATTGCATGTTTTTATTTTTTTTCTAATTTGATATCGTTATAATACATGAAAAAGGAACCTTGCAATAAATACGAATATTCATATAAAGAGACTTTAAGAGGCGAATTTTAAACATGTACATTTGTAAACATCAATATATTAAAGGAGGAGAACATTATAGTTTAAATGAAAACACATCCACTACATTGAAAGAGATATATCCCTTTGAGTATAATTATGTTTCCATCTTTCGGACGTTTCATTTTTCATATATTGCATCACTTAAGATCAATGATACTTTATGATATTTCAGACAGACATTAAGCATCTGCGAAAACGATTCCTTTTTGACTGATATAAATACTATGGAAGGGTTTATATGCCATCTAAACTCGTAATGTTAGTTTCAAGGAACCTGCATATTATTGTCCAATCAGGGATCTTGAACTCGAAATAAAATAAGAAAATACATGTCTATTTCATAACGTTGTTAAGAAATAGATAAAAAATGTTGTTTATTAAATGTAAAAACCTAGCATAACTTTAATTACCTTACTACTTTTGCATACTGAAACACGGTTGGATGACTCTTAAATTAAGTGCATTTGTATTGAGAAGAACAATTTAAAGAGAAGGTGCTAAGAGAAGTGTTTGTGGGATTATTGTGTACATTAATGATACAATTTAAAGTAATGTTGAACTAGTAAAAACTGCTTCATTTCTTGTTGTAATTAACAGGTCTATTTCCCATTATGAATAAAGACACACTTGTTTGTTTGATGTATAATGTGCTTCATGGTTACAGTAGGGAAGCATATCACAAAATTGATATCTATGACTTTATCAAAATTATTATTTATATAGAAAATAAGTATAGGGGTGGTTGTAACTTAATTTTGATTGGATATTTGAATACTAGGACGGGTGAAAAGGATGATAATGCCTGATGATTATGTTATGGATTATGTTTTGCAAATAAATAATAAAGACAAATCCGTTAATGAACATTCGAAAAGTACATAAGGATTTTGTAAAACAACTGGTTTGAGAATTTTAAATTGAATGTGTGGTTTAGATGATAAAATTGCATTGAATATAATTATATCATTTGAATTTAAAGAGCCAATTATCATAACAGATAATTGTGTGGTCAGATTTAGCATAAAACCTATTGTGCAAGATGATAAGATCCTTATTAATGATAATGATGCTATTAAGAGTGAACCCCTTTGATATAAATTGAATGCTGACAAGAAAGATGAGTTTTTGCAGTCTCTATGTGAAGAGTGTAATGTTGATAAATTTGCTATGTTATGTGATGAAACAATTATTTCTAGAGACAATAATGGTTTAAATGTTAACCTTCAATTATGGACAATATATGTTGTCCTTCATTTAAAAAAACAATTAGTAATATTAATAAGAAGAATATTTGTTTGAATGGTGTAAAAAAGACTGAAGAGACTTGAAAAGGAAGGGTTTTACACATGCCTGATTAATTTTAGACAACATTCTAGTGATGAAAATAGAATAAATATAGTGCAGGCTAGCAGTAAACTAATAAGACAGCTAAGGAAAAGAATTTTGTGTTTGGTAATCACAATCACATTAATTGGAAACAATGAGATTTTGTAATATTAAGTCGTATTGGAAGATGTTTAAGGGTTCGAGAGTACAATAAACATGTTGATTACATCAAATGATTTTGTAGAGTACTTTTAAGTCCATAATTGATCCCGAATCTGTATTTTATTATCTTAGGATGACGATGTGTTGGATTTTAATGAAAGGTACTTAGTTGGTGAATTAAATGTCATGTTCCATGATATAAAGGTCCCCTTTACTGCTTATGAAGTAAGAAAGACTTCTAAAAACTTAAGTGTGGTAAAGCCAGTGGGACAGATTGCTTTATAAATAAGATCTACAAATTTGGATGTCATAATGAGGTATTTTGTAGTCTTTTATGTGCAATGTTTAATTAGTTATTGGATTCTGGTTATTTTCGAGACAAATAGTCAGCTGGTTTAATTTTACTACTGCATAAGAAAGGGGCTGTAAATAAAACAAGTAATTATAAGGGTGTTACGTTGCTTAGCTCTGTAAGAAAATAGTTTATATACATATTAGACATATACACTGGTATGAACTGACAAAATTTGGTGTTATGAGAAAGATGTTAGATATCATACATTCTGTATATCTGAATGTTAAGTAAAAAGTGAAAAATAACAATGAATTAAGAAATGTTTTTTTTTCATGTTTATTTGGAATACGCCAAGGAGAATCTCCGTTTTTATTCTCCTTTTATCTTAATGACATAGAAGAATATGTATTTACTAATAACTATCGAGAAATTGATTTTGATTTGTTTAAATATTTATATTACTACATGTGTGAAGCTAATGCTAATATTTTTAATCCAGAAAAGACGAGTGTTATTGTCTTTAGAAAAGGAGGAAGGTTCAGTGGAAATGTAAAAATGATGTATAAGGTTAGAGAAATAGACATGGTGGATAGATTTACTTACCTTGGAATAGTTTTCACACCTACAGGTTATTTTAAAACAACAACTATTGATCCTTCCTCAGGACAAGCATTGACGGCAATTGCTAAGCTTAAAAGTTATTTATCTAATTATCCTTGCAATTAAATAAAGCATAGTTTGGATCTTTTCGATAATATAATTTATCCAGTCTTGAATTACGGATCGGCAATATGGGGCCTCAGTATAAGTACTTTTGTGAAAAACTACAGAAACAAGCGCAGTAGCAAAAGGTTAAAACAAACGTCCTTAAATTGAACGAATACACTTATTTTTTGTAAAGAACTGTAAGGAGTTAGATAACAGACCCGAAATAAATTTGTTAATGGTAAACTTAAAAGAACCTCGTTACTATGTAGAAGGTCAGTTAATGTCATAAGATATTGGTTAAAGGTTGAAACAATGGACTCTGTTTAATATGTTAAACTTATGTATAATAAACTTCGCATGCACTTAGAGGACAACCACATTGAACGTCCTGGTCTTACATGGTTGAACATTTGTTACAAGCATTTGCATGCGTTTGATACAGTTTAGAACAAAAGACTTATTTTTAGATTGAAAAAGGGTATTGATGGAAATGTAAGGGATCAGCAATTAGAATACTTCACAAAATTCAACAGGTGTTAGTAAACTTATAGTTTAGAGGTTCTTGGAGGTTGTCTCTCAAGAATCTGTTCTAGGTTATCTCTTGTTTATCATTTATGTCTGTTGCATCTTGAAGCCCTTTAAACAAGGATGTAAACCCTATTTCACAGAAGCGTATTATTGTAGCTATCGTTTTGATAAATTCACATAATGTATTGACACTTTTAGGAATGGGACTATAATGATTTCGAGATCACGAATATAGTCATGTGATACGTTTTATATCGCTATGAATCAGATAAGACGCTATAACCATAATTAACGGGTTTAAAATTGTTCATGAAATCGGTTCGTAAATAGATTTTAGCCTGAGGGTGTTCCTTGTTTATAGTACATTTCTCTTCTTATAAAGGGTAATTGGCTTTTCTGAAAAATAAACACAATCATAAAGTCACTTAAACTGATAAATAAGTTATATCTGTATGTAGTTATTATGTATCAGTCGAGGCATAAACTAATAGAAATGAAAACCAACAAAATAAGCGAACAAAGCTCTTGTCACCAATGATAATGCTTACACCAAAATACCTTAATAGCTGCATCAAATGAATCAAGCAATATTCTGATTGACATTTAAATATGAAATCTTCTTCTTGTCGATATTATTCATGTCCTTGGCATTTATGAACAACCCTAATACAACTGTCGTCAGAAATGTCATTTTTACGCTAACAGTTTGTGTGCAAAATAAACGCCAATGTCGTTTACAAACCATTGAAACACTGAACATCAAAATGACATTAAGTGCGATATCAGCTTACAATACATGATTTAAAAATAGTGTTATAATATTTAAGTTTATTAAAGTGTTCAATATGAGTATAGTTGTTTCATAAATGTGGAAACTATTTTATGCAACATTGCGTTTGTATTTGAACAGTGCGTTTTAAGAATTTGGAAGAGCTAAATGTAAAACAAATGGAAGAAACACATTTTCTGCATACTTAACAATACAATTTGTTCTTAGCTCTTGACATTATAAAAGCAACATTTAAGAATGGTAAAAAGGTTATTTGCAATAGTTTAAAGTCAAAACGAAATTGATGTGCTCCGTTAAAGGCATGTATTACTATAATTACTATAATACTAGCTTCTATTAATCAGGAAGAGTTTTAAAACTTTCTAACAACAGGTGGATTTTCTTTAAATGACACAATAACCATTACGAAGTGTACAAGAATGCGGACATTATTCTTGACCGAGTAACTTGGGTGAAACGTGCCTAAAATAAGACTTTTATATGCCTTCCATTACAAACAAAATATCACCAACACCAGCATCGTCTGCCAGAGAACATCTACCATTGGCTATAAGTGCGCATTACACAAATATTCCATGCATTTACATTTTTAATGAGAGAAACCAAAATCTTTAACCTTAAAAGTTACCAGACCTCACAAGAATTAAATGAGCAAGCCTTTGAACGAAAGAAGACACTACAATAGGTCTACTCAATAATATAGAATAGTTAGTATGTATTAGTTATCACTCTGCGCGAAAACACCAGTAGTGAACTACTGATTCGCTGACCGGTCAAAGTCGGTAACTGCGATTTATCTTCAATAAAATTATTTAATGCATCTTTAGTTTTTTTTCCTTATCTTTTCACCATCTTTACTTTCGACGTTGCGTGTTTCTCGTCAAGTATTTGCTAGTCCTTTACCATGTGCTTCTGAAAGCAAAGACCTTAACCATGTGCTTCTGAGAGCAAAGACCTTAACTATGTGCTTTTTGAAAGCAAAGACCTTAACCAAGTGCTTCTGAAAGCAAAGACCTTAACCATGTGCTTCTGAAAGCAAAGACCTTAACCAAGTGATTCTGAAAGCAAAGACCTTAACCAAGTGCTTCTGAAAGCAAAGACCTTAACCATGTGCTTTTTGAAAGCAAAGACCTTAACCATGTGCTTTTTGAAAGCAAAAGACCTTAACCATGTGCTTCTAAAAGCAAAGACCTTAACCATGTGCCTCTTATAACAAAAACTACATCCATTTTCCTCTTACACAAGACATCTTAACCGTGTACCTCTAATAACGGAAACTTCAACCATATGCCTCATAGAATAGATACATGCACCATGTGCCTCTTAGAACAGATACATTAACCATATGCCTCTTTGAACATATACATTAGCTATGTGACTCTTAGAACAGAGAACTTAACCATGAACCTCTTAGAAAAGAGGCTGCAATTTAGATTCATATCTGATCAAGAGGCGTTGTGATATGTTACATGTTTCTAGGGAGCGGTGTTAAACATTTTCGAAGAATCATTTTTGACTCAAAGGAAACAAATTGGATATAACAACCCGTTGCGTTACATTCACACATTACAATGGAATATCCATGTTATTAGCCTTTCTGTGTTCTTGCGTAAAGGTTCAGGTCAGTTGGGATTATTGAGGTTCACGTTTCAATATCAGAATATAAGTTAAAATGCCGACTGTCGAAATTGATGAGGTAACCGTTTCGATATCATATTATACGTTAACATGCCGTCCATTGTGATTTTTAGGCTTTCAAGATTATAGTTGAACTGCATGCAGTTGGGATTGTTCATACTCCGTTTACAGATAATAATTAATGTGCCGGATGTGGAGGTTATTCAGGTACTGTCTCAAGTGCGTAGTTAAAGCGCCGCCTGCTGGAATTGTTGAGGCTATCGATTCCATATCATACTACAAGTTAATGTTCCGGCTGGTGTGAGTGCATTTGAGTTTTCTCTAAATATCTAAAATTTCAGCAGCTGGCAAACACATATGTAGATAGCTATTGCAATACAGATATAACACATTGAAGAATAGCTTAACGTACGCGTTTCGTATATGGTTAGGGTAAGGAATAGGGTACATGCTGGTATACCAAAAAAGATGCGTCATGGTAGCCAGGTGCATGCTTAACTCTAAAACTAAATTAATTCAGTGCTTGAGAGCATCAACAGCGCTTTAAGGTTATTAGATGTTTTACAATAGAGCTCTAATTTGTA
Source organism: Mya arenaria (assembly GCF_026914265.1). NCBI lineage: Eukaryota > Metazoa > Mollusca > Bivalvia > Myida > Myidae > Mya > Mya arenaria. The sequence continues at coordinate 1,215,395 of NC_069134.1, forward strand.
TGCTGTTGTATCATTGAAAGAACCGTTTTCGTAGCATTTCCCTTCTTTCAAATTATGTCCGTAACAGACGTGAAAGAGTTCCTTTGAATGTTGAACTCATCATATAACTGTTCGATCCAAATATGATTGGACATATTTCTCCAATGCAAAAATTAATAGCTAAACTAACATCATCTTGGCAAAATACATGTAAATATAACACTTTTTAAAAGAAAAATTGGAGAGAAATATAAATTTTGCTGAAAGTTCGAGACGGAACTTTTTTCGCATAAATAGTCATCACCATTCTTGTCAGTTCAATATGTTTCCGCATATAGGCAAACTGTTAGTAGAAAAGCCGATCAAATGATGCAATGGCTTAACGAGGCTGAAATGGTTGTCCATCCTAACTAATGCAGATTTGACATAAAATAAATGTTGGCAGTTTCGTTGAAGTTATATTATGCTAGATATATTCCGGAACAGTGAGTTTTCGGCTGCAAACAAAAACATCTAACGTATGATGAAAATGAAATACACTTAAGCACGTTCCTATAGCTCTCAAGTCTACAATTAGAATGTTGGCAGGCTGACTGATCGATCGATATTTGACAAACAAAAGAATACACGGCCTTAATGAAAACTAAAAAAGAAATAACGTTTTAAAGAAATACATACACTCTATAAGGCCAAAACATATGTCATCGCCGACAGGTGCATGTCAATGTATCCACCTATACTGTATGTACCGAAAACATCTAAATATAAATCATTTCGATCTCGGTCAGAACCTAAAGAATTGGTGGCCGATGTCGAATTTGATCTAAGCATTTTGTGATACTTCATCAAATATAACGCTAAATATAACAAAGGGCCATAACTCATAATAAAAATCATCGAACCGGAACGTGATGATAATATGCGCAATTCCTCAGTTTAGCTTCGAAAAAAAGTTATGGTGCCAAATGAAGTTTACTGAGAAATAACCCTGACACTAATAAGTGAGATGAAATGGTCCTTTATCATACTATACATACATTAAAAGGACATTAACCGAGACGGAATATACTAATAATAAGCGTATCTACTTTTGCATCGAAATGATTTATTGAATACAAGCCATATATTGCTGAAAAATAGCCCGGACACGAAAGTGGTGGGGACGAGCACACGGACGAAGCCCCCCCCCTCCCCCCAAAAAAATATTATCGGCATAATACACGATAAATAAAGAATAGCTCGTTTTCCCGTCTTATAACAAAGTAAAAGGCAAGAAATTGCTTTACTCGTTACCACAACACGACTGTTCAAATGCATCGTAAGATGGTATCCTTTTATATGTCGGCTTTTGATCCGAGTGCTATGAAACAAGATCACACGAGCTTGGGTGCTAACCTTGCGCCTTTAGTTATAATCGCATTAGTAGAAAATTAAATATTTCTGGCGAGATTATTTTATCATACACTTTTTGTTAGTTTGATATACACAATATGTTTGATGTTATTTTCCTTTTTAAAGACTGTCTTAATATATGTTATGTATAGGTATTTACACTGAAGACACAATTTACTCTATCTTGCTGCGAAACACACCGGGACTTCTTTTAAATTCTTTTTGCAAAAATAATGAATTGATTATTAAAACAAATTATGTGGAAATAGGAAACAACAGATGGCTGATATATTTACCAAACTGAATATTAGAGCTTGCAGAAACACCCGGAGTTCAATCGTAATACAGTAGTATGTTTCCTTGCCGTTGAGAATAATCATACATAACTGACGTCGCCAGATGAAATAAAGTTACAGTAAAGAATTTCTATACAACTAGTGGCACAGTTGATGAGGTTACGTCGTGATCAAACATCTTGAAAGGTTTCGGCTATGTAGAAACATTTTGTGTTTTTTTATCGTCGTAAGTAATCAACTTAGTGTCTAAATAGTTTTCATCAATTTTAGAAAACTCTTTACTAAATTCCGTACTGAATGACCACTCTTTATAGAAGCTTGCAAATCTAAGGAGAATAAGAGTAAATGATGAAGCTGTGTGCGATCAAATAAGAGAGTTATTTCCTAATCATATTTTAATGTAATTAATCTAATATTCATATGATAAATGCTTCTGGTAAATTTTCATTTGAAAATACAAATTGTTAAGTTTGAATACGTTTTCACCGAGAGCTTTTTCATGGAGACATTAAATTATCTCAAAACAAAATTAATTAATTTGCTATATAATTATAGTAATTCTTTGTATTGCCTCCCTTTTAAATATACCATATTATGATAGTATCGTCATAATATTTTTTTTATTTCTAAACTGCACTATAACATCTTTTCATCCACAGGATGTATTAATTTACCTTAAGATCTTAAACAAGACTTTAGGGGCAACTTTATCCAAATGAAATAAATCACAGAATCATTGTCATATCTTATTTGATGCTTCCGGAGATTGACATAATTTCGTCCTTTAACTATAATTCAAACTGTTTTGAAACAGTGAAGTAACATTTGAGTATTTGAACATGTTCTTTTTGCTAGTTGACTCATTTAAACGATAAGATTGGTTGGTAGTAATTATTGGATGAATATTGACCAATAAATAAACATTTTGCATAGCTTCGTTCAAACCAAGTGTTAGTCTTGTTGTTTTAAAAAGGTAATCTATTAAGTATATTAAATAACCAAAATACTCGAATGAAAAGCAAATACCTACTCGAATGAGACCCAAATATATACTCGAATGACAATCAAATACGTACACGAATGATAATCAAATAGCTGCTCGAATGACAATCAAATAGCTACTCGAATGATAATCAAATACCTACTCGAATGACAATCTAAATATATACTCGAATGACAATCAAATACGTGGCATGATGTATCAAACAATATTGAAACAACAGCTGACAATAACAAAACGTTACAGGCATTTTCCACCTTGTGTTTTTTATGTTTAACTAGTTTGTGACAACACCTGTTGAAATGTTTAATGTGGAAGTAGCAATTCAGTATTATCGAGATGAGCCCGGATATAAGCAATGTTAACCAGTTACAAAGCGTTTTAGAATGAAGTAACATTCAACGAAAAGCCCTTATATGTTACTGTTAGGGCGTAGTGTTCCTCGATCGGTGTTCTTTCTTACTTTTGTAATTAGTAAACAATAATAGATTTCCTTTGACGTTAGTTATTGAGTTCCAACGCACTTTTAAGATGAACTTTATAAAACTATTTCAGCTTCATTGTATCATTAAGTTCCATGTATAAAGAAATATCTAGCCAGGGCCATTGAAATTGTTTGTAATGAGCCAACTGCCGACGTGTTCCAACATTAAGACAACACGTGCCATTGAATGTTCTCTCTATCATACTTCCGACAGAGCTCCACTGCAATTAACTCACATGATTGAGAAACATTGAGGTTCTTTTTAATACAAGTGCTGGGCTAATCTGCGTTATTGTGCTTTTCGTTCCTCAACAGAAAATATATTCAGTTTACGTGTTTCAGTGATGCTGCAAGGTTAAACAAAAAAGCTATTTGCATAGAATTATTATTAAACGTGACTAAAACTGACGTTTTGAAATGTATTTAAGCTTCTTCCGGTATATCTAATTTGTTTAAAGAGTCTGTCATTATATCGTATAGCTTATAATTCTGCAGGTACCTTATTAATTTAATAATAAAATGGAAACTACATTGAAAGGCATAATACCTCACGGAAGAGAGATATATCAGAAGCACAAGAGTGGGAACAGTTTTGGTTAAATAAGAAGTGTACATTAACAGTATAGAGTGAGTAAGTTTTGTTTGTTCCAAGGCGGTTCTTAACAGTCCTTGATAAACAGCCCTTGTTCTATATGTTATATATGCAGTGTGTTTTTTGTTTAGTTTTGTGTTGTTGTTCCATGTTTCTGGTTTGTGATTGTTGGATTTGTGTTAAATGTGATTTGCGTTGACCCAGTGCCATTAAACAGGGTTCATGTTTTAACGTTCGACAATTGTACTTGTTTCTATAGTTTGTCATATAAGTATTAAAGTCACCAAGACGGAAAAATGGGACTCTTCCAGAACTCCGTTTTCCAGATTAAGCAAGACTAAACTCTCTTTTAACATCGTGTTGTTTCGCAGTCGTTTTGTAATAAAATAAGTTTAAACTAACAGGAAAGAACTAAAGATAAGAGCATCACTGCCAACTGTTTGATTATCACGGGCTTAAGCGAGCTGTTATCCGTGAATCATTACGACATAATGTTTTAAATGATCACGAGGTACCAAATTTAAATAGCTTATATATGGCAGAAGGACGAGGCTACAATTTATTGCCACGACACATCACTTTACTGCAGTCGCAACACAAAGAAAGACTCGTACAAAATGGACACAACACAACACTTACACCAGCCGTATAGCTATTTGATGACTGGCATATCCCAAGCTTGTAAGTAATCAACACAAGACCACTTTTTGTTTGTAACGGGGCATTTATTGACAACGCCATAAAAATATCCACATCATTTAAATGAATAATATGGTACATATTAACTGACGGCAAACGACCGCAGTTAGGGCAACGCCACCAGCTTTCACGGACACCAAAGTTTTATAATGTCTACAACGAAAATACAGTCTAAACAAGGCTTGCATTGATTGCTTTTTAGTTGATTAAGATAGAACTAATTTGTTGTGATAATGAATGAAAACGGTCCCAAATAGGCTGTTGCGAAAAAAATTGCTCTTAATAGTAACGTTTATATTGATCAATCTAATAGGCCTTACAGGGTTTTGAAATTATTATTACAAGATTGCACTACATGTCTAGGCTTGAGGTCTGCTGAGATATCGAGAAAACATCAATTCATGATTTTCACAGCCGGAATCAAACGAATCAAATGCTAAGGCAATATCTAGCAAAAACCAAGACTTTTATATCTACGAACAGTACGTTCTAAGTAAAATCGTTGCAATCGATCGACAAATGGGATTTTTATGCACATACGTAAATTTAAATATATATATGCGAATTCAACTTGTTCGAGCTGGAGTGAAAATGTAAAAAAATACAGCAATAATGGAACAAAATATAGAAGTCACTTAATGTAGTGTGCCTTTTAAAAGCAACTTTAGCTGGTTCATGGACATATTAATTACGCTGCAGTCCGTTTCCTGAGTTAAAACCTGTGATAACATGTGTTTAGAAAGGTCACGAGCACACTCCCTTGGTAAGACTTGAACGCGCGATTCATTCGATGATGTTATCTTTAGCACCTTAAAATAATAAAAAGGAACACAATACTTTATTAAATGCGTAAAGACCCTTCAACAAAACTCAACCTCGTTATCTCCAATATTTCGAATTAAAGGAAACAATAATAAATCCTAGCAATAAGAAAAAAGAAAGGTCGCGAATTGCGTGAGACTTCAAAACAGTAAATGAATATATATATATATTTTTATCCGCCCCGCATACATAATACATGTACATTTAAGCATACTTATGTTTTTATCAAGTTTAATAAAACACTGGAGTCAAATACACTCCTTTGAACAGGTTTAATGGGAACATTAATATGATTGGAAGATAAATACGTAGAATTTCCAAAACACGTTTATTTACTTTCTTTACACGGTTAATGCAAAAACAATATGCAATGGACAAACTTATGAATTAGCTGTTTATAATATACCGAAGGTGTTTGCTTATATGCAAGTAAAGAGGCTGTTCTATGTTCCAATGAGATATAAATAATAGGTTACTTTTGCATGGACGAAACAATCATCATATCTCGCATATAAATGTCACTGTGTGGTTTGTATCCTTCAATAAAACAATCAGTTTTAACCTTTAAACAATATCTGTGTAAGTTATTGGCACATAATTAGTACTAGTGGTATTGTACAGCATAATATAACGTATCACTTAAATAGCATTTTTACAACTTTTAACAATGGCATGCGTTTCTTATCGCCTATTGATAAATCTTATTCACTTGCCGCTTTGCTTACATGCTGTTTGGTTCTCGCAATAAATATATATTCTCTCTCTATATATATATTACAGGTATATTATTCACAAAAGGTTGTTGAAATATTTTTCTAACCATTTTTCATTTTTTTTGCATTTGTCTTTTATTTAGCTATTTGAATTCATTTAGTTGCTTAATGTACATGTTAATTCCGTCGACAGATGCTTGCTAATTCACTTGACGCTTTGCTTACATGCTGTTTGGTTCTCGCAATAAATATATATTCTATATATATATATTACAGTCCTTCCCGTTGATAGAACCCGTAACGCCCATCCGGTGACATGAATGTTGTTTTTTTTCAATTGACACTGAGTATATTATTTGATATATGTTTATACCACTTTCTTTTATGTCGATTTTGAACACGCATATTAAAACAATGCTTGGTCTTTCTTGTGACTTAAAACCTCGGTACATTTACAATTTGCTGACCGTTCCAATTCGGTACCCAACAATCCTTGATTAAGACACTTAGCTTTGTAATATATGCATATACAATTACAGAATTACTATTTTAAACGGGACTATGGCAATTACTAGAAGCACAGATGTTGTAACAAATACCTGGAAATTTGATGACGTTCAATAATATACGTTATTATTGTATTTGGGGTTGTTGGGTGAGGTTGTGCACACAAATTGGTTAAAATCCCAGTAAATTTACATTTTACTGACGTCGGTACCTAACAATCCTTGACATATATTTATTCGAAAAGCTACAGAAACAAGCTCAGTAGCAAAAGGTTTTAACATAAACCTGGCACTGGTTTTATGGCACTGGGTAAACGCCAAAGACATACAACATAAAATCATAAACAAGAAACATGGAAGAACAGCACAAATCTCCACAAGCAGCATATATACAAAACTAGGTATTTTTATCAAGGATTGTTAGGTACCGCCATGGAACGGTCAGTAAAATGTACCTAGTTCTTTTTATACAGTATATAATACACTGTGCTGTGAAGTATTGTGCTGTTTCTTCGGCATGGTGACCACAAACCAACTTTACAGGTCGGGAATCGAACCTGGGTCGCCAAGGTGCGAAGCGAGTGCGCTAACCATTGCACTAAGCTGAAAAGTAAAATACGTGCCAATGGTATTTGATATGGAACGCATCAACAGTTTCAAAAAAGTGTATGTAATGAAATTTCCGATAGTTGCCATGAAATCACATTAATTGATCGAAACTGTTTAGAAACTTGTCAATTACCACAGGGAACAAACTGGAGCAGAATATTTATGTCAAATTTAAATAAAAAAAACCTTAACAGGTATAAATAGAACGCCATGCCACTCAAGTAGATTGAAATAGATTTGCGTCCTTGCCTTTTTCTGCTGTCAACGCATTTTGTTAATACAAGTACATCAACATGTTGGCCGTGTGTCATTTTTAAAAAAAAAATGCGCCATCAATATCAGGAAATATAGACATTTAGGCTAAAATGTTCTACAAACATATACGTCCTATTAAGAAACTTCTCGAGCATTTTTGTTTTGAACTCGTCATACACCACTGTTGAGGTGATATTTACTAAACAAGTTATTGTTATATAGCTCATTTTTACATTATTTGATTGTGGCAATCCGATTTAGTTCAATAACTGAAGAATACTTTATTCAGGTTATGCTCGTAAGCTGCATCTGCTTTCCTTTAGTTATGGTTCAAAATCATTTGATCCATCTTTCATGCTTCGCATCAAAATTAGCCCAGTATATTTACGTTTTACTGACGAACCTTGTTCATCTTACCGTCACATGACCAGCATTCTTTGGAGGTCAGTTGGACAAGGGCCATTGTCGAGGTGACTTTGAGCAGTAAATCCGATTTCGTTCAATAACTGAAGAATACGTGCAGTCAGGTTTTGCTCGTGAACTGCATCTGCTTTCCTTTAGTTATGTTACAAACTCATTTGAGGCGTCTATGATGCTTTGCATCAAAAACAGTTTTGGAATTTGTTCTGGAAAATTTGTACAATTAAACAGTTGATTTAAAGTTCCCATGAAGACATAAAGGGATGATTTGCTTTTAAAAAACTGTAAATCCATACGCTTAATAAATATCATATAACGAGGAAACGATCTGTAAATTTATCAAAGGAAAATGTTTTAGTGAGGTAAAATGCCGTTAAATATATGGTTCCGCAAGGTTATCTATCTTCAATAATGGCGACACCGTATCAGTTTTCATACCAGAAACTAAATATAAGCATACATATTGAAACGACTTTTTTATAATTCAATGTAAATGAAACTACAATCAATTTTAAGGATGCAGTAACAATTATAAAATAAGGACGTGGACATTTCATATTTTACTTGTTTTTCACTATAATAATTGGTTGAACTTTGGAAAATCGCCATATTATGTTCGTCCATTAACATTGCAAACTTAATGGTCAATGCATAAATTCATACGTGAATAACATACATACATACATACTCATATATTCTAGAGAACACAATTTTTATAATGGAACAATTTTGATTATTAAAAAGCAATGCTGTTTTAAAAGCCGCTTAAATAATTTAATTGTTCTCTCTAAGTTTAAGGGACTCGCTCATGTTTTCTGTAAAATGCATTTCTTTCTATGACTAAATAAAGTATGACAAATCATTGGGGGTGTTAAAACTAAGACACTGATAAATATGCTCAAATATTGTCTCTGAAGTAATTGATGTTGAAAGGTTTAAGCAAAGCAATCATTGGGGGTGTTAAAACTAAGACACTGATAAATATTGTCAAATATTGTCTCTGAAGTAATTGGTGTTGAAAGGTTTAAGCAAAGCGATTTAACAAAGACTTGAAGGTTACGTTATCCTTCTGATTGTGTATGAGTCCTAGTGGGCGTGAGGGTTTGTTTTCAATATTCCAATTTCATCTTGACTTCATCGGCGTGGGGTCGCACCTAGCAAGAATGTGCCAATACTTTAAGTGTTGTTGTTTTTATTTGCATTGTAGCAAAGAGTAAGTATTAGTGTTTTCAGATGCAATACAGGTAAACAATTGGTTTCAAAACGTGACTGAGTTCCATTAAATGTTTCAACAAAACATGAATTTCTATTAAGCGTGTTTAATTTTAACTTGATATAACATTGTGAGGTATGAAAATTCATAAATGTCGAAACAAAGCACAAAAAGAACAAATCGAATAATTGAAGAGAATAGTTAAATAGTGCAGACATTCTTATCAAACAGTAATCATAATGTGTCCTTCACGGTCATTGGTTTTGTTGTAATTTTAGGAGTTAGCACCTTTTCAATTTCTTCCATTCAAAATGTAATTTGTTTGGATTGATAAATACTTTTCATTTTTGAATTTAACGAATCAGGGGTGCGTTTCAGATACATTTTACGATCTGCCATTATCGTAAATTTATGATCATAATAACGACCAACTTAACGATAATCATAAACTAAGGCGTTTCAGAAACGTATCGTAAACTTTTCGGTCATACGTAAAATATAACGATCAAGTACAGCGTTAAAACGAGTGACCCAGTCTGAAGTGAAATGACGTCACGTCATATAAATCGCACCTGTCGTTTTTAATAATAATAATAATAATAATAATAATAATAATAATAATGATAATAATAATAATAATAATAATAATAATAATAATAATAATAATAATAAAACTTTTAATAATGGAATCAAGTAATGTAATGAAACAAACTGAATGACTAAATATAAAAATATATATAAACACACACACACATGGTATGAATTTCTGTAGCCATCACCATGGGGAGGGTATTGCAACAATCGGACGCCGCCTCACAATTAAGTGTTAGTGTTATACGTTGTGGTGGTTGTGGATTATTCTAGACGCTTTTGTTTTAGGAATACGACATCAAAATGGGTGCTTGCTAGTGACTTCTATTACACAATGATGAATATGATTCTGTTTGTGCCGGACAACCCGACACTCCCTAAAAAAATTGTGTAATTAGGATGAAAATTGGACAACAAAATACGATTGATTTCAGGCTGCTTATTTTAAAGTTATTATACTTTAAGTTCGTATTTGATAAGTGAAATATTAAAGTACGGGTATTATGTATGCTCTGTGAAGTAAATGCAAACGTGCAACATGGTGTTGATGATGATAGTAACGGTGATGCGACGACGACGACGATGATGCTGTTATAATAATAATAATAATAATAATAATAATAATAATAATAATACAAGGACTACGACGAATATTATGATTATAATGATACAATTCAACAATGATACTATTTATGATGTGACGATGATGACAATGCGATGATGACGAAATTGACGATGGGTAGATGTTGTTGGTTGTTGATGATGGTGGTGGTTGTGGTGGTGGTGGTGGTGGTGGTGGTGATGATGATGATGATGATGATGATGATGATGATGATGATGATGATGATTCGGCCTTAGTTCAGGTAAGGCGTAAAGTTCATACTTTTATGCATCAACACTGTGAGTGAGAGGTATTGCACTGGGAAACAGCTCGAAAATACAATTTTGAATGGTTGGATTTATTGTATGAAGATATTTCAGAAATCAATCTTTATTGTGTCAATCGTTGCAATAACTATTAAATTAACAGTATTTTAGTTCCATTCATAATACTTGATAAAACCAACAGTTGTTGACATGATTCAAGGACTTGACAGAAAAAGACTAAAAGAAATATTATCTAGTTTACAAGCTCGTCTCATCAAAACACATTATTCAACCAAAAAGTAGCTTAAAGGTAGCGCAGATTGTCATAGTGGTTCTATGTTCAGGGTTTCATGCAAATATTATCTTTAATTCCTTTTATGCTATGACCTACTCCAGAGTATACACTTCATACACCAATGTGTGTTTAAAGATGTGCCAGTCAAAGTAAAAAAACCCAAGTTATTTGTATTCAGAAATATCAAAGCATTCACTTAATTTCTATAAAAAGATAGCTTAAACGTTTCATTGAAATTAAACCCATGGCAATATTACATGAACAATCATGTTAGTATGCTTTTTATATATTATCATACGATTCAATAAATGTTTCAATTAAATTTTCCTTTATAATTTTTTTTTTTTTAAAAAGCTTGAATGAAGATATGTATAAATGGTTATCATAGTTGACACTGTATAAATATATATATATTTGGAAGATCAAATTAAAATGGCTTTTTCAATGCAAAGTCAATCTTAAAAACCCCAAAAGGAACTTTCATTTCAACTTATGAGGTTAACACAAATGCCTCACAGCCTATGAAACAATTTGTAGTCTTGTGTTGTGTTGGAATATGCAATGTATTGCACTGTCTGTGTCCACATATATGTAGCTTAAAGTCAGCTTGGTCTGGTATCTTCTGTGTATTTTGGTAAGTACTGTTTTGTCACAGTCTTCTTATTAACAGTGGAACGCTTAGAGTGAGTATATTGAAGACTGACAATGGCGGGAACATATTCTAGATGACTGAAACCTTGGATTACTCAGTGGCTTGAAAAAGACAAAAAGTTAAAATATATTATTTAATACTACATAATACAACAATACCTTTATGAAAACGCCTTTTAATAGTTTACATATATAGGTAAAACATAATTTACATTCCTCTTTCTTAATTGAAACAGTTTGTATTTTTTATGAAAACTATTTTTAATTAAAATAAACACTGAAAAAAGTAGGGTATGTAAGAAAACATGAAATATACCATACTACTATCAATTAATTAACTTCTAGTTTAGTGTTCATTCCTAGTTAAATATCACATATGTTATACCAGTCAACAGTTCAAAATGAGATGCCCAACATGGTATTAATATAAAAATGATATAATTGTATTATTGATAAAAGTGTATGTTCTATACATTAAGAGTTTTTACATAGCGCGTACATTTTCAACTCTTTTAATTTACGACGTAACGTCAAACACTATAACACTACTTGTATATAAATTATTAACTTTATTTCATCTTGCGACGTCAGTTATGTATGATTATTCTCAACGGCAAGGAAACATAATACTGTAATCCGATTGAACACCGGATGTTTCTGCAAGCTGTAATATTGAGTTTGGTAAATATATTAGCCATCTGTTGTTTTCAATATTCACATAATTTGTTTCGATAATCAAATCATTTTTATTTGCAAAAAAAGTTTCAATGCAGTCCAGGTGTGCTCAATAAATGTTTATGCGAAAAGCTTCAGAAACAAGCTCAGTAGCAAAAAGTTTAAACATAAACCCGGTTTAATGGCACTGGGTAAACGCCAAAGACATACAACATAGAATCACAAACAAGAAACATGGAAGAACAACACAAAACTCCACATACAGCACAGTGCATACATACTTTATATAAAAAACTAGGTATGTTTATCAAAAATTGTTAGGTACCGACTTGGAACGGTCAGTAAATTGTAAATTTACTGGGGGCTTAAACCAGGTTGTGTGCACAACCTCACTCTTATCCCAACAATCCTGAATAAATCAATAATGTAAACGTTTGAACGCCATATTGCCTCGAACGTTATTGCAATAATCTCGTTGAAGTTAATAATTCTTAAATTTTCTATTCAAATATAAAAACGCCATGTTTATCAAGGATTGTTAGGTACCGCCTTGGAACGGTCAGTAAAATATAAATTTACTTGGAGCTGAAGACAGGTTCGCAGCAAGATAGAGTTAATTCTTCTTAAATGTGAATATCTATACATGATATATATTAAGACAGCCTTTAAAACGGAAAATAATATAAAACATATTGTTTATTTTAAACTAAATAAAACTGTATGATGCAAAATTCTTGTATGATATAGGTTTCGTTTCTATTATTAATATGGTAACTTAAGGCGCAAGCCACGCATCCAAGCACGTGTGATCTTGTTCTATAGCACTGGGATCAAAAGCCGAGAAATGAAACGATATAATCTTTAAACAGTCGTGTTGTGGTAACGAATAAAGCATTATCTGAATATTTGTATTATGCTCCCCGATAAATTTTAGGACATGATATAGTTAGTGTATAGTCCATGTGTCCGTCTCTTCCACTTTAGTGTCCGGTATGTTTCTCAGCAACCTACGGCTTGTATCCAATAAATTATTTGGATAAACTACAGTTGTAAAAGGAGATGCGCATATTATCGGTACCTTCCGGCTGAGTAGCTGAGTCAATGTCCCTTTAAAGTATGTAAAGTATGATATAGGACCATTCAATCTCAAATATTGGTGTCCGAGCTATTTCTCGGTAAATTCCGTTTGGCACTAGATGGAATCTTTTTGGTAGCATAAGGAGATGTGCATATCATTATCATGTTCCGGTTCGATGAATTCTAGTTATGGCCCTTCTTATTTATATATAGTGTTATATTTGATGAAATATCGGAAAATACATTGATCAAATTCGACCTCGGCCATCAAGTTTTCAGTTTCTGGATACGATCGAAATGATTTATGTTTAGATGCTTTTGGTGCATACATGTGTCGTTTGGTCAATAAACCGCTGAATTATTGAGGAAGCTGTTAGAAAGTCGCTGAATGGAGGGACAGTCCGTTAGGTGGATGCCTCGATCTGCACTTCTCCGCGATAACATATGTTATGGTATTATAGGGTATATATTTTTAGTTGATTTGTTTCAAATGTTGTTTTTCTACTTGTCATTTAGGCCATGTTTGGTTTTGGTAGTCCATTATCGATCGATCTGCCAGCCTGCCGACTTTCTAATTGTAGCAGCGAACTATTATAGAAACGTGATTTAGAGTGGTATGTCCTTAAGTGTATTCCATTTTAATCATACGTTAGATGTTTGCAGCCATAAACTCAATGTTCGTGAATATGTCTAACATGATATTACTTCAATGAAACTGCCGATATTTATTTTATGTCAAATTCGCATTAGTTCGGATAGACAACCATTTCAGCCTCGTTAAGCCATTTCATCATTAGATCGGCTTTTCTAGAAATAGTTTGCCTTATTTGGAAGTATATTGGACTGACACGAATGGTAATGAAGTCGTTCCGTCTCGACCTTTAAGCAAAATTCATATTTCTTTCCAAAATTTCTGGCAAAAATAATGAGTGTTAAATTTCCATGAATTTCGCCAAGTTGCCTTTAGTTGCGCAATCAATTTTTACATATATTCCATCATATCGAATCTGACAATATAATATGCGTTGTTCAACATTCAAAGGTACTCTTTCACGTTTTTTAAGGTCAGATATTGAAAAAAAATGCAAAACGCGACGCAAACGTTTTTTGTTTTTTTTCAATGATAAAACATCGTACAATTTAGAGCTCTATTGTTTATCATTAGTTGACCTAAAAACGTTAGTGCTGCGCGTTAGTGACACTCTCAAGCATTGAATTAGTTTAATGTTAGAGTTAAGTATGCACCTGGCTACCATGGCGCATCTTCTTTTGTATAACAGTGTGTCACCCTATCCCTAACCCAAATTATGTACGAAAAGCGTAATTTAGGCAATTAAAGTTTGATAAATGTATTGCAATAGCTATCAACATATGTGTCTGCCAGCTGCTGTTCGGTGTTTGTTTATATAAGTTATATGACTAATTTCAGCAAAATCTAACACTCCACAAATGTAAGAGATTCCTTTTAAGGGAATCGTTGTATTGCATCTGAAAAGAATTGTGTCCGTATGGTCGACGGCTTGGCCATCCGATGATTCTGTTGGTTTCATGTCCGTAATGATCACCCTTGACCAAGGCGGACGACGTCGCGAATGTAGATTGATTTTGTTCGTTATTCGAAGGTATCAAATTGTTCGAGGTGGGGGCAGCTGTATTTTTGAATAAAGGAAATGCTTTTCTGAGTTTTTACCAACCCAGGTAAGATGATTCACGTGAATCTACGCGCAATTCTAAGATACTTGTTAAATGGATGACGATAATAAATTAAAATGATTAAAATAGAACGATATAGATGAGCAGAGTCAGCACAATATACAACAACAAACATATTAATAAAAACTTAAATGAAAACCTCCAACGGCGACGTTAATCGAGATCTTATGTTCTGACGTTCACTATAAATAACTGATCGTCATGACCTTGGGATCAATAAACAGCTTCAAAATATGCAAGAAAAAGAATCGTCCACATTGCAAGCCTCCTTACCGGCTTCCACACGAGCCATCGGGTCAAATGAGAAAGACACTTATATAATTACAATAGAAAACAATTTAACAGGTAAAATCCGTTTCTGTCTTGTCCGGGTATATAACGTGTTTCGGCTTTTGATTATATTTTATGGCGAATAACATATCGATAATAAAATTTAGATATTCATAAACTTAAAATTAAATACACTCAACATGCCGGTACCTTATTAACCCCAACAGCCGACACATTAACTATTATCTGGAAAGGGAGTCTGAACAATCCGAACAGCCGGCTCTTTAACTAATAGTATATTACCGAAACGGTTACCTCATCAATCCTAACAGACGTCCTTTCAATTTAAAGTATGATATTAAAGATATACCTCAAAAATCCCAACTGAGTTGAAGCAAGAGACTTATAAAATGAAAACAACATTGCAATGTTTGAATAATGTTTTATATCCAATTTGTATCCAATGAGTCAAGAATGAATTTTTCGAAAATGACATCGCTCTCTTACAACATGATAAATATCAAAAAGCCTCTACATCAGATATTGAACTAAATTGCAGATTCCACAAAACTTGTCTATTCTACACTGGCGAAGGCGTTTTATTAATAATAACGCAAATTGCAAAATTGTCATGGACTTTCTTCTGTAAACAATCAGGAAATAATCATAGAATGTTCCCGTCTGTCTTACGCCTGTCATATTTTAGACACGTAATATTGGGTATTCTTGTATCAGACATAATGTGCTTACTTAGAAATGTAAAATTATTTGAACTGTCTTAAATGCTAAAACATTAACGTTATTGCTTATAAAAGGGCCGATTAGTTAACATCAATGGCTTAAAATTAAATGCGTCGATCATAATTATGTTCGACATAATTATGAAAAAAATAAGAACATTTTGTTTATAAGGGTTAAGTTAAATTTGGTAAGTGTTGAACTAAAATATTAATTTGATTAATGAACTGAAATAACCGCTGTTTATCCAGAATTTTTATTTTGAGAATGTTCCGAATTGTCTACGATTGAAGTATAACTGAAAGTGCAAATCACACACACTATAGTGGTAGAATGCTATATCTATGGTTGGAAGTTTGGAAAACGTAGCAAATTCTTTTTAGACAATTTTGCGTATCGTCCCCAAACTCTAGTCAGAAGTATTGGCAAGTATGTTTTTCAGTTACAGGTTGCATTCATAAAAAATGGTAATCACGAAAGTTACGATAATACTTAATTGTCGCAAAATTTTTAAAACGATCTTATATCATCAGGAATCGATATGAATTACACAAAAGACTATCCAAATTATATTTTTAAGCGTATTTTATTCTATGTTTAATCAAGTGTTGACCAAACATGTTTCTATTAAACAAAAAAGAGTATCAACAGATTAGCAGCCAAGCTGGTTTACCGAATGATAAAGGAATCACTTCACGTAAGAGATAAATACCATATAAATTGTAAACATGATGATTATCATATTTAAGGATATAAAACAACTGCATCAATTAAAAAATAAAAAAAAAGAATTTGTTTCATCAAGCAATATATAAACAAACAAAATCTTGTTTTATTTGTAAACAAATAAAAGATAATTATCATTTGAGAGAGAATAATGGATGACAAGATATTGTACTTAATGAACTGAACAAACATTTAACAACTACTGTATAGCAGATATGATAGAACACTCACCCTTAAGTCCGGACCATTTTCCATAGATAAAACGGTGTTTAATAAGCAAAATTGGGAAACAAAATGTTTGATTTCAATTATATTAAGTCCATTGAAGTAAACAAAAATAAATGATTAACTTGATATAAGTAAATCTACGCGATAGGATTGGTCCATAAGTATCTAAACATTTTTTAATAAGATAAAACTGTTTATTGCTTCTAAGGTTAAGAATAACAGTCAACGAATCAGGAGTTCACTTTTTCTGTTTTTGCACAGAGGGATATGTCTCGCAAACGTATTCCGCGCTTCGTTAAATAAATACTAATCATTCTATAATATTGATTATGCCTATTTTAGTGTCTTCTTTCTTTCTTCTGCTTGGTCGTTGAATTATTTGAGGTTTCCTAACTTTTAAGGTTTAAGATTGTTTGGTATTTTCCATGAAAAAACATTATTGGTAATCTTCTGATGACGATAAGATACTCAAAATCAAATTCAGTGTTGTTTTAAACAGGTAATGCTTGGGCTATTTTTATAGTGTGCACTAATGACCCATTATTACGACAATGATATATGCTCTGCTGCAAACGATACTGCTGTTGACGAGTCTCAGATTGTAATCGAAGGCTTGTAATGATATACAATAGGCACGTTTCACCTAATCAACTCGGTCAATCCACATGTAATTATAAAGTTTTGAACATCTTCTAAATGAATAGAAACTAGTTTTGCAGTATTACATGCTTTAACGAAGCACCTGATGTTTATACAACAATGACGTTTAGAGTTTAAACTATTTCAGATTATTTTCATTCCCTTTCCTAAATGCTGTCGATACTCTGATTGTAATCGAAGTCTTGTAATGCTGTACAATAGGCACGTTTCACCTAATCAACTCGGTCAATCCACATCTAATTAGACAGTTTTGAACATCTTCTAAATGAATAGAAACTAGTTTTGCAGTAATACATACGAAGCACCTGATGTTTATACACCAATGACGTTTAGAGTTTAAACTATTGCAGATTATCTTCATTCCCTTTCCTAAATGCTGCTTTTATAATTTCAAGAACTAAGAACAAATTATACTGTTTATTATGCAGTAAATGTGTTTCTTGTTTTGTTTAACATGTTGCTGTTCCAAATTGTTTAAATGCACTGTTCAAACACAAAAGATTGGTGAATGAAATAGTTTCCACATTTATGAAACATAAGCATATTGAAAACATTAATAAATATCAATATGGTAACTTATTCTTTTAATCCATCAGTAAAATCTGATATCGCGTATGTTGTCATTGGTGTCTCATTTCTTGGTTCAGAGTGTTTGAATGGTTTGTTAACGGCATAGACATTCATTACGGCACACATGCTGTTAGCGTCAAAATGTCATTTCTGACGACAATTGTATAAAGGTTGCTCATAAAAGTACCAAGGACATGAATAATAGGACAAGAGAAAAAATCCTTTTTAAATGTCACTAAGAATATTGCTTGATTCACTTGATGCAGCTATCAAGGTCTTTTGTGGTGATAGTTATCAATGATGACATGAGCTTAGGATTCGCGTTCGTGATTTTAGAATTGTATTACTTGTATTTTGTCATATAAAAAAATTCAAGCTGGTTCACGACTACGTTATTATGCATTGTGGTATATATGTCAATATTGTTTTCATATCAACTCTATTTCTACACTGGCCTTAACACTCCAATGACATTTGTAACAGCCATTGCCTATTGTTCAAGAATACAAGATAGCGAATCGAGAGTCCTCCGATGTTTAAATAAAAAATTGTCCGAAAAAGATCATGCGGCGAAATTCTTATGTACCAATGATAAACAGGATACACTTCCTTTATAAACTGAACCAAAACATAAAATTACTATACATATCTCTTACACTAAGGAGTTACGAGTTGTTGTCATCACGGTGTACAAGCTAGGTTGAGTATATAAAGTAAAAGGTGCATACAAAGAGCTTCTCCAGATATCCATCATTTAGTGGCAGACTGGACAATATTGCAAGTAGGTGAGTGTTACGGTATCTCGATCGAATGTTAAGCCTGATCTTACTCATGACTGAAGGCACCCATACTGAAAGTATACTGAGCGCTCGCATACTGGTACATTTGATGATATCTAAACATTCATTTTAACTTTGTTCGCCTTTCAAGTTAATTTGTACCTCAATTGACACATATTTAAGAGTTTAAGTGATTATATGATTATGCTTTGTTTCCTAAAGCAATTTACGTTTAATTAAAAGAAAAATATACACTTAACAAGGACCACACTCAGGCTAACATCCTTTTTAAACCCCATTTGCTGAATAATTTTAATTACCTATGGTTATAGCGTCTATTCTCATTAAAAATGATATATAACTTATCCTACTGAATGTATTTAAGATCTCGAATTCATTTTAGTCCCATTTCTAAAAGTGTCAGTACATTATGTGAACTTATCAAAACGATAGCTACATTAAAACGCTTCTGTGAAATAGGGTTCACATCCTATTTCAAAGGGCTTCAAGATGCTTTTAAATAGCATAATATAATTGGACTACAATTGAAACAGCGATATATCATTTTTATTTCACTGATGAATCTCTTTAAACCACCGAAAGGCATATTATGAATTTGCTTAACTTTTAAGAGTGTTTCTGTGTTCTCTTAATTTCAACTTTTTCATGGTGAACTATTGAACCTGTTTCAATGTCAAAAGGAATGTGTTAATATCCACGAAATAAATGTAGTTGTAATCAATTAAAAACTTTAGACGATTTTGTTGACAGTAGGCTATGTCCATTGGTTCTAATTTTGCGGATTCGACAGTTTACCAGAAATTGTCAAAGACCATAATACCATCCTATTACCATCACAAGAAGCAGATTTAAAACTGTCGTAAGCATAGTTTGATGAGATTCTGCCATTTTATAGACATAAAAGATAAAAAGGAGATAACCTAACACGGATCCTTGAAGGACAACCTCCAAGAACCTCTAAACAACGATTATACCAAAACTTGTTAACTTTTGCTGAGTAATCTGTAAGCCGATCCCTGACATTTTCATCAATACCATTTTTAAACTAAAAAGGAGTCTTTTGTTTCAAACTGTATCAAACGCATTGTAAAAATTTCAAAACAATACGTGTTGATTCTTTTTCGTCAAATGCTTTCCAAATTTGATGATGACAGTTGATCTGCTTTCTTATTAATCACTGCCAAACAAGTGTATCACTTTATTAAAACAAGTGTCCTTTTCCAGACGGTTTCGGTATACGTGTCGGTTCTAACGCTCGGCGCAATAGCTGTGGAACGCTACTTTGCCATCTGCCACCCGCTCAGCCGCAGCCTCACCGCCTCTAAAGTCTCCCTATTCATCGTTGTGATCTGGATCGTCTATGTCATAGTGGCCCTCCCAGAACTGTTATATCAAAAGCTCCATCGCGGGTATCCTGAGTACATCACAGACTATCCACAATACTGTCCACAGATTCTGACCAAACAGAAGCAAAAACTTTATCAGATCAG
Organism: Mya arenaria; assembly: GCF_026914265.1. Classification (NCBI taxonomy): domain Eukaryota; kingdom Metazoa; phylum Mollusca; class Bivalvia; order Myida; family Myidae; genus Mya; species Mya arenaria. The sequence continues at coordinate 1,235,726 of NC_069134.1, forward strand.
TTTGATGATCGGGCTGTTTGACATCCCCATTCGTCTTACGTTCTACGCGTACACAACAATTGCAATCATATTATGGAAGGATGGAATGTCCGAAAACGTCAATAATCGTCTCAATGCAAGTAGGTATTTTAACAGGAAACAATACTTAACTAGTATTTATGTATAAACTACAATAAGCGTACCATTTACAGGTTCATTTTAACTAGAATCTATTATATTCAGTCGAGTCGACTTATTGATAGCATCATCCAAACTGTATACATCAAAGACCTATTTTAAAACTTCATTTAATGAGCATCCCAAACATAAGGCAAAGTAATATCTACAACAGAGCGCCATAAATATAACAGTTCAAAAGGTAAAGAATGAATATCAGTCTGGAACTGCGAACGTCAGAATTATGTTTCAGGGAACACTCATTGGCAACTGTTTACAGTTTAGGAACCTTGAAATAACAATACCATTATGAAGCCCAAGAGGAGCTTTGTTTATTATATAATAACCCTGTTTTAACTATTTCCCTCAAATAACTTATGTGCAATACTACGCGTTTAATATTTTAAGATTTCTGCGAATCACTTGTTTTGAGTGAAAGCATTCCAAACTAAATCTTAGATATATCATTTTTAAGGGCAGATAATTAAATAATAAAACCACTCCTATACAATTAGTATGTATAGGTTGTCGCAGATTTCCACTACTCTACATACACTTGAAATGTATTCTGAATGATATATTTAACTTGTTTATAATTTAAGTCACTAAGTTATTGCTCTAAATGAGAGAGAGGATAAATCTTTACACAATATGTGATGATTTGTACTTCACCGGAAGGAAAGATAAATTGACCAACCATCCACAGGGATTAATATTATACTGATTTATACTTTTTTTCTCACTTTTGATTGCAATCAAGAAGTTGATGTCAGAATAACAAATGTGTTTTTGAGAATTGATTTATTTTGCAAACTAGGGAGGAGTATCACGCCTAGGATGTCAATACTTAATGGATCTCTGATTCTAAAACATTCACTCATTCATTTCGGCAACAGGGTTATGCCGTTTGCAACCAAACGGAAATTCATGTGGTCTGTCAAATCGACAAGATTGTTGTTCTTAAACGCAAATGGAACTTCTGTAAGTGCGTGCTCGCCTCATGTCAAAACATCCATACATCAAAGTAATAAATTACTTTTAGATAGAAAGCATCAAAACCTATAGTACCTATAAAAGGTTGTCAGGTTAGCGCAGTGGTTAGCACACACGCTTCTCACCAAGGCGACCCGGGTTCGAATCCCGGCCAGGGCGCATGTTTGGTTAGTGGTCACCAAGCCTGGCAAGTGGGTTTTCTCCGGATACTCCGGTTTTCCCCACAACACAAGACCACACTCTCGCGCAACATCGTGCCAACGAGAGTGATTAAAATAAGTTGCAATAGCTTGTTTAACAATCGTTGTAAAATCAAATTAGTTTAAACTAACTGTAGCAATCCCTTTATATGACGCATTCAATTGTTAATATTTCTTTGTCTTAAATGGTTGATCATCTAAAGTTGAGTTCATGTATAGACTTAGACACTATAGCATGTTTTACTTTTAACTTAATAAAGCGAGCATAAGGAAAGCGAAGCGACATATACCAAGGCTCAAGATCATACTGTTACATGAATGAGATGCAACATAGAAGCGCTCTTACATTTTTTACATTTTTTTAACCGGAAACATTTTTTCAAATGACGTCACAATAACGCGGGAAAAGATCAACCACTTGAAATCACTTTAAAACATAAAATTAAAACACTTCTGGTACCAAAATATTTAAAATATAATAAACTAACACTTTTAAAAATGTTGATCTATATTTAACGGGACCTGCAGACACAATACAACCAATAACAAGATCAATAGCTTTCATGTATATTTTTATGCAATTAATTACGATCCGAACGTATCCGAAGATGCCGAAACGCAGTTCATTTAAAGAATGGAAGTTGAGGTGTAAATATTAATTAATGACACAAACACTTCATACCCACATACAAACACCACAAACAAAACAAACTACACTCGCATCAACATAGCTTTAACGATAACTAATGGTATTGTCGCCTTGTCAGTAATACTCGACTAACTACACTACAACGTGAGCCTTATGGGGATTGATTTATATGGCCATAATATACTTCCTTTTATTCAAGGAGGATCTTTGTCTTCATAAATTAAATTTTAATACCTTTCTTAAAAGGCAATATTTCTTGGTTCAATAGGTGGTGTCAAGTATTAAATTATTGAACGTATTTTCGGCTAGATTTACCCTAGGGTGAGGGTGTGCACGCAAACTGGTTTTAACCCCAAGTACATTTACATTTTACTGACCCTTCCAATTCGGTACCTAACAACCCTTAATGAAACAGCTAGTATTTTAAATAGTATTTATGCACTATGTTGTTGTGGGGTCTTCTGCTGTTGTTCCATGTTTCTTGTTTGTTTTTGTGTTCTATGTCTTTTGCGTTTTATTTAAACTCTCGGTGAACTACTCCTTCGCTTGCCGTTATAAGCCGATGGTACCATCTTTTATAGATATTATTGTCCCTGTTATTTCTACAGTATAATTACTCAGAAGAGCACTTGATTGTATAGTATTTCTTATAATATACTATTAGACTAATGCCCATAAAGTGATGTCGTTACCAATTAAAATAATCCACTGATTTAAAAGGTCGGCGAGGCCTTAGACAACGGACAGCACTAAAGGCCCGACGGAAGGCCGCCAAGATATTGATGACTCGTTATTCTCTTTGGATTCTGTTACCTACCCATCCATGTGTTCAATGTTCTCAAGTAATGGTACAACGTTTTTCAAAAACAATTTGTCGACTATAAGTAGTTTCAATGGTTAATTCCCAAAAAAAAATCCGTTAGTAATTTTGCTGTTTCATTGTTGATGAATTATGGAACAGTTAACGATGATAATAGTCTTGTAACGAACGTGAACTTATTTTTTCCCTTTAAGAATATAAAAAATGACGAGAATGTGCAAGTCGTTTGCGGATTATCCTTTTGTACTTTAGGCCTTACCTGTACTCGTAAAACACTTTTTTAAGGGATGCAAAATACTACTTGTACGAGAAGTGTACGTATGAACTACTTTTTGAGTGTAACGTCCAGGTATATGCACTTTTATCAAGGTTAAATTGTGTAATCTGTATCAAATACTAATTTTAAGTTTTTGTTAAAATAGTCGTCTCAAAAATCATGAGAAAGTGCTTCATACCTCATATGGGTCAGCTTACCCATTCACAAGAGAGATACTTCTGGACCGGTTTATTTGACCAACTACACAATTTACTATTTGGTTAGAGAGAGGTAGAGGTCCAATAAGTATTTCTTAAGCTTTACTATGTTAGCTGTTTAGACAAGCTATACCTGTCCATCGTAGATCATTAAATTTAACAGGGTTGGAAAAATGAGGGCATCACGACCATACTTATAGCCGGATGACGTAGAAATTAAAAATGTAGTTCACGTTCAAATCAACGGAACCTTGTAGGAGCTTGATGGCAGTGTTGTCATCATATGGGCTTTATCAGCTCGAAGAATATGCTATATGAATAGCGCACTCACTCAATCCAATTATATGAGTGGTTAGTATACATAAAAGGGGCACAATAAAGATAGATGCACAGTGGGTACTAAAATCTTAGAATACACTTTTTAAATTACCATCAGTAACCTTTTTTCAGAACTTACAGTGACCTATTTAGCGCACGCCTCCTCCTCACTCGTTATTTTGAAATGCGATCTACTTTAACATTGGTTTTCAACAACACTGATGTCATTGAAATAGATTACTCTCAACTAAGCAATGCTTTACAAGTGATTTTATCAGATTAAATTGCGATGGCCTGTTTCAATATTATAATAATGCAAACCATTCGATAGATATTTATCTTGTTAGCATCATTTAATGTGAACTTTCTACACTGAAATATCTTTATAAAAATGAAAGATAGTTAACAAGAGATTTGAAATTCAAAATAATGTGCAATTATAAGCTTCATTAGGTGCAACATAGTTATATTCAAGTGTGAGTTTATTTTTTGTACAAATAATGTATGTTTCAATCAAAAGTAATGTTTACAAATTTCGAACGTTAGTCCAATTGCAGCAAAGTTTTGTCATGAGTTTAAAGCCGCGTAAGCAGATGCCATGGACCAATTAATGACAAGAACCATTTCAAACTCTATAATTTTCGTACCCGTACAGAGGGATATTCACTGAACACATATTCAGCACGTCCAAACTGGCCTTTGATATAGTATGTTGTGTTTATAAGTGTTGGTTATTAACGTATGTGTTATCATTAGAATGTTTTATATTAAATACGTAATACATTTTGTCTTTAATATGTATACCTACAGCTAAAATGATTACTGAATAAATGTATTTATTTGGGAGTGTTTAGTTTGAAAACAGAGCTCCAAGAACTGTATGTATTGCATTAATACACAGGAAACTATCGTAGAAGGTCCTGCGACGAAGGAAACATAGACTTCATCAAAACGAAATGGTTGATCAGTACATATTTGGGTGGCTTCATTAATGTACATCGTATCTCTAAACAGGGTTTTCTTTAACAGTAAAGCTATTGAGTATGTCTCTCACAGACTGAGTCCGGCAGTCTTTAAGTTTAAAAAGAGCAATGTTCAATGATCAAGGCCTAACAAACACTGAACAAGACTGAACGAGACTGAACGAGACACGACGAAACTCAACAAGATTCAACAGCACTCAACGCGACAAAACCATATTCAACACGATACAACAAGACCAAACACCAGAGAAGCGAGTACATACATTTCAAACAACAATATAGATAAATAGTTGGGTTGTCGGATTTGAACTGTCAGAGATAAAACGACTCCACTAGTTGCCAATATTAGATCTACTTATACTTGCGAAATCATTTAGAGTATAAAGTGCGAAAGTTAACTTCAAAAACATAAACAAGTTATATAAACGCACAAAATTACTTTTAAATACTCAACAACCAGATACATTTATCACCTGCAGAGTAATATACCACACAGGAGTAATCTTCTGCATTGAGCAAAACGATCCCAAACAGACAATCTGACACTGCTTCCGCACAAATGGTTTGAAACTATGTCCTCGGTAAGTTGAATACAGATTTTACAATTTTGAAAAACAGGCAGAAAAAACCCGAAAAGTATTACCAGTATGGTGTCGACCTTCTTTATGCTTTCCTTAAGAATGTGTAAAACAAAACACTCAAAAAGAGCTTTTGCAAACAATCCAAACACGCATGACTTTACCCTGTTAGTTGCTGGTGCTATGTTGTCAAAACCCTACTTCGGCTTCAGCGATATATTATATTCAAGAACGATTGTGACACGTTCAACCTGCGGTTAGCAATCTATCAACAAACTTATACGAAAATAATGATAAAATATGTCAAAAGGTAGTGATTCATGATTTAACATTGATGATTGGCCAAAAACTAAACTCCAGGTTATGAACAAATTGCGATTAAACGGTCGAAGCAAAACAGAACTGATAATCATGTGTATGTACAGAAGGTTGTTTTTTAATGAGGTATGCCTTTGTTTCCACTATAGCATGCTTTCAGGACAAGAACGATATATAAAAAAAACCATTATAATTTGGTTTTAGACCAACCTCAGAGACAGTAAGAGCAGCTAAGCGCATGTTTTGGCCTATATTTTTGTATGTATTAAATAAATACGCCTAACCAAGCTTTCAAAAGTGAACAAATTTGATGAGTGATGTTTCAGTAATTTGAATTCCTGATAAATGAAAATGTAAAACATACGAATAAGGAACACGAGGCACTATCTCAAAATGAAAAAAAAACAAGTGTGCAAGTACAAGGAAACAATTATCCAGCTCCGTTAATTTTGCATTTAATAATGGTTGTTCCTACTTTACTACTTCAACTAATTGTGTGAATTTCTGGAAGCTACCATTAATGTATCGAAATTTACTCGGCGTTGCAATTTACAACTTATTAAACTCACTGAATATGTTCAATTTATACCACATTAAAGTCAGGGTAAAATGAATACGTCTGTCTCAACAGAGTCTTTTACGCCACCGAAAACAATCAAATGAAAGTTCCTCTACATCAATATATATGCAAAAAGCTACAGAAACATGCTCAGTAGCAAAAAGTTTAAACATAAACCCGGTTTAGTGGCAATGGGCAAACGCCAAAGACATAGAACACAAATTCACAAACAAGAAACATAGAACAGCACAAAACTCTACAAACAGCACAGTGCATAAATACTATATATATATATATAAATAAATGGTTGTTTATCAATAATTGTTAGGTACCGCCTTGGAACGGTCAGTAAAATGTAGTGGGGGTTTAAACCAGTTAATGTGCACAAACCTCACTCTTATCCCAACAATTCTTAATAAAGATAAAACGCAAAAGATAAATCTTATCACAGTATGCATTAACTTGAGGAAACTTATCAATAAAACAAATAATAATAAAAAACGAAAAAGGTAAACCCCAAGTACTTCAATGATTAGAGATCCCAACTCTATCTGCAGACGGAGGGAAACAATTCAGAGCACCTAATGCAAATACTTTTCAAAGATACGATGCAGTCATCGTTAGAAACTAAAAACATCACACATAGTCTGCCTTATAAAATAAAAGGTTTAAAACTGTGTGATCATAGAGTTTCATAATAAAAAGCATCATTGTACTAAAACTGGGAACAAATAAAGAAAAACATTATTAAAAATAAAAGCGACTAGTATATGCTATTCTCTCCTTCCAAATGATTTGAAAATGTAAAATATTTGAAGAAATTTAAGTCACAGCCAAAACACTCGGAGTCAGTCAACACGTGTCCGCCAAAAACGGTTTTAAAGATAACATGAATTAGCAAATTCTTCATAAAAATCAAAGCACTGAAAGTTTATTTATGAAAGGATGCTATATTCAACACAATATTTTGTTTCAGGTATTCATCTTCAAAAACAAGAAGGCAAGTGCTCTTCAAAATATTGCCGTTATATCCACGGTTTAAATAAAATCCAAGTAATTCATTAAGTCTATCTGCCCAACTACCTGCTGGAAACTTTTTAATTTTACGAATTTTCTTTAAAACATCACAATACAAATCGGGATGAGCAATACTATCAGCAATGAGCGATTTAAGACTACTATTGTGCTTTGATATGAGATTATAATGACCATTAACAAATTTTGAGAAAGTTTTCCTTAATTTGAAATATCGGAAACCCTGTTTTAGAAGTTTTTGCATCATATGTTTACTGCGAGAGCTGAATTTTGTTACATATTCTAGCAAATCGTATTAACTGTGCAATAAAAACATTATAAAATTAAAATCATCACGTTTAAGCCTCATAACATGTTTCATAGCCATATGCGATTCTAACGATTTTCCTTACATGCTGCTGAAGATAATAACTTGATTAAAAAAAATATATCGGTGCTGTAAAAAATGAAGAAAAACTTCATAAATCATACTTCTTTTGATTACGATTATTTATATGACATCGTATAGTTTAAGGATAAGTATAACAAGTAAACACGATAGTTAGGTTGTGAGATAGTGAGTATTGCACAGTCTTGATAACGCCACATTTGGAGTCAGAAAGCTCAAATATGAATAATACAACCGTTACGAAGGAAACGTTACCGAAGAGAATGTTGATTGGTTTCTCATGTTTCATTTCCCATTTATAAAGCTTATCGTCATCAAGAGAATTTGCAAAACCCATTATTGTTTGTTAGGCTCATTCAAACATGTGTTATCTTAAACGTATTTCCTTGTGTATTGCAAATCAGAGCGTAGGTGTAAAAAACCGTACAGTTTGTGTAGACTAAGATGTAACCCATTAATGCCATACTATATCAACAATACTATATCAAACCTGCAAGCTACAGCAAAAGAGTTATCTTCACTAATGTTGAGTCGGCGACATCGATATTGTTATGGAGGAATAAAGTAACAAAACTTGATTGATTTATTTTCAATTTGTACGTTTTGGATTTCTATGAATAAATATGCATTAACGACTCGTCATATAATACAAAATTGTTAGTAATCGAGAATCGAGAATAGTCATGGGGTGTTCTGGCGTAGTTATTGAGTGTCGTTGAGGAGTTCCTGAGTGTCCTTTAGCGGCATTCTTGGGAAATCCTAGATTGTCCATTTAATCCATTTAATTGTAAGCAATGGTCTGGATGTATAGAGTAGTTTGGGAGTATCCTTGGTGGTCATTGGTCAGTCAGGGGTGTACGTATACATTTGTGGGTGGAGTAATTTGACCACAAAAATGTCCTGGCATTTTAAAATGTTAATTTATATAAGTCGATATTTCAAAAAATTGTCAATATTTACTAATTTGTATTAATTGCAACAACATAGTGCAATAAGTTTAATTTTTTATTATTCATATAGCCTTTTTTAATTTAGGACCTACAATTTGACCTTGAATATGACTTTATTCCGACAGACATATAAATGGACAAAATATATAACACTACTGATTCAATACTATATGTATTGCAAATTATGGTAAATTGTATCAATAGATTTGATATAAACCAACACTTGATGTGTTTGTTTTTTTCGGAATATACATAAGGTCCACACGATATTCTTTGAAACCAATTTTTTTATTAGACGAGACAAGATCCTCGTCCAACAACTGTTTTCACAAACTTGGGACATTTCTCTGAAAGATGGTGGCGTGTACAATGTATATTTGGTTGACCACTTAAAACGGGTTTTATTTTTAAACTTTCAATTAATTTATTTGCTTCTGTAGTTATTTGTGTAAATATTACTAACGTAAGAACTCCACTTAAATGTTCTGTTGTCAATCTCAAATGTTTTTTCATTCATTTTGGTCTCAGGGCATCTGCTCAAGGCCAAAGGAAATATTTAAATGAGTTTTCGTTCGCTTAAAGGGGCCTGAAAAACATTTGTTGGCAATAGTGGAACATGTTATTTTATCCATTAAAGTGATAATACAACTGTTTCATTGATAACTATTAAAATTCAATATTGTAACACCAGGTTCATCAACTTTTATCTTTATGTTAACACTCCTCTTAATAAAATTTTTCATTTAGGAATGTCGGAGACATTTTCAACTAAGAGGGGGAGTGTGTAGAATAGGCCAATTTCAACTATAACTCCACCCCAACTGTCCTGTTTGTTATTGTCACTTGTTTGTCCATGTGATTCTCATGTTGATGTAAATGAGTGTATGAGGTTATGTATGAAAGTGGTCAAACGGGTATATTTATATTTAACTAACAGTTTCATTGGCTCTCCTATTTTTATCTCACCGCCCTTACTAATTTTCTAGGTTTCTCTAATCATTCCCAACCTAAACGCACAACTGCAAAGTTGTCCGTATATAGTTTATACATTCAGTTTCAACATAACTGTCTGAATCTTATTTAAATGATTGTATCGTTTCACAGCCTGGTGAGTTATAATATATAATTACATAGATTACTATTAGTCGTTCGTTTGTATTAATTAATATCTAAATAATAATTAAACCCGTTTTGTATTTGCTTCTATTTTGTTCAAACACGTGGCTATTGTATTGTACCCTGTATAATGTATTTTAAACATTTGCTTATTGTATTATATAATATTTACGTATATATTATATTTATAGGTTCTTTCTACATACTGGTTCTTTCTACATACTGGTTTTTTCTACATACTGGTTTTTTCTACATACTGGTAATAAATAGTAGAACCCTGAGAAGTGTTGAGTTTACCACCACCTTCTACATATATAAACGATTTGTTAGCTCTGATGTGATAGGATTATGCCAAATAAATAGTTCAATTTTTTACATTTGCCCTGGCAACAAAAAACAAAACAAAGCATGCTATAAAGCGATCACAGATTATAAAAGATCAGTTAGAAGTCACTTTCAATTTACCAGACTGTTTTGCTAAAGACTGTATTTCATAAAAAAATTACAAATAACCAGTCGCTTAGTGCAACATATATTCACAAAATTGTTTGAAATTTTATCGATATCTTTGACAAAGTATGAGTGGTAGTGTTTTTACATTTTCTGAAAGTAAGGTTCGACAAATAAAACAAAGTATCAAGTGCATGTGTTGCAAGATTGTTTTTTAAATGATTGTGTACTTGTAATACGAGTGACGAAATACTGTAACATTAAAAACGCTGTTTTCCACTCATTGTAACTGCACATCAATGTGGCGTAAGATAAATGTATAAATTTCACGCAATATATATACATACATGATCAAATGGAGAAGATAAAAAGTGAGTCATATTAAAGACAAACGTGATGTGACAGACAAGAGATATTCGCAATATATATACATACATGACCAAATGGAGAAGATAAAAAGTGAGTCATATTAAAGACAAACGTGATGTGACAAGAGATATTCTGCGAACTGACTACTGCTAAAAATTATGGATGATATGTAGGATTACTCCGAGATTGCTAGATGTATGTGCATAATTATTCAGATAGTTGTTTCTGTATTCTCAAAACAATTCCCCACAGATTTGCAAAAACCATGTTCACTTGATGATTAAAACCATTTGCTGTTCATATGTCATGAGAACGAGGCTAATCAAGTGAAACGGTGTGAGTCTGTGCTGGATTCATATACCATTTGCGGTTTTACTGAATGAATAAGGTTTTCAGTTTAGGAGCAGTGTTTCCGCATATTTAAACTAGCGACTGCGAACGACGGTGAAAAAAATAATGAAAGGTGGCATTTTTCCTTCACAAGCAATAGAAACGTGGCGCGTGTGCTATTGCTTAAATACTACATTCGCTGATTGTTTATTTAATGTCTACTGAGCATTTATTGTTACAGCTGTTTCACTACATTAAATACATGAAGTTGATGGTAAAATATAAATTTAGCTGTATGTACTATATTTCTATGACATACAAACTTTAAATGTTTTTGTTGTTGCATAGATGCTTTCTTTATCATTGGAAAATGCTTTGTAAATACGTTTTGCTCTGCATCATTGGAGAAATAACAGTATATCTATTACAATATTGTTTGAAATATTACCGATTTCTTTGAAGAAGTAGGAACAGGTCGCTTTTTTAACTTTTTTGTATTTTTGAAAATAAGGTGCGATATATATATAACACGGCGTGTTTTGCGCTGTAAAACTGATCTCTGACAAAGATATGTATCTAATTTATACTTTAAGATGTCACCCATTATCTCGAACAATAACAGCGAGGTCATCTAAAGCTCCATGATAGATCATTTGCCTTCAAAATGATACAAACACATTGTTATATACCACTACACTATCTAGACATATTATACAACCTTAATCAATAGTCATAAATCATGTGGTAGTCTGGCGCTTTGCAGTCTTCTTTGAAACGTTTGATTACAAAATGATGGATTTCCATGACTGTTAGCCATAAATATTGGACGGCTAGATGTGACAATGGGTATGTAAATTGCAAATGACCAGACTCATCCTATACAACTTTTGAAGCAACAATACCCCAACATCTCAATAACACAAATGCTGTTAAGACGTATTTGTTTCATTTAAATGATTGAAGTAATTTGTCTGAATAAAATTCCTCAATTGCGAAACGCTTTGTTACAAATCTTAACACCACTTAAGAAAGTTTCCACACAAACTAATTTGTTAGAAAATAATTGACCGACAATCAATATAATACTTCTGGACATGAATGAGATTTTTTCTTTGAAAATAGGAAAACCATTCAACGTGATGAACAAACTATGATTACTGTTGAATGAAAATGTCTGCATTATTTAACTAGTCTCTTAAGAGTCCCATAATGTTTTGCTGATGTAAACTTGTTTTATTGTATGTATATTCAAATGACCTGTCTTAAACTTCTCACATATATTTAACCCCCAAAAATGCATTTATCGATAAAACAAAATGCAACAAAACCTGAAGTCACTTTAAGTATAATATAAATGTATTGCACACAACGTCATTACGAAATTTGCATATCACGTAACTTTCTTAATATCTAATGATTTGCAGTTAAGTGCTATATATACAAGTAGTTTCAATGTAAATGTTGATTTAATTCTATTTTTAGAATGACTTCTGATAAATGATAGGCACCATTACTGGGCATAGATAAGACGGAACAGGAAACCTTGCTGAGGCATACATCTAACGGCATTTCACCCCTTTGATTGTTCCTTTGATACGTTTACATATCGTTTTCTGGTAATATTAGATTGATTCAGCTAATGGCTTTACTAATAACAACATGTACGATTATCTCCCTCATAATATAAGATTGGACGCTTCTTATGTTACATATTGATATTCAATAGCTTACTCAGTGGCCGTAATGTCACTGCAATGCCGGTAGATCCTGTCTTATGAAGAAATGTCTTTAAATAAAAATGTCATTGTTTTAAACACTCTCTTTATCAAATTTTGACACTCAATCCAGCAGTTGCCAGATGTGCTTTCATAAAGGATTTTCAACCAAATAAAACATTTGCCTAGAAGTAATCGTACACGAAAGTTCTTTGGACAGGAGTTGTATTGAATGACAATAAATATGTTTTAAAGTTTCATATTAAAGGTTTCAAAGAAGGTTTTGTCAATCTCAATTATTAACTCATGATATGCTTTATGCCATACATTAGTGGCATTTGATTTAACATAAAAGTATCCCTCCATTCTTGCTATTGAAAACTTGCTGAGAGCTTTAATATAACAAACAGATTTAAAATACAAAACAAGAATTATATATGGTCATAGTATTGAAAAAAAACCCACATCTTTCAAATTTAACAATTAAAAGAAAGTATATTTTTCCTTTTATTATAATCTTATGAGCGCTTGTAAAATATCTAGTTTATATATGTTTTTTCAATAAACCATATATGATGATGATAACAGCCGTCAACTATTTGTTGGCGACGTAAGGCTTACCCCATTATTAGCATATATATACATTTCTTTTGGGTGGCAAACATATTTCTGAAGGAAACTCCGAAGCAAAAAACAAACAAATGACCTCTATCGTGGACGGTAAAAATAAACGAGTGAGTAATAGTGAGTTCTATGTTAACCGTGGTCATCAGAACTTAATTATTGCGAAGACATTCGATGGGGTATTACAAATGGGGTGAATCGTATGGAGTCTTGTTTTTCTTCATTATTTACCAAGTTTAACCGGTTAATTGTGATAAATTAAACATGATATATAACCCTTAAGTATATTCCGAAAAGTTTGGGCCTGTTTTTATTGTCAAGATTGACTTCAGTCCAACAATGTCAGTTTCAGTTAACGCGATTCTTCGTTTATTCACGTTAAGAATTCCCTTCAGATGTGAAATTTCAGGACATCTGGTAGCAAGTTTCGATATTGTTGAGCGCACTCATTAGGGATTTGGCGGAAGGAATGTAGATGTAGATAATTCAGCCTTTTGACAGAAGACCAACAATGGAAGAGTCGGGAATATGGTTCAAAAAGGTTAGCCGGGAACTAGATTGAACCCGGTTCTAAGCAAATCATTCATCTGTCTTTACCTTGCAATTTGATAAGATAATCTAACTTCAATTCTTACAATATACTACTGTCACAACGGTCAAGAAAAGCAGAAACCACAACACATGTATCAATAATCTAAAAATGAAATACAGCCGGTAGAACACTCATCTTGTTTTGGAAGTCATTGTACATTTACAATCAGGGTACAATGACATACTTAATTGTGCTATTAGGCCAAAAGAAATTGTTTGTTTAGGGTAACCTTCCCAAAATTTCAAGGAAGGGATTTTTTTTGTTGTTTGTTTTCTTGCACATGGCAGTCTTTCCTACATTACTGTCATTGCCTGACTTTGTATTATCATATAAACAATAATTCTGATTAAAATCTGCATTTATCCGCCCTTCGTAACTCTCTATTCGCTAACGCATATATTTTTTGCTCAGAAACGGAAAAAGATAGTTAGGGTCGGCGCATTTTTATAGGTAGGGTCGGGTTACCTGAAACGGACATATTTTTTTTAGGCCTTACAAAAGATGATTAATAAAACTTCGTTTCAATTATGCTTAAGAATATTTTCTATCAAGTACAATCCTACACAACATATGGAAAATGTTATCAATGTGTTGAAACTGTAGCAGATGTTTTTCTTTGAATAAATGTGAAGAAGGATGGTGGTTAACGTATATTTTGTTTGTCTGTATTTCAGTGGCTATCTTCTTTTAGAATTGTGTCTTTAAACAGGGTATAAGTTATATGTTGGCTACTGGTCCTGTTCCTGTATTGTCAAGGGTACAAACACAATATGGCTCAAAGGACATTTATATATTCTCGGAAATAACTTTTCAAAACGTATAGCAAAGGTTTCAATATATTATCGATGAGCACAGAATTGCTTTGTTTATTGTAAAATAGCTATCATCTGTGAGATGCTTTCTCCACAGAGTTGCAGCCCTGTTTTCTGTCTAAGCGTGGACATCATGTTGAGTGTCGTTCGTATGGTGTCAGACTGTCAGTAGATTTCGCTTGTAAATGAGACGACCGGTTCGAACAGAAAAGCAGCTTCACCGATAAAAGATGCTTGTGATGAAAATTAAGTTATAATCCTAGAGAGAATGACATTGTTAACACGTTTAATGACCATCTGAGTTCTTTCTGAGATAAAAGAAATATAAAACATGCTATGGCACTTTTCAGGTGTACTTACGGAAAGTGGTAGCACAAATGACATCCGAACTATAAAAACAGCAGTTTCCGTCTGATTAAAATTGTTTGTTTAGGAAACGAAGTTTCATTGAGGGTCGATGTGCCGCAGCTAGGAATATGTTTATTTAATCCATAATTTTTGTAGGTCGCTAGTGAGTATGATTCGTTGGATGAATGATAACAGAAATTATTCGGACCCATTGTTTTGACAATTTGCCCGGGATATGCAAGACACGTATAACAAACATATAGCATGGTCTCCATGAGCCTGATTTTGGTTTTGATTGGCTAGCTCCGGGCGAAAGTATATTTGGTCGGTAAGTGAAGTGCGAGTGAAAAGACATGAGTGAATGTTTGTTTTTTGGTAAATAAATCTGAAATCGTACCAATGTTTACTAAGTTATATTTTTGTTACATTTCGCTTTTAATATATGAAATTTATCTACATTAAATGAAAGGCAACTGTTGGTGGCTAGAAAACTTCAGAGCATTTTTATAACTTGAAGTTTTATTAAGTGTCATGAAAATACTTTGTGAGTCTCTAATTGTTATGTTTGTTGTATTATTTTGATTATTATTTGGAATATGTGTTTTGATTATTGTGTTTGGGTTAGTTCAGATAACCGCTCCATTACGTACAATAGCGTTCTGTTATGTTGACTGATTGATTGTTTGATGGTGCTGAACAAAGGTGAAAGAGTTTATTAAAAACGAGTTCTTGTTTAATATTTGAAAAGAAGATTTCGCAGATTAGTGACTTGAACTTTGAAGCCGCGATAAAAGTGTTAGATTTTGGACCAAAGTTCACATACAAGATTTAACCCTGTTAAGAGCTACTCTGTTTCTTAACGTGCACCAGCGTATAACACTGTTACACGGGTTTTCCGTTTAAGGTCCATCTGACGGTTATAAAAGCAAAGCAAATGGAAATATTTAAATTAAAACCGCGGAAAGGAAGTTTAAACATAAACCCCATCGAAAACAAGAAAAGCCAGAAACAAAGAACACCAATAAAAACATCGATGAACCGGAAACACAAAACAAAAACCACATGCACTGCACGTACAACACATAACATACAAAATATAACAGAAAAGGAATGCTGGATACAGCCTTATAATGGTCAGCAAAACATTAATTTACTAGGTTCAATGGCGGAAGAAAATAATTGACATTGGTACAAGTAACAGAGTAAGTTGCTTTCTAATATCGAAAATTATATATACATACACAGCAAGGTTTCCAATGATGTTCACATTCTTTGACATAAATAGTTCAATGGATGTCAACATACTTGGGTGTCGGCAATAGTATTAAGGAATGCATCTTTGTCGAAGTGCTAGATACATGCTACGTTCAAAAAGAGAGTTGAACTCATCTTCCAAGATATTGCACAAAGACAGGTCCTATTATCAATATTTGTACAAATCCATCTATCGGTTTCGATACTTAATCTATGGGACGACATCCTTAACTTGCTGAAAGGAATTCTGTATCTTTCAATGCTGACATGTTTTAAATAGAACTGAACATCGAATTGCAAAATATCTTTTTAAACCAATGCCCTTGATGATTCGTTTACTCTACCTTGGAAACACAAAGTTGTTTGATAATGTTTGTTGAAAAATCAGAAGGAATTTAGGGTTATCGCCAATACCTTGCGATAACCATACATCATAGAAACCCAGAATTAAAACAAATTTTACTTATTTAGCCAAGTTGTTTCTGTTGGGATGGCTTTTAATATTGTCAAACATTATTGTGTAAAGAATATGTACCCTTGTATGTTCCAAAATAAACACTATTGAGCCAATTTTTAAACGTGTCAATTGTACCTAATGTTAAAAGGTCAAGCCTTCCCGTCTCGGCACGAATAAAAATCGTTTTTTTTGTACTTTTTACATTTCGGACACAAATTAAAAATTGTGTGCATTTGTATTTCCCGAGGTCCCGACGACTTTCATGTAACGCGTTTCGACTGTATATATATTATATATGATATTTTCATCCAATGTGAGAGCGGTATCATGGTTTAAAAGCGCTCTACCGTTTTACCATCAATGTATTAGACGTATGTTGATTTTTTTAACTTATTTTATTAGTTTCTTTTTACTTTTAAACATTGTCAGAAATTAGAAGATTTCAATGAAATAAAAGAGGACTTTTAGATATGAATAATTTTGATATAATACATCTTTTAGGGTAAAAATTTATCAACATTCCAAACACACATTTACTGATCAGACGTATTTGTTTTATTTGAACTATGGAAATAATTCGCCTGAATAAAATGCCTTTTATATGCTAAAATTTAGATATTGCAAATTGTGCTATGTTTTTCAGCAACAAGTCATAAGAAACATTTTGCTTTATTGGCAGACTTTATACTTGACGTATTGTTTTTGGTTGCTAATCTTACGTCATTTTCTTTTAGACATATAAGACGTCGTCTGACTTATTTGCGCGCAATTTGCGTAAGAAATATTTCTATACTACATTTTATGTAATAATTTTAAACTCTTTGTAACAAATCATAACGCCATTGCGGGTAATTTTTTGCACAAACTATTTTGATAGACGAAATCATTGACTGATGATCAATATAAAAGTCCTTGACATCAAGCCGATTTTATTTCCATGGAAATAATAAAACTATGGACCGTGATGGACACAAAATAAATTATTGTTGGATAACAATGTCTGCATTATTTAACAAGTCTTTTTAAATTATGTGTATATTCCTTGTGACAATTTCAAATGTCAAAAATAACAATATCAAACTTACCGTGTGGAGTAACTGTATTATAAACTATTACAAAATTTAAAGCAGATAAATCCACCTTTGTGAATATAGACGCTTTGTTATTTTTCATGAAAATACTCCAAGGCACAGCAACAAAACAAACGTTATATCGGTATGTAAATTATGCTAGTTTCGTCTTCGTCTTTTACCATGACTTAAGCAAATTTCAACCAATTATGTTCAGCTATTTAAGTTCACTAGGATGTTCACATCCATATTTTTTTAGCGCAACTGCACCTTGAATATTGAAAACTTGCCGTCAATTATATTGAGCTAAGTGTAATATAAAATAGTTTCAATGTTAACGTTTAGTTTTAATATTATATTATTTTTAGAATGACTTCTCATGAATGATAGGCACCATTATTATGGATAGATAAGTCGGAACAGGAAACCTTTCGGAAACATGATTTATGTTTCCGCAATGTTTCCTGTTCCTGTTAACGGCGTTTTACCTATTTAATCGACTCCTTTGATATATTTCTAGGTCGTGTCATGGTGAAATGATATCTTTTAAACTAATGGCTTTACGGTCATTAAAACCCAACTTAAAAGCTTCATCCCTATCTACGTCTTTGCAACTTTTACTCGACTGTTTATTGTACGAATTTTCCAGAACGAATAACACAGAAAGTAAAATATAAATGTAACGCATTACATGACTTCTTCGAAATCAGATTGGTTGAGGTTACTTAATTTAAGACCGTAAAATCTGTAAATACTGTCGTAAATAGACACATTGTGATACCTCCACATTGATCTTCTTGTCTCAATGATTCATTATAACATATTTTATATATGTATTAACTGTATTTCAATAAGGTACTTTTTAAAACAGGTAAATATAATAGGTAATACATTTACCTATGATATTTATTCATTTCAAATAAGCTCGTTCCGTTTAATTTGATAAACTTGATAAATTTGATATATGTACCTTTTGCGCTTATGCGGGGCGGCGAGATATCTTAATTAAATATGTGTGTGGTATCGAACCGAACACGAACAAAATACGTCAAAAATGAGAAAACTATTTCCAAAAATACAACCAAATAAAAGTTTACTTTATAGACTGAATTAAAAAACAATTTGAAAACTGGTGAAATCAATCTTGGAGACTCTCGTAATATATAATGTATGTAATGACTAACTAAACGTTTGACTAGACAACTGTACGGATTATGAACCTTAGATCTTTCAAAGTACAATAATTAAGATACGATGATTACACCATTCAGCTGTCGACTTTTTTATGGCGATGTAAATCTACACCCATTGTAAGCATATTTCATCTGAGTTTCTTTCGGTTGGCAAACATTCCTTAAAGATACTCCGAAGAATAATAACAAATTACCTCAGTCGTGGACGATAAGAATAAACCAGTGAATAAAAGTAAATACAATGTTGAGTTAACCGTGATCATCAAAATATGATTATTGCGAATTATTTCAATGGGGTATAACAAAATTGGTGGAATTATGGAGTCTTGTTTTCCTTTATTATTTTCCTAGGTTAGGACTATAATGTTGATAAATTAAAATGATATATAACCCTGAAGTATACTTACAGAAATTTAGGCCTGTTTTGATTGTCAAGATGGGCTTCAGTCCATCAATGTCAGTTTCAGTAAACGCGATTCTTCGTTTATTAACGTTAAAATTCCCCCAAAATGTGAAATTTCAGGACATCTGGTAACAAGTGATTAGTCAACAGTTTTGATATTGTTGAGCGCACTCATTAGGGATTTGTCGGAAGGAATGTAGATGTAAATAAGCCTCATGACAGAAAACCAACAATGAAATGTCGGGAATATGGTTCATTAGGCAAAAAAGGTTAGCCGGGAACTAGACTGAACCCGGTTCTAAGCAAGTCAATCATCTTTATTTATAATGCATTTTGATAACTTCAAATCCTATAATATACGACTGACAATGGTCAAAGAAAACAGACACCACAACACATGTATCAATAACTGGTAATGAAATGGAGCCGGTGGAACACTCATCTTGATTTCATGATCTGAATAACAAGTTGTTGAACACGCATCTTGATAGCTTTATGCAAGGACGAACATCTGAAGGTACACATATCTTAATAACCTTATGCAATGGAGAACAGCTGGTGGAACAAACATATTGATTGCTTTATCTAATGCAGTACAGCAGATAATAAGTATTTTAAGTTACACTGTTTTTGTCATATCACAGTAAACATAAATGGTTAAGAAAAATAGTATTAATCATAAAGCACACTTTATAAAAAGCTTAAAACTGGGAAGTCACTGTACATTTACAATCAGATTATAATACCATATTTATTGTGGTTAATACAATAGATAATTTACATTTATATATTTTCAAAACGTATGGCAAAGGTTTTAATGGTCAAACGATGATCACGGAATTCCTACTTTATTGTAAAATGGCTATAATTTGTGAGATGTATTTCGCCACTGAGTTGTGTTAATTTGCATCCCTGTTTCCTGTCTTGGCGTGGACGTTATGTTGAGTGATGTTCATATGGTGTCACCCTGTTACGCCTGTCAACTCAGACGACCGGTTGGAACAGTAAAACAGCATCACAAATTAAAAGATGCTTGTGATGAAAAACTATTTATGATCCTTGAGAGCATCACATTGCTAACATCTTTAAAGACTATCTTTCTATGACACCTCTTAGGTGTACTTAAAGGAAAGTGGCAGCACAAATAACATCCAAACTGTACAAACAGCAGTTTCCGTTTGATTACAATTGTTCGTTTAGGCCATATCACTTCAATTAGGGAGCGGGAAAATTCGACATTTATTTATATATTTAAAAAGAATTTAGAATGGTGATTCTGAACAATGATAACTTTTTTTCTCCCTTTTAAATAAAAGGTTAAGCGATAAGACCCACGACATTTTTATTGTAATATGTCACAGTTGCAGTTTTCTAGACGAGGTCGGAGACTTATAGCAACGTTTGTTTGCATTGTTAGTTGTAACATTATTTGCAAAATCGTTTATTCTTTCATATTCTCGAAAAAGGAACAGAAATACGATGAAAACAAAATCAATTTGATTTAGCCTAGATAGTAATGGAAATCATTAATCTATGATTAACAATAATAATACAATGAAACCTACGACAACATGGCACATTACGAGATATTCAATTAGTCAGAAGGACCAGGAAAAAGGACTTTACTGTCGATGTTATTAAAAGACAATGATAAATTAACTGCAACAAAGTACACTGTTTTGGCATAATATATAACAGGCAAGTGCTACGTGCAAAAGTGCTCGCATTTCTTCAATATTGATGAAATGCAGTGAAACTGGACGGAATCATTTGATTATAAGAAATTCATGATACTCAATTGTGTGTCAGTCTGTTACTTTGTTTGTCTGCATTTTGGTCTGTATATTCATCCATCGTCTGTGATTTTGCTTGTACGCCTGTTGGTCTGTGTGTTCATTTGTGAGTCCATACTTGTGTTGGTCAGAAGTCCGTCTATTTGTTCGTTCGTATCTTCATCTTTGTCTAATGACCGTAAATGATTTAACATACTTATAAACTTGATGCAGACATGTTCCATAATCCATTGCCAAGAAGAAGGTAATGAAAACAATGATATAGAAAATACTGATTATTGGTTTGTTATTTCCCCAATTCGGGAAGGGAGGGGTTGCATATGAATCTGTTCTCTTTCCGTCTCAACGCTTGACCGGAAGTGTGTTGCAGCAGCATCTTAACCATTAGAGATAATATGATGAAATAAGAATAAAACATAAAAAGTTTATTGTTAAGTGTACCACGTGTTTAATTTAAAAATAACAACCCAGTAGTTTTAGAATTATAGTCATTGACATATTTAGCTTGAATTATGCCTCTTGATGGATAAGCATTTAGTGTAACATATGTAAAACCTTTAAATAGTAAGTTACCTAACAATAATTGACATACAACGATCAACATTCGTAGACCATGACTGTTTAAAAGGATTTAAGTTGTGCACCTAGGGCCAGTTTTACGAACAAGTTTCGGACTTAAGTTGCACCTAAAGCAAATTGCTAAGAATGACGTGAGTTGTTGCTAAGGCTGTTTCATAAATGAAACGAAACAAGAACTTGAGTTGCTATTTTAAGTAAAAGCAAAGCAAACCACAAGCCAAGTAGTGAACTGTTCAAGTTTAAACATATTTAGAAGCAAAATGTTAGGGCCCAAACGATACCGAAAGAAATTTCCAAACGTACACTCACAACAAACAGTTCACACACTCATTACCATAAAGCTTTATCAATACATGTTGGGGTAAAAGCCTTGGAAGGGTCAATAAAATACGAGTTTGCTGCAACACGAGTAAGTTTTAAACTAGTTTATCTTCACATCTCCCTGCACTCTCCGGACATGTAATGGCTAATATACGCTGAAGAATAAAGTAAAACTTACGTGAATACTGACAATGCAAATTGAAGAACGCAACATTAACTTCACAAGAGTGAATTCAGCCGTAGTAAAAAAGCCAGCCTAAAAGTACGGTGCAATCATCTGCCATCTACTAAAACAGTTTTCTGACACATCTATCATCAAAGTAATTGTATATATGGCAAATTTGGTAAAACTCCTCATTTTGTTTACCACATGACGTCTATCGTGAGATATTATCTGACGCTAACAACGAATTATGACAGAAAATACGTCAAACATTTATACAATTTAATGGCATCAGATAAACTGAATAATTCAGGACACAACAAGTAATTTAAAGTTAAAAACTTTCTAGAATATATCGGAATTATTCAAGTTAAGTAAATCAAAGTTAATTAGTATTTCTTCGTTATTTCTCGTACAGTATTTTCGACCAAAAATAGAATAAAGAGACTTGAAGAAAGTACCTTCTGAAGTTTGTATTCTAACCTATTATATTAAAATACGATGTAAACTTTTTTATCAAGGTGAAGAGTATCATCAGACTACAATTAGAAATGGGACGATGGCAAACACCGCATGAAACACCAAGAAATGAATGAAAATGTTACACCTGTAATACTCTTTTGCCAATTAGAATGTCTATATTTTTGCATTATCCGAGTAATCTGAATTTCATTGAACTAGATTAACCTGTAAAATTAATATCATGCTCAATATAGGGTTTTATATGATGTTATTCATTGTGAACGGGAAACGTTTATGCATTTTGTCGAATTGTCCCAAATCGGAAGTAAATAATTAACACTGATTCTGTCATGAAAAGAGTATGAAAATATCACAGATATTATGCCAATTTCCTGTTATTGATTGAACTAATGAACGAGCGGAAGTACTGTTGAAATGGGATTTATTTCTTACCTTAGGTTCTACTGGACTTTCGCATGAGCAATGAATTGTATGAATGTGCAGTGTATTATAGTATGCAATTGTTAACATAATATAACGTTTTATTGTGATGAATAGAAAGCCAAACTGAAAATGACAGTTCATTGCAATAATGAAAATAATTTTCTTAGTTATGTGTTTATCTATAGAAATATAACTGAGCTTCGATCATTTATATGTTACCTTTTACAATTCATCTGATGAAAAGTGATTATTTTGACGAATTTTAAACCAATCTAAGCATACATTTCTATATTAATATGAAAACCTAACCCCAACCCATGCGCAAAGATATAGAGGAAATACACGAAATGTTAAAAAGATTTCCGTTTCATCAGCAATTACTGTGCGTCAAGTGGACTACATTTTCATTGATTGTTAAGAAAATCAAGGACGCCAAAGACATAGAACGCAAAAACAACAAAATTGGTCACATTCTCGAGCAAAATTTTGACAAAGTAAGAGGTGTTATATTATGGTCATGCATTGTTTACCAACTGGTATATGATAAACAAGTAAAATGTATACACAGACGACTTGCCAGTCTACCGTTTATTCACAATATATGTGCTGAAAATAAATATGTTATTGTACAAGCGGTTTATAGTTCATTTGCATTAGACTCAGTCTAGATGTGGGTCAAAAAAATAAATATAGCCTTTCATGATTTCCACAAGGAATTATTCTGATTCGTTAAAACAAATCAAACACTTACGTTTAAATCAATTACGTTAGCCAATAAAATGAAGCATTTCATGTTATGCTACAGGGCTTATAATCAAATAGTTTCATTTGAGTTAATGACTTTATTGCAAATTTGGCCAAAGGGAATTGAAAAGCAGGTAAAGGCAGATAAGTCGTGATATTTGACGATTATTTCCAGTTTATTGCTGAGCATCAATGAACAAAATAACATGTTGCTGTTAATAACCTTTTTGAAAAGATATCGGAGAGGCAACACACTGTTAAATTTCTAATATGAAAGCTACAAAAACAAGCTTAGTAGCCAAAAGTTTAAACATAACCCCGCTTAAGACTATCTAATTAACAATACAAAAAATACAACCTTGTATGTTGATGATAATATAAAATCAAGTAAGAAATATTGGAACGTGGTATCTTACAGGCACTTCATCGTTCTAAATGTATTTCTTTTAACTAACTCAAACACCAGACGGTCACGAAAATTTGGAAGTACCCTGTGATTGTATTGTTGTGTTTTCATTTTATTTTTTTTAAATGGTATAAATAACATCATCGAAGGGATCCCGCGTTCGAGAGTTACTAAGGATATGTTATTATGATAATTCTTAAAACATGCTAACACAGGTTTTCAACTCAGCAAACGAACTGCAGCGTAAATAATATGTCCTTAAGGCGGCTTAAAGATGCTTCGAAAGCGACATCACATAAAGTGAAAATTTGTTCCATTTTTGTTGTAACTTTTTAAGGTTGAACAAGTTTAATGTCCAAATATATTTACCATTTCAAGGTTCAATAAATAAAATACTTCTGGCGGGAACATGCAGGGATCTTGTCTAGAACGTACTCGTCGTCATTATAAAAACGACTTGGTTGTTTGGTAGACATTGCCTTTGTATTTGATTCGTTTGATACTGGCCGTGTGAAAATTATTATTGATTGCAATATTGACCTCTCCGCAAGGCCTCAAGCTTAGGCATTTAAGTGGCGTCCTTTCAAAATATTTTTTAAAACTTGCTAGGTTTAGATTATCTAGGGGACCGTTATCGTTCGTTATCACAAAAAATATCTTCCATCAAAATGAATTAAAAGTCGATCAAGTAATTCTCAATCAAAGTTACGTTTAGGCTGTATATCCTTTGTGGACATAATAATACATTAGTGTCCTTACAACTTTACAGAGTTCTTACTATTCTTACATTGAACTCATTTAGAGGCATGCCTTTTTGAATTGAAGGCGCAACTTCGCAAGTGGATAGTTATATCTTGAAGGACATCAACAGTCTACCTCAGTTACTCCAAAATGTGCTCAAAATGAGCTGGTGCTTATCAGCATAGCTAATCATAGTTAACTGTACTATGGTCATAAATCGTCCTCCCCTACTGGGCTGACCACTGCTCAAAGTAAACACAGCAGCTTGTTTTTTCTCTCCCAAATCTCTTGTACAAATTGAAGCACCTCAACAATTATTGGCCATTTATTCAGGATTCTAGAAAGTGAACAGTCAAATTATGTAAATGTGATTTAATTTTCATTTTGGAAACAGGACAGAAAAGGTATGTAATCATTGTTTTATTTAAATATATATTACAATACATGTTATATCATAAAACAATACATGTAATATCATCTAGTACTTTTTAGAGCACTTTTAGCGTTTAAATAAACTTGTAAATGTGTGCCATTATTGAATTTAATATGAGGAATCATCATCATCATCATCATCATCATCATCATCATTATCATCATCGTCATCAAATAGTGGGCTATATTTATATAATGTTTATTGTTCTTTCAGATCTAAAAACAACCTTTGTCAAGATGAATTCATTTCAATTCAATATCCCTATTTTAAAAGATCTCTCAATTGTCATTGATCAAAATGGGACGAGATTTTATTTAAAACAAGTACGGTGCACAGGAAGGATTGTACAACGTTTCTAAAACAGACATACCCGAGTGTCAAAAAGTTAAATCAGCAAAGGGAGTCACAATAAAACGAATGTCTGCAAAACTTGCAAATGAGACTAAAACAGAACGGGAAAAAAGAGAAGAATCTCGAAAGAATACAGTAAAACAACAACTCTACGTAACGCCTTGATTTCCCGAGTTCAGAAATGAATGCTTGCCAAACCATAGTCCGAACCGGACTGCACAAAACTGAAAGTTTTAAAATCTAAAAAGTTGACACCTTAAGACTTGACATATGATGTAAGGCAGTTTTCGATACTGCCATTGTATGCAAAGTAGTTTGAAAATTACAGAAACCCACAGCTTTGGATGCCACCAGTAAGTGCGATTGAAAACATGTCTAAGAACGTCCAATGTCTCTTAGATTATTATTTGACTGCTGGTGGCCATTCAAAACAAATGCCAAATTTTCTACTTTTTGGCAGTCTGGTTCAAACCAATACAGGAGTCACAGAATTTGATCTTGGTCCAGACACGCACGTGACCAGTATCGGAAAATGCGTGGTGACAGATCTTGAAGAGCTAGCCCTTAGACTGAAGAAAGGTGGCAAAAGGAGACAGGATGAAACACCACAGAGGCGAAAACTCAGACCACACGCCTAGGTTTTCAGTTTTAAAATCATAATAATAATGCTTTTATGATACCACGTTCAGTCAAACCCCATTGGCTCGAACTCTCTTGGCTCGAATTCCTCGAACTTAATGAAAAGGACAGATTAATTTGAATGTAAGCATTACCGCTTGGCTCGAATTTTCCGAGGCTCGAGTTGTTTTCGCCCGGCCCTGTTCGACTGTATACTGTATTTACAAAGAAAATTAGGAAATTTGCCTTTCGAACTACCTCAAGATATTTTAGCTGAATTAATTTCATTAACATAGTAAATTGGCATTCGCGTGAAATTTTTATTCAGACATGGAGAATCATGAGCAGCAGACATTTATGTATAAACACCCATCAACATCGATTTTGCCGATTAAAATAACATTTGCGCTCACCAAATCTACCAGAATGTACATTGGATATAGGTTTAGAAATACAAATATGTGATAAACAATCATTTTATTGAGTTCCGTGCAAATCTTACTACTCACTATATGCATATAATATTCATTTTGATTTTGGTTGCTTTGAATATTGTCACCCAGGTAGCTGCAGCGGTTTGCCTCAGCATAGCTACGGGCCTGTAAATATGTATTTATAAAACGTTTTTATATTTTCAGAAAATAATGACATATCAAAGAGGGAAAACAGACTGACATCCTGCCGACAAGATTGTGATATGAGTTGTACATGTTAACATGACACTGAATTTTATACACTAGTTTGTAGCATTTAAAAGTAACATAATGTGTTTACGGTAGTTTAATTACAATGTATCATCTACATATTATAATGATGCAAATATATATGTCAACAAACTTAGTAAAGGTACTTATTCAGGCTTGAATAAGATATATCTAATTGAAAATCTATCCCATGTGAAAGTGAAATTGGAAAATTTTGGCTTCAGGATTGAAACAGCATATATTTCAGCTTAGTGAGTTAAAATATGTACAGTAAAACAATTTAACAAACTGTTTTGCAATACGATTTACCAAATTTAATCAAATTGTGTCTGCTGGACTGATCAAGGTCTTTTTTACCATGTATGTTAAATTATATTTTGCTGTTCCCAGAAACTAATTCATGGGCTGTTGATCAGTGTATTGCTGTAAATTGGAGTAACTGAGGTAGACTGAAATGTAAATTGGACATGCATTCATGTTTCAGCATTCCTTATCTCAGAGATGCCAATTCAATCCATAGATTTTGGCCTCCAAGGGTGAACATTTCTTCACACTGACCTGATGATATCTTTTAACCGTAAGCCCACTAATCTCAGATCTGAGAGGAAATTCTGAGAATTGGAGTTACTGGGTAGGACTGTCAATGCCATCATAGTTCAAACGGATTCTTTAATGTATCATCTGAGTAGGAATATGATCCAATAACAGTAACATACCAGATATTGTGTCGAACTCTCATTAGACCTTCTATGAAGATGACAAAAATATCTTTAATATGCTATTTCTTACATAAAATAACATTCTGTTGCAGATATGGAAGTTAGAACAGTATCATAATCACATGGTTGACTAATCTTAATAATACTTCGACACATCGCAACTTCTAGCAATATGTACGAGACTGTTTTTGCGTTACGGCTACCATTAAGCCTGGTGTAGTGTCTAATATGCACGAGTCTATTTTGTGTGACGGTTGGCTATAAGTTTTGTGTGTTGGCTTAAAAATTTAGCCTCCTACGTCTACGTTATCTAAGCTATTTGTTCCATACCTCGGGATCATTCTGTCTTATATGTCTTAATGATTTTAAGATAACATTTCGCTAAAGCCAGTGAAAAGAAGACAGCTGGCAGTGATGCGCTTATCCGTTCTGTTAGTTAAACTAATTTACTTTACAGCGATACGAAACAGGTTTTTTATAAAATCAAATTAATCACTCTTGTTTGCGCGATGTTATGCGAAATTGGTCTTGTGTTTTGGGGAAAAAGGAGTATCCGGAGGCAACCAACTTGTCCGGCTTGGTGACCACAAACCAAACTCACTCTCTCTATACTGTTAATAAACAGTTTAAATAAAATCCAAGAATGCATTGTTTTCTTCTGGTGTATCTCCCTTCCACAAAAGGTTATGTTTGATCCTGTAGTATCCATTTTATTATTAGATTGTTTGAAACGTGAGCTCGAAACTTATCAGCGATACGATATAATGATGCACCCTTTAAACACGTAAGATATACCGGAGGAAGCTTAAATACACATAAGATATACCGGGAGAAGCTTAAATACAGGTACAACGCCAGTTTAATTCATACTTATTAATGTTTCTGTGCAAAAAGGTTTGTTTGATTGATCAACCTTGCAACATTACTGAACTATGTAAACTGAACAAATTGTCAGTTGAGGAACGAACGGAACAATAATACAAATTAGGAAAGCACTTGCATCCTAATTGAAGATCAACGTTTTTTCAGTTATTGGATTTCATTTCAGTGACGTTAATTGTGACGGGAGCCTTATACAGAGAACATTCATTGGCATGTGATGTCTAAATTCTCGGCAGTTGGCTCATTACAATCAGTTTCCCTGACTCTGTATTCAAAAAACAGATATCCCTTAAGACGTGGAACTTTGTATGGACAATGTAGCTGAAATATAATCATAACGTTCATGTTAATAATGTGTATGATACTCGATAACGAACGCTCTAGGAATACCTATCATCGTGAACTAATAACAAGAGTGAGATTGAACAACGGTCGAGATACACAACAAAAGAGCTATTCGTTGAATGTTTGATCATTCTTAAATGTTTTGCTACTGGTTTACATCGCATATATCTGGTCTCAGTTTGATGATGCTGAATAACTTTTTCATTTCTTTATTCAAAAAAACAACACGAAAGACAAATTGGATCTTAAATATTTCAATAGGTTTTGTTTTTGTCAGCTGTTGTTAAATATTGTTTGATATATCATGATACATTTTTCACTGAATTAATCATGTTTTAAAATAAAATACAATTAGCACAAACATGCGCAATTTTCTCAACGCATTTCTAGTGAACACGATGCGCGGCCTTTTTCTAAAGAGTGTAGCAGGCATTTTGTCTGTCACTTCAAGGTCATATTTCTCACGATATCAAGCGTGGGTATCATTGGGGTTAGATGTTGTGTAGTGTCCAATATGTACGATTCATTTTTGGAGAATATATTTTCGAGTAACTTGAGTAGTAAATTAAAGTTAATTGGTATACGTTGAGGGGAAAACGTGTTCAATTCTTGATGAGGTAATTCCATTCCGAAAGTGACTTCATTGATGTTTTGGAGCTAAGCTTGGATTAGACAGCTGCAGCCAACCGTATAAAACCGGTTATGTTTTTGGTTTAATCAGAGTAGCTCAAAATGTATATTGATTGGTCAATATATATTAAATCATTACTACTTACCAATCAAATCGTTTTGATGAGTTAACACGCCAAAAGATAACCTGTTGACAACTAATCAACTGGATACGGAACAGTTTGAGAACGTTCTATTATTCATTGCTTAAAAAATGAATTATTGTCAATGATGAAATTATGTTAACCAACGGAAGCATCAAATAACATATGATACAGACTGTGGTTGTGTGTATACAGTTGTCGTTATACTCTAGTTTTATCTTTTATGGTAAGTCATCTAAGATTTAAATGCAAAGATGTTTAGTGCATTCGAGAAATTAAATCTGTATCATTTCTTTGTTTCATTTATATCATAAACTATTTTCTTACCTTTGCATGGATTACATTATTGAACACCATAATTACGCTACTGTTATCATATTATTTCATATATTTTAAAGGAATATTTATGCAAAAAGCTACAGAAACATGCTCAGTAGCAAAAAGTTTAAGCATAAACCCGGTTTAGTGGCAATGGGCAAACGCCAAAGACAAAGAACACAAAATCACAAACAAGAAACATGCATAAATACTATATATATATATATATATATATATATATATATTTATATGATATAGATATGAGGATTGTTGGCGACTCGCTTCCCAAGCGCACGGGACTTGATCGAAAACATCGCTTGGAAAAGTTTCCGCAAGTCCGTAGAATCCATCGTCCTTTTGTTCGAGCCATCCAAAATAATATTTTTGCACCTGGTGGGGCAATGAATTATCCGTGTTGCCGATAACCAAAATATGACGGCGTCCATGGCATGCAATATATCGACGCACATAGATGTTCTGTTTAAGCACGTAAGATGACTTACTATACAGTGTATATACACACACATTATCTCGCAGTTCATACTCAGCATTTTGGATAATAACTTTTTAAGAAAATGATCGTATAATTCTGGCGGCAGTCAAATATTAAGTGTATTAAACCGCATTTAGGCGGATTTTATATTTATTTCAATTATAAAAGCTCCGCTTTCTCTAGCTGCAGGTTGAAGAACTCGGATCATTTGTCTTAGCATAACTTTACACCGTACTGTAATGGTGTTAAACGTGTATGTTTGTAAGATGGTGCTTTGGTTCACCGACCAGACAAGTGACAAACTTTTTTGTGTCATGTGTATAAATAAAAATTGAAAGCATGTGCCAATGTCTGGTTTATTATCCATCAACATTGCTGATATGCTTCATTACATTTTTATCAATACATTTGTGTATAGTTTGTTTGTGAATTATTCAAATGCATTTTATAATATAACACTGCTTTATTCATTTACGTCAGAAATAATAACACTCAGCAAGCAGAAGAACACATTAATTAGAAATAGACATTGCATTATTTGCAACACCCAAACAAATCAAACGCTGAACTTTCATTTTGTTTTTTAGATAAAGATTATTTTGAATAAGGTCGTTCATTTTTCATCTAAAACCTAAGAGGAAAATCTTATACATCCTCTTGAGTTCGGGATATGTAACTATGTCAACAATCTATATTAGTACCCACAAATCAAAGAACTCTTATCATTGTACTAAAAGGAGACATACAAAATCTCCCTGGATACTCCTCCATCGTTTCCTTGAAAAAATCGCATAAGGAGATTTAGTTCGAGTGGATTTAAACACACCATCCGCTCTGACTCCTTCGCGATGAGACTGATACTGTTCATTATATGCAATGTAATGATTATTCAAGGAAAGACAATAGTTCCATATATATATATATATATATATATATATATATATATATATATATATATATACAAATTCAACCTTTGGGACATTTTGCCTATTTGAACAACCTTTGGAAGACATTATCATTACATGCTATATATCCTATAATAATATATCCTTTGCATATTCCTTCATAAAATATGCATAATTAAATGTAGTAAAGCATAATTAATGATGTTTTTTTCCCAAAATACTAGCCATCGAGAATATACAATTTTTGACTGTCGCCTAAAGGTAAAGCGCCGGATGTTCATGAAAAAGTACAACCTTTGGGAGAAGTACCCCAAATGTTGTACTGTATATGTCGCCGAAAGGTTCAATATTATATATAATGTAATCTGACTACTTAACTCAGCCGGTAGAGTGGTCTGAATGTTTCGCGGCAGACCCCGTTCGAATGTTTTAGTCCTACTGACAACGTTAAGATGCCAGTTCGGTAACCATGATTTATGTAGCCATCTCCTCAATCCTTTCATTATATTGTCAAATTATTATTTCTTGCATTTTATTTGCTGTGTTCATAACAATATATGAAGCTAATTTTAATTTAAAGTCGGGCTAGGTTGTGATCTTACTCTCACACTAAGACGAAGATTTATGAACCTTAATAAACAATACAACAAAATATATGCCATTATTAATAAACCACATACATGTTGTTTGTCCAATGACATGCTCTATTGCCGTTTTCATCATTGCATTACTCTTGTAAAAAAATAGCATTGTTTGCACTTATGACTGGGTTGCTGAATTGCTTCAACCACCAGTTGGTGTGTAAGCTTCTTTAAACTCGCACTCGGGCCTTGCCCATTCGACGAGTGCTCTGGTAAGAGTGTTAGTTATCTAAAATAATTCAAGAATGGTGCACAGACACAATAAAACCCTGGTTTGAGCCAATCCAATTCTTTGACGTGCCGCAAAATATAGAACTGTCACACGGGACCCCGATTAACGTTCATCCCGGAAGATGATTAGTATATAAGTGTTGCGGTTGGGAATAGAAACTGCTGTCCCTGGATTGACTAGTGTGACACAAGACCACGGAACCACCCGGAAAACGTTGACAATCTATTAACCGTGTATTTCGGTATTTTCTCCCTATATATGGCGATACCGATGAGCAATGCGATGGTTGTCGGAATAAATCCTCCGGCGGGATTATGTATGCCAAAAACGTGCCCTGGTATCCAAACGCGTAGTTAGCAGCTAGCCTATTTCATTTTCGTGAGCTGGAAGAACATCAATACTTATGAAACGGGTATAAAAATTACAAATTATTATGACTATATGCAAAATGCAGCATGAATGACTCATTTAATAATAGTTTAATACGAAAAGTTGAAATTGTTGTGTATGATGTCCACATCCTGTTATGCCAATGCCAAAACGATTGTCTGATTGAGGGTCAGACATCGACGGCCCTATACTTGGAGGAAGAATTGACGATTGGATTTTAAATATGTCTCTGGTGTAATGTTGTCTGCGATTGCATACGTTTTCTTCTCAGACTTAAACAGACGTGTCGTTGCAAACCCACTGTTCCTATATTTTAAATAACAAATAGAAACCACTCTTTGCTAATATCTACCGTTATGGCAACACCTAGTGCACGTGCGTTTTTCAAAATCATTTCAGAACTGAAAAAAGAGTGAAATCTATATACATTGTTAATTTATTATGTTTTCAATTTGAAAAAAAAAACTGAAATGCTATGAATATATGTAAGTTTCACTTGTATCTGTTTGATTGTTAAACCAATCGAAATAATTATGTGAGGCTTTTTTTCCAAGAAAATAATGACTGCAAAACAAATCAGTAACGTATTATTTCACTTGAGAAACAACCACCAGAAACCATGCAGTAAAATTACACTAAGAAGAATGATTTGTTTTAATGAATGTAGTGCAGTTAATCTCTAAAAAATATTTAAAGGTGCACTTGACAATTATTCTTAAATATTTGATACGGTATAAAAGCGGTTACAGCAGGCGAGAAAATGCACAATATAAGATTATAAGTATCTCCCATGGCCGAGAGTGTAAGATAGGTTCATTCCGACCCGAGCGTAGAGTGTTTTGCGGAAACGAGGTTTACCGAGTTTCCGCAAAACACCCTGCGCGAGGGTCGGGATGAACCTATCTTACACGAGCGGCTATGGTAGATGCTTTTTCTCCCACCTCAGTTAAACAAAATTAAGTAACAATGTATTTTTAGCTGGAACTCTTTTGTGCTTAGTGAAAATAATTGCGTATGAATATGCGATAGCACGTGGTTGTCATGGATATGCGCGCAATGATCCAGTTAATGTAAATAGTCAAATCGGTCTTTTTAAATAGTTCTAAGGAGAATGAAGCATTTTTCTTGAATGCTGCTTGAAAACTGTTTTATGGTGACATTTGAAGCGAGAAATAATTAATTAGCGTTCTAAATATTACCATAAGACAAGATTTCCTTGATGCTACTGACGACAGTCTTCAACAAGGGAGGTAATTACAATGTTGTGACCATTAAAAAAGGAGTTCCATACGGGCATTTTATCTTCGCCCGTGGGCAAGATAAGAATATCTAGCATGGTTAAATTATTGGATCTACTTATCTGAGGTGGGAGAAAAGAAGGTACAACACTCGCCCCAGGCGGTAGGTCCTGACGCGAGGCCAAGACTGTCTGTACATCATCTTTCCGCGTATCTATACCCCATTTAAACACAGCGACACACGAACATTCCCTAGATTGAATATCAAATTGATATTGCCACTAACCGTTTTTTTCTTGAATCCATCGTGTATGCGGTCGAACAACTTCTTCCTTGTGTCGATCACTTTGTGGTTAATAAAGGTGATATGGTGCCCCTCTTTCCCATTTCTAACCTACGCCCCTTAGAAGGGGTTTACATACTTAATTATTATACGGCTCCAGACATTAATTAAGTAGAATTGTATTTTAAACATTGGCATAACACATGTAAATGGGGGGTAGACGATGTATAACAAATATAAGATATTTTGAACGTTTGCGATTCAAAGATTCATTTAAATATGTATCAAAATGAATCTAGGAACAATTTAATTTATTCAAAAATGGTTCTTATATAGTTTTCCCATCAATTTATAGAAATTATTTCAATTACAAATCGAACTTCAGTTTTCCAGACATACTCATTCGTTTCACGATGTCCCTCCCGGAGGAGTCCGACTGCAAATATTAATTGTTCAGATATTAAGAATGTGTTCATTGGTTGCACAACACCTAGTTTAGTTTAAACTATTTTTACTAATTTGTGGGATTATATTGTTCCTGAAACAATTCTTAGTCAGTAAAACCTTTAAAATTGGTTATTTTGTTTTGTATTCGAATAACAAGGGACCACATAAATCCGCTGGCGACTTTTGGACACCAAATAACTGGGGGTTGACGTTTTCACTTAAACCCAGGTTATGGTTACACCATATAAGTCGAGACAACCGTTGAAGTATAAAAAAACACGAAAAGAATGAGGTCACAGGAGCGGAATTTTATACAGGATAATGAGGCCTAAATTGAAATTGATTCGACTTTTTTTTATTGAAATCCCTGTAACGGAAAAAGATTTATCACAAGTTTAGAAAAGTCCTCGGTACACACAGAACATAATGCTTGACAAAATTGACTATTTGACATACGATTTTGTTTTATTTTGACTGACGAAGAGGTGTATCACTGTTATATTATTGAAAGGCATTTACTGCATGTTTTAAAGACTAATTAACACATAACAAACACTTTGCAAACACGTCAGTAAATGTAAAGTTGTGTTTATGTAAGGTTTATTCGTGTTTCTTAACATGACTTTTACCTCAATTATACACCAATGATATATCTAAATCAATACGTTGAATAAATAACTGAGTCGGAAATAAAAACGTATGTTTTATAATCATCAAGGTTTAATCGAAATCATTATTTAATTTACATGGAAAAGAGCTTTCATATGAAATACGTTTAAGCGACATACATTATACATGGATTTTTATTACTTCTTCAGGAAGGATCGCTTAAGATCATATCGTTCTTTACATGAAGCTTACAAAGGCCATTTTTCCTGCAACAAAATAGAGGGAAGAACAGAACAAGAACACTAACATAATTTTACGGAATATTTACATTTGTTTGAATTGTATTCATAATCTTTTTAAGTTCTTAACCAGACGACTTACACTGAGCAGAGATTATCGGTTGAAAATTCAAAACAATTTGTACTTTTGGGACATATAAATTTGCATAGGTCCTTAAGTACGAATGTCCTGAAAATCTTGTGACAAGCATATCATCAACTTTTATGTATTTACTTCTATCTTTGATTTCGCATAACTTGACGTAAGAACGTGAAGGATTCTGTATTTAAGACACAACCGTTTCATTCATTGGTAGGTATATTGTCCTTAAGTCTAAAATAAATTCATATAGTGTACTAGATGCCATTTTTTCTAAATCGAACAACTTATAAAATATTCAGTGGTTCACATATATTTTACTGTTTGAAATTATGAAATAAAACGAAAAGGACTTTATGGACTTATGCATGGCATAAAGAACGATATATTAATCAGCTTTTAACACTACCGAGACCGGTAAACAAACACTTATTATTACAATTATTTTGATGATCTATTATCCACGTTGTGGTGACAAAAAAATATTTTTCTTTTCTGTTTTCGTTTTTACATGAAAGGATGAGGTATTTCAGAGTATGATTTTACAAATCGGTCTTACCATAAACAATTAAATACATGTCACCACAAAAACATAACGTCAAATGAACAAACGCATCAAGAAAAAAAATATCGGAAAAAATGTATATATTATAAACAATTTTTCAATTCTTCTCATTTAAAGCTTGTACACAACCATTGTACTAATAGAAGTCCAGAATGATACATGGTATATGCTATGCAAGTTGATGGTAAGCTTCGGGTTCAAGTACATTGTAGGTTTTTGACCCACGCCTAATTCATTCAATAAAAACTATTCAAATATAGAAAATAAATTATATCCAGTGAAAAAGAGCATACATTGAACTAAGGGCGACATGTTTATGTCTAGATAGTCAAGTATGGGTGATAATTACCTCGTACTTGAATACTTAATTAGAAAACAATCGAACGCGGGCCGTTTGAAAAAACAAAAACAAACAAAAAACCCAAACAAAAACAACATAAATATGTAGATAAACATTTGAAAAAACAACTAGAAAAATAAATTAATACAAAATGTCAACATATTCTTTGGTATTGAAGAAGTTTTAGAATTCAGATAGTAGTGAGGCAACTGGGAATTCAACAACAAAGAGGTCAGTTCACATTGTTATATATGTATGCACACTGGACGAAACGTCCTGATCTCAGAACACTCTCTTGCCAATGAACTGTCCGCGAGTCTTACTCATCCTTTAAAAATATCAAAGTTACCGTACTCTAGCTTTTACATTTTTAAGAAACGCATGCTATCCAATTTCTAAATTGCAACAAGTCAAGACCAATGAAAAAAAACTCATTTGGCAAATTTCCCACAAACAAATGGGATTAACCCACCCCCTTGGCCTCAGAAATATGTCACACTTGGGGCTGTGACGGAGTCAAGCAATAACGCAGCCTCTATGGGGTGCGGGAGGACCTTTATAAACTCAACAACGGCAATAATACACGCCAAGTGGCGACATGTCAAGCCCGCTAAATAAGCTTCAGACAAAGTCAGAATATTGTCCATGTTATTGCAACACAGACATACATGGAGTTCAACAGTAAGACGAAAACTATTTATATTTAGTATGATATATTATTTGGTAACGTTCAACTTGGAAAATTAAAAAAAAAATCGAACATCTCAAATTATTGTGTACTTAATTAATTAATGTTTCAATAGTACTGTTTCAAATGTTGACCTCTCAGTGTTACCTTCAGGCCTGGCTGATGTGTGTTCTACGTCGCCTTATAATTGTGAAACCGTTTTGAAAATCCTACTATGTATGATCAATACAGCCAGGACAATGTTTTCTCAGGATCGATTGATGTACTTACGTTTTGTTGAAAATCCTTGTATACATGGTAAAGTTTCAACCCGGACTAAGTTCAGTCAAAATAAGTTATATCAACAGTATTCATTTTGATATTTAACTTGTATTGTGTCCTTGACATTTGACGTACAAATCATTGCTGTGCGTTCATACCGCTTGTAGGCTCGTACTTAGGCGGGATTCCGATCGTTCAATCCTCATAAACAGACAGAAAAAAGGTACATACATTATCACTACGAAATCGTGGCTTAATAAAATCAATCTTTATTAACAGAACAGAATAGACCATTCCGAAACAACAGTTTTTCTTAAAATCCGCTTTTCTACGATCATCATAATTATCAAATCACTATTGAACCCATGGACAAATCCCGCCAAATATGAGATACTGCGATGACCGTGATAGTATGCAACTGACTGGTATGTTTTGCCTATTAACCGAAAACAGTAATCTAATATCTACAGCGTGCTTAAAAGATAAAAGAGACATTTAGAAACGTTTAAAATTATAAACATATATATATATGTTATAGCACCATTACTGATGATAACATTTTACTGAAAATAATTCATCTATGCCATATTCTAACATGACACATACTACTCTTACTGACAATATATTTTTCGATCCCTAAACTTTACTGTTAGGCAGAGATAAAATATAAATGTCATGCGTAGGCAATTAAAAAGGCAATTTACTTCTATGTCCTTTTATGTTAAAATGTGTTTACACCTCAGAGGAATAATGAACCCACAAAAACAAAAACAACCAAAAGTAAATAAAAAGCAAAAAAAACAAAAACAAATGCGATAACATTAAATGTAAAAACCTGTATGCAAAACTATATTCTTTTTTTAACACAGTTACTTTTCGGTAAAATTTTCTGATCCTAAACAAAACTTTACTTTTAGGCAGAGGTAAAATATTCATGTCATGCGTAGGCAATTAAAAAGGCAATTTACTTCTATGTCCTTTAATAATAACAAATGCGATAACAGTAAATATAAAAACCCGTGTGCAGAACTGTATTCTTTTCAAACACAGTAAATTTTGTCATCTGGTAAAATAATTTCATGTCTCCCAAAGGTTGTTGCGATGTTACCCAAAGGTCGGATTGTGTTAAACGTTTCGGACACTATATAAAATCATTTTCTTGCTCGACATATGCTACGGGTAACAAATGTCGCATGTGTCAGGTTCAAACATGCAATTTGCATTTTTGTAATGTTATACGAAGTTACAAGAATATGACCTCACCCTACAGTTTGTGGTCCAAGTAGGCTTATAACAGGTCAAAACAAGTCCTGAATTGTGCACAAAGTGACCCCGGTTTCTGCTTGATGCCCTTATAAATACATATTAGGGACATAATATGCACGAAGTGAACAGATAAGGATGTTGCATAATTTGTCGCCCTAGTAAACGTATAAGCTAGAATTGCTAGTCCTTAGCTGAATATATAGCTATCTCCGCCTACTGGTTATTGTCCTAATAGGCACATGAGAGGGAAATTCCAGTCCGAGCTGAACATTTACTGCTTCCGCCCACTGGTTGTCGCCCTAATAGGCACATCAGAGGAAATTTCCAGTCCTAGACGAAAACCTTTATGTTTATAATAATATATCATTTGATTACGAACAACTTTGAAAAGCAAACAAATCGAACCTCTTAATTTATTATGTACTTAGTTAATGAATGTATCAACAGTACTATTTAACTGTTGACCTCTGAGTGTTACCTTAGGACCTGGCTGATGTGTGCACCACGTCCCCTCATAATGATGAACCTTCATGGCAAAGCCGTTTTGAAAATCCTATTATGAAATATCAAAATACAGCCAGGACAATGGTCGGTCAGGATGGATGGATGTACTCACGTTTTGTTGAAACTCATAGAATGCATTGTTCATCCCGGACTAGCTTCAGTCTAAATAAGTTCTATCAACAGTGTTAGTTTTGATATTTAACCTGCAAGTGTGTCCTAGACATTTGACGAACACATCTGTGTTTATGCGCTAAGGGCTTTATGGTGATCCTTTATACTTGGTTAAGATACAGTTCGGGTGGAAGCACTTACAAACTTTTACCCACTCAGTGATCTTTTTCAATATCATTATTTAACATAACACAAACGCTGAGGTACCAGTCATTCAATATGTATGCGTTTCAAGCCTTTGGATATACGGTTACAATCCTGTTATCAGTCATTAATATTTTCCGTAAATGCATTAATTAGTGAGTTGTTAAATAGTATTCTCTCAATATTCATCTTTGTTATACATGTGTATGGATTGAATTTGAATGAGAGTGTCACTTTTAGGAAAAAGAACTATTGCTGTGCGTTCATACGGTATGTAGGTTCGTATGTAGGCACGCGCCCGATTTTTCAAACTGCATAAACCGACAGAAAAAAGGTACATACATTATCACTAAGAAATTGTTGCGTAATAAAACATATCTGTATTAGTTAGACCATTCAAAAGCAACAGTTCTTCAAATCCGCTATTCTACGATCATCGTTATTATCAAATTACTATTGAACTCTCAGACGAACCCGCCAAATATGAGATTCGGCGATGACCGTGATATTATGCAACTGACTAGTATGTTTTGCCTCTACAGCGCGCTTAAAAGACGAGAGAGACATTTAGAAACGTTTAAAATTATAAGCATAAGTATGTGTTGTGGCACCATTACTGATAATAACATTTTACTGAAAATAGTGCATGTATGCCATATTCTAGCATGACACATACTACTCTTACTGACCATAACTTTTCTAAACCCTAAATAATACTTGTCCTTGAGGCCTAGGTAAAATGTTTATGTCATTTCTATGCAGCAAAACAATAAATATGCATCTTTGTCCTTTTATATAAAAATTGTGTTTACACTCATCAGAACATTGGATCTACAAAAATAATAAATTGGATAACATGAAATTCAAAATCAAACATTTGGAAAAACAAATTATTATTAAATCTAATACCGTTTGGATTACAATCGATTAAATCGTCTGGTAACATACTTTTTTGTCTTCAAAATGTTGCAACGATGTAACCCAAAGGTCGGATTGCCAAACCATTTCGGACACTTTTTTAAAGCATTTTCTAGAAAGATTATTGTTGTTCTTCACATATTACTGACCAAAAATGTCGCGTATATCATGCTCAAAGTGCTTGTTGGGGTGGGAGTAGAAGGGAAGGGCGATTTTGTACTTGTGATATATGCCTTTCTTCTTATAATGTTCATTATTCAGTTATAGAATTCACATTGTATACTAATAATAATACATAATAGCCTTACTCGGTAACTCGATTTTATCTAAAGTGACAACAGAGTGACCTCATCCAACTGTTTGTGGTATAAGTACCCAGAATAGGGACACACTAGTCCTGAACTTCAAGTGACATCCGCATTATGGTATTAAAATCATGATATAGACATGCTTGTTCTGAATTAAACATATAGTGTCTATCGGCATGCCATGGCGGGCTAGTAGGCATAAGGGGGCTACACTGATACGCAATTGTACATTACGTGTCATCGCCTTAGTAAGCACACAATATGAACATACCAGGCATGAACTGACACTATATTGACCTCATCCTACATGTGGTCGCTCTGATATACATACTTAAGCGATAAATAAGTCATGTAAGGAGCATCAGGTGACATTTGCCGACTGGTTGTCGTCAAAATAAGCACATATAAGGGTCAAATCGGACCTAAGCCTCACACTGTGGCCTCTTCCTTCTTGTTGTCACTCCAGAAGATACCCTTTTAACCAGGCATGATATGCCTTTAATCACATTTATATTTAAGATTGTTTCTTGAAACAAAATATATTAACGTTATTTCGGTTTTAATGTTGTTTAAAGAATGATTTAAATTGTTGTTCATTTATGCTGTATGTATGTATGTATTCGCGCCTCCGATCGTTCAAACTGCATTAATGAACAGAAATCGCATATCACTAAGATGTCGTGACGTCACAAAATCTATGTTTATAAACTTATTATACCATAAAGAAACACATTGTCTCATGAAATCCGCTCATCATTATCAAATAACTTTTTAATCCTTGGACAAAAGTAGCAATATTGTCAGGGTTATTGTGTTACAGCTGTAATCTCACGGTATTAATTTACATTAAATGCAGAAGCCCGGTAACCTCAAACTCTAAATGTTGTTATAAGGTTATACTATGTTCGTATTGTCCTGATTTTTCTATCCTGTGATAGATCCCCTCGGAGATGGGATTCTGCGATGAACGTGATATTATGCAACCGACTAGTATGTTTTGCTTATTTCAGCGATAAAATTTAGTAATCAATACTGCGCTTCAATGACGAGTGAGATATTTGAATTCGCTTCTAGTTATACACTTAATTATGTAAATATAATAGCATTATAACGGATGGTAGAGGTTTAATGAACATAACTTCATTGGCATATTATAGCATGGTACATTCTACTGTTACTGACAATGCATTTTCTGATCCTAAACAATACTTTACTTTTAGGCAGAGGTAAAATATTCATGTCATGGGTAGGCAATTAAAAAGGCAATTTACTTCTATGTCCTTTAATAATAACAAATGCGATAACAGTAAATATAAAAACCCGTATGCAGAACTGTATTCTTTTCAAACACAGTAAATTTCGGCCAAAAGAAAATTTTGTAATCTGGTAAAATAATTACATGTCTCCCAAAGGTCGCAGCGATGTTACCCAAAGGTCGGATTGTGTTAAATATTTCGGACACTATATAAAGTCATTTTCTTAAAAGGTCACTGTTGCTCTTCATATGTTATGAGGAATAAATGTCGCAAGTGTTAGGTTCAACGCGGGGAAAGGGCAACTACTTCAATTTCAAACATGCAATTTATTCATTTTTTTGTTAGAATGTTTATTATATAGTGATAAAAATACCCGTGTATAACAATACATGACAGCCTAAAGCGTACAGTCGATATTATTTATAATGTTATGTGACAAGAATGCGACCTCATCCTACAGTTTGTGGTCCAAGTTGGCACCTAACAGGTCAAATCAAGTCCTAAGTTGTGCATTAAGTCACTCCGGTTTCTGGTTGATGCCATAATATATACCTAATAGGGAAAATAATGTCCCGAACAGTACATTTAATGTACTTTGCCATGACAACGCGGCAAAGTAGTCAAAATATGGGGAGAAACTGGTACTCAGCTGCACACAAAGTGTCATTGCCCAATAGGCACATACTAGGAACATACGAGATATGACCTTAGGCTATTTATGTGATGTTCAAAGTTGGGGAGCGGTAAATATTTATGTTTTATGTATGCAAAATATTCCTCTTTCGTTAGAATGTTCATTAAACAATAATGCGTACTTGTGCGACAACCAGTAGGCGAAGGCCACTATTTCCTGTTCAGGACTTCAGTGTCGCGTTTAAGTGCATTCTAGGACGGTAACAAGAAAGCAAAGATCGCTTTATGTTCATTTCAGGATTTATATGTCTTTGTTATATTTTTACAGGGACTTGATTTACATTATGAATGCATGCATGTGCTTTAATTTTTATTTACATAAATTTTAAATAAAACAAGTATAATCACAAGTAATTTGTTATTAATTAAACACTGTTTTGACATAATTATATTCTGAACTATCACTCAACTAACATTCATAACGGTGTTAAGGTGTTGCACATTTTCACGACTTTATGTTTTATGTCACCAATAAATCGCGCATGCTGTTTTGTCTATAAATTGTTTGTTCGACATACCGTTAATCCTTATCCCGACTTAGGATTAACGGTGTTTAATGTGTATATTGACATCGGCTTACGGATTATTGCCCTAGTAGAAACAAACCCGAGACATGCTAGTACAAATCTGAACTGAAATGAACATAAATGGATATACGCCATGACTGGCAGCAAAGAAATCTCATAAAACGGACATAGAAAACATCCGTTAAACATTAAGTGTTGTAGGCGATCTATATAATTCGAGTTTTAAGAACTATGTTTGGGAAAAATACAAGAATATGAGGATAATGGGGATATATAGTACATGTGGAAAATAAAAATATTGGAAATATATTGTCATAAAGTTATTAAAAACTATCGAGTATACTGGCGAGGAGGAAACAAGTCAATGATTATGAAAAAGTGTAGA
Organism: Mya arenaria; assembly: GCF_026914265.1. Taxonomy (NCBI): domain Eukaryota; kingdom Metazoa; phylum Mollusca; class Bivalvia; order Myida; family Myidae; genus Mya; species Mya arenaria. The sequence goes on from NC_069134.1 coordinate 1,279,318, forward strand.
AATCTAACTGCTATGCGATTTTGGTCAAAAGAAACGCGTCAGTTAGAAACTAGCAATATATGTCTGAAGATCTCAGCAAGTTGATACCAAATTCTGCAAAAACAGTGATATCTTGCCACCGACTTGTAAAGTATACCTATATGAGCAAACAAGTTATCTTAATAATTATTACAATACGCCTCAAAAAAGTGATACGTTTGGAATCGTTCCAAATTATCCAAATAAATATGTATTTCTTGTAGCACCATAACTTATGACAAAATTCTAATTACCATTACTTATTTGATATATATTCTAGCATGGCAAATACTACTTTTACTAACCTATTAGGCTGAGGTTAATATTCATTTAATTTTTAGGTGATTATCATCTCCATCCTTTAATACCATTAGTGTATCCACATTTCATCAGAACATTGCATCTACATAAAATATATTATATTATAATTTATATATATTGGATTACACAAAATGTAATGAACCATATGTTTTATCAAACACCATACCTTTTGGGCAACATGCTATTTAACCATCTAATAACAAGTACAAGTTTCCCAAAGGTTGCACCCATGTAACCCAAAGGTCGGATTTGTTTAAATATTCCGTAGACGATTTACAATCTTTTTCTAGAAAGGTCACGGTTGCTCTACTGCTCTACACACGACAATTTCACATATACCATGTTGAAAGTTGATGGGGGGTCGACACTCTAGTTTCCTTTTACAGTTGCCTGAACTTACAAAATAGTGACCTCCACCTACTAATTGTGGTCCGTGTATCCACAAAATAGTACTAGCACCCACTGGCCGATGCCATAGTAGACGCATGAGACGTACCTGTCCTGAATTGAACATAATGTGACATCCACGATGACTTTATGCCCTAGTGGGTTCATAAAAGGAACAAACAGAGCACATTCAGCTGTTCATATAGTGCCATCCGCATACAAATTGTCACCCTAGTACGCACAAAATATGAACATGATATTCGTGAACTGATTGTTTATGACCTCCGCCTACTGGGCATCACCCTGTTACGCACATGCTAGCGTTAAATGCAATAAGAATTCATATGAACCAACTGGTCTAAGGCCGGACATACATTGACATCCAGGTACTGGTTGATGGGCAGACAACTGATAGAGACAAATTTGTTTCAAAATGGGTTTATTGTGACGTCCGCCATTCCTCGTCGCACTAGTATGCACATAATTGAGTCAAACGGTAACATATATTGACAATCTGTCAACTGGTTGTCATCAAAGTAAGCACATAATAAGAACCTACCGTACATGAACTTAATTTTATTGACCTCCGGCTGTTGTCCAAGTTAACACATATAACACATATAAGGATATAACAGTCATGAATTCAAGTTATGACCTCCACGTACTGGTTTTTGTCCTATTAAACAAATGATATCCATTTGCTATTAGTTTTGGCCCTGGTAGTCTCATGATACCGACATACTAAGTATGAGCCAAAAACAGAGTGATATCAGCCTACTGACATCGCCTACTATTTATCTGCCTTGTCGGCACATAATAGGGATCTACTGAGCCATATCGGAACACATGGTGACCTCCACCAACTGGTTGTAATCCTACCAGCTGCATTGTAGGGACAAACTAGACATACTGTAATCATATAGTGAACTGCGCCTACTGCTTGTCGCCATAGTAGGCGAAAGAAAACGACATACTAGTCCTGTCTAAAATAAGTGACCTCCGCCTACTGGTTGTTGCACTAACTGGCACAAAATAGGAAAATAATTCGATTAAAGAAACCAAAAAGCTGAGCCAACCGGTTTTCATCTTCGTAGACGCAAAATAGCGACCGAATAGACATGATAGTGATCGCCCCTACTGTTTTTTCAATAGAAAGCAAATAATAGGGACGGACTATTTCGAGACTATAAGGCAAATTATAGAAACATCATAGACGTGAAATGTTCATTATGACCTGCTTGTGGTTCTTGCACTAATGAGCACCCAAAAGGGCTAAGCGGAACAAGAATGACCTCCACCTACTGGTTATTGCTCTTGCCATAGAAGGGATATTTTAGGGACATTATTAGTTTGAACTAAACACACAGTGGCATTTGCCAACTTGTTATTTCCCTAGGACGAACAAAACAGGGACATATCGGAGATGAACTTAACATAAAGCGATCTCTGTCTATTGGCTGCCACACTTGAAGGCACGAAAGAGCGACATACACGCCCTGAACCGAACTGGACATAGTTAGTTTTGCCTGCATTTCGTTGCACTAGTAAGCACTAAAAACGATATACGAGCTGCACACATACTTCTGCATAAAACATTTCAACATAACTTTTTTGGTTTAGTATAGCATGACACGTACTACTGTTACTGACCACAGATTTTCTGAGACCTTAACAATATTTTAAGGCTAAATATTCATGTCATGTCTAGGAAGTTAAATATCAGATATACCTTTATGTCCAGTTATATAAAAATGCATTTACACAGCATTAGAACAATGAATTTACAACGACAAAAATATAAAACACAATAAAAATAAGAAATGCGATAACATTACATGTAAAAACTCGTATGCAAAACTATATTCTTTTTGAACACAAAACTTACTTTCGGAAAACAGAAGATTTGACCATCTGGTAACATCATTTCATGTCTTTCAAAAGTTGCAACAATATTACCAAAAGATCGGATTTGTTTATAATATATTTTAGACATTATACAAAAATCACATAAATAACCAGCCTATGCTGAACACAAAATGATCTCCCTACTGGTTGATACCCGAGATGGCATATATCTTAAACCGCAGCATACTACTTGTCGCCCGAGTAGGAACATAATAGCGGCATTCTATCCCTGAATAGAAGACCAGAAGACCTCAGCCAACTAGTTGTCGAAATTTTGGGATCATAAAAGGGACATTTCAGTCTTGGGACAAAACATGTAGGAGTCTTTACCTAAAAAAACATTTCCTGAGCCTGAGGAGAGTATATAATGACCTCACACTTCTGATTGTTGCCATAGTTTACTCATTATAGAGAGTTACTAGACGTGAACTGGGCATAAAGTGACATCAAACTACTGGTTATCGCACTAATAGACACATCATTGTGACGTACTTGACCTAAAGTGAATATGCAGTAACCTCCGCATGTCCTAGTGCCCTAGTGGGCATAAATAAGGTCATCATTCAAGCTCAAACATTAGCAGGCCATACTGCTTAATACGCAAGTATCTTTATCATTGGAATATACTGGGCCTGAGTAAACGTATAATAGCTTGCACGTACCGATTGTCGCCCTCATGTGCACATTTAGTGAATCAGCCTACTGGTAGTCTCTCTGTTCGGCACAAATAAAGACATACCAGACCTGATTTGATCGCATAAATATTGACCGCCGCCTACTGGTTGTCGCCCAGGTAGGGATTCAATAAGGACATATTATGAGTCCTGAACTGAACAAAGAATGATATCCGCCTAATTTTACCGTTCTAGAAGACACAGTATATGGATATACTTGGCTTGAACTAAACAAATTGTTGAGAAGAAATATAGTTGGAACATACTAGGTTGAACTGATCATACAGTGTCATCCTGGTTATGCCTGACGCCCTTGCATATGCATAAAAGAGACTTACTAGTCCTAAACTGAATGTATAGTGACTTCCGGCATGACGTTGGACCATAGCTTATACTCATTCGGAGCTCCTCGGCCATTTTTTTCAAAAACAACCTCGGATGTATTTGGACGGTTTACATACTAAAAAAAGGTACGTTTACGTCCGCTGCAAGTAGACCGCGTAGTGATTTTATTTAGTAGTTAAACTTTATGACTTTACTCTTGGAAATCTTAATTATGTTTGCAATAATATACTTCAATGACAATCAGTTTAAACTTAGATCAGTAAACACAATTCTAAAACACTACATTTCTAAAATGATTTAATTAAAAAAATACGAACTACTTTAACTGATGTACCGACAAACATCCGAGGTTGTTTTCAATAAAAATGGCCGAGGAGTTCCGAATGAGCTTATACTAAGCCTTATCTGAACAAATGGTGACCGCCGCCTACTGGCTGTTGTCCTAGTTTACACATATAAGGGAAGTACTAGACATGAACTGACAAATACAACCTTTGGGTAACATCGTTGCGACCTTTGGGACACATTGAAAATTTTCACCAGAAGGTCATTTCTTCTTCTCGCTAATAGTCAATGCGCGTTTAATAATAATATATTAGCAAATTATAGAAACATCATAGACGTGAAATGTTCATTATGACCTGCTTGTGGTTCTTGCACTAATAAGCACCCAAAAGGGCTAAGCGGAACAAGAATGACCTCCACCTACTGGTTATTGCTCTTGCCATAGAAGGGATATTTTAGGGACATTATTAGTTTGAACTAAACACACAGTGACATTTGCCAACTTGTTATTTCCCTAGGACGAACAAAACAGGGACATATCGGAGATGAACTTAACATAAAGCGATCTCTGTCTATTGGCTGCCACACTTGAAGGCACGAAAGAGCGACATACACGCCCTGAACCGAACTGGACATAGTTAGTTTTGCCTGCATTTCGTTGCACTAGTAAGCACTAAAAACGATATACGAGCTGCACACATACTTCTGCATAAAACATTTCAACATAACTTTTTGGTTTAGTATAGCATGACACGTACTACTGTTACTGACCACAGATTTTCTGAGACCTTAACAATATTTTAAGGCTAAATATTCATGTCATGTCGAGGAAGTTAAATATCAGATATACCTTTATGTCCAGTTATATAAAAATGCATTTACACAGCATTAGAACAATGAATTTACAACGACAAAAATATAAAACACAATAAAAATAAGAAATGCGATAACATTACATGTAAAAACTCGTATGCAAAACTATATTCTTTTTGAACACAAAACTTACTTTCGGAAAACAGAAGATTTGACCATCTGGTAACATCATTTCATGTCTTTCAAAAGTTGCAACAATATTACCAAAAGATCGGATTTGTTTATAATATATTTTAGACATTATACAAAAATCACATAAATAACCAGCCTATGCTGAACACAAAATGATCTCCCTACTGGTTGATACCCGAGATGGCATATATCTTAAACCGCAGCATACTACTTGTCGCCCGAGTAGGAACATAATAGCGGCATTATATCCCTGAATAGAAGACCAGAAGACCTCAGCCAACTAGTTGTCGAAATTTTGGGATCATAAAAGGGACATTTCAGTCTTGGGACAAAACATGTAGGAGTCTTTACCTAAAAAAAACATTTCCTGAGCCTGAGGAGAGTATATAATGACCTCACACTTCTGATTGTTGCCATAGTTTACTCATTATAGAGAGTTACTAGACGTGAACTGGGCATAAAGTGACATCAAACTACTGGTTATCGCACTAATAGACACATCATTGTGACGTACTTGACCTAAAGTGAATATGCAGTAACCTCCGCATGTCCTAGTGCCCTAGTGGGCATAAATAAGGTCATCATTCAAGCTCAAACATTAGCAGGCCATACTGCTTAATACGCAAGTATCTTTATCATTGGAATATACTGGGCCTGAGTAAACGTATAATAGCTTGCACGTACCGATTGTCGCCCTCATGTGCACATTTAGTGAATCAGCCTACTGGTAGTCTCTCTGTTCGGCACAAATAAAGACATACCAGACCTGATTTGATCGCATAAATATTGACCGCCGCCTACTGGTTGTCGCCCAGGTAGGGATTCAATAAGGACATATTATGAGTCCTGAACTGAACAAAGAATGATATCCGCCTAATTTTACCGTTCTAGAAGACACAGTATATGGATATACTTGGCTTGAACTAAACAAATTGTTGAGAAGAAATATAGTTGGAACATACTAGGTTGAACTGATCATACAGTGTCATTCTGGTTATGCCTGACGCCCTTGCATATGCATAAAAGAGACTTACTAGTCCTAAACTGAATGTATAGTGACTTCCGGCATGACGTTGGACCATAGCTTATACTCATTCGGAGCTCCTCGGCCATTTTTTTTCAAAAACAACCTCGGATGTATTTGGACGGTTTACATACTAAAAAAAGGTACGTTTACGTCCGCTGCAAGTAGACCGCGTAGTGATTTTATTTAGTAGTTAAACTTTATGACTTTACTCTTGGAAATCTTAATTATGTTTGCAATAATATACTTCAATGACAATCAGTTTAAACTTAGATCAGTAAACACAATTCTAAAACACTACATTTCTAAAATGATTTAATTAAAAAAATACGAACTACTTTAACTGATGTACCGACAAACATCCGAGGTTGTTTTCAATAAAAATGGCCGAGGAGTTCCGAATGAGCTTATACTAAGCCTTATCTGAACAAATGGTGACCGCCGCCTACTGGATGTTTTCCTAGTTTACACATATAAGGGAAATACTAGACATGAACTGACAAATACAACCTTTGGGTAACATCGTTGCGACCTTTGGGAGACATTGAAAAGTTTCATCAGAAAAGCATTTCTTCTTCTCGCTAATAGTCAATGCGCGTTTAATAATGATATATTATTGCTAACGTATTTGTATGTAACATGTTTTATTATCCCAGTTGTTATTCGATAAATATATCTGAGTTTTGTTATGTTTTTGATCCAACGTTCTGATGAAGAGGCTACACGCGTTTTGATTCGGACGGAGAATTGATTTTTGATTTTTTTAATTTGCTAGATATCACACCTTATTAATTCTTTACTTAGGACTTTTAAATAAGGCATCGTTTATTGTTACAAACAAATATGAATAGCATGGTACTTCAAATTAAATTTCTTTGACGCGTACCAAATAAGACGTTTTCAAATACATATACAATCGAAATCCGTTGTCTCGATATATCAGGGACTGGCCATAATACTTCGAGCCTCGCGAATATTGAGCCAAGCGATATTGCGTATTGTATGTGTATATTTATACGTTAAAGAAAGACTTGTTAACCTTGTTTGTTGTTTGCTACGTTATCTCCTAAAGACCTATTATTACCGTGTGCATATCGTACAGTTCACAATATGACAAATTTGATAATATGAAATAATTTGATTTTTTTTTTAATTTATTTACGCAATAAAATTATATAAACCCATCCATAGAAAACATAAACAACTAATATTGATACTTAGTTAGTAGGAATACGTGTGAATAGGGACGAGGATATCGAACCTTGCGATACCGAGACACCGAGTTTCGACTGTAATCGAATATGAATTCATTGGCATCAGTGGCCGATCTGTCGAGATGAAAACCTATCATATTTATCATTTTGTCACTTCCGATTGCACTTAAGTTTGGGTCGCAATTTTTACACCTTACTTAATATATTGTTTAACGTAATGCGTCTATAATTTTTATATTCATTCGCGTTACCACGCGCCAAGAAGGCAAGTATCTTTAACCATAGCATATTGGTTGTCGCCAGAGTAGGAACATAATAGCGACATTCTATGCCTGAATAGAAGACAGGGAGACCTCAGCCAACTGGTTGTCGAAATTTTGGAATCATAAAAATACATTTTCAGTCTTGAACAAAACTTGTACGAGTCTTTACCTTAAAAAACCTTGATAAACAGTGGTCTTCACCATGTCACGGCGCCGTATTAAAACACCCTGAGTCTGAGCAGAGAATATAATGACCTCATACTTCTGAGTATTGCCATAGTTTACTCATTATAGGGAGTAACTAGACGTGAACTGGGCATAAAGTGACCTCAGACTACTTGTTTTCGCACTAGTAGAAACATAATTGAGACGTCCTTGACCTAAAGTGATTATGCAGTGACCTCTGCATGACCTAGTGCCCTAGCGGGCATTAATAAGGTCATCAACCAGGCTCAAATGTCGCAGGCCATCTTTATTATTGGAACATACTGGGCCTGAGTAAACGTATAATAGCTTGCACGTACCGATTGTCGCCCTCATGTGCACATTTAGTGAATCAGCCTACTGGTAGTCTCTCTGTTCGGCACAAATAAAGACATACCAGACCTGATTTGATCGCATAAATATTGACCGCCGCCTACTGGTTGTCGCCCAGGTAGGGATTCAATAAGGACATATTATGAGTCCTGAACTGAACAAAGAATGGTATCCGCCTAATTTTACCGTTCTAGAAGACACAGTATATGGATATACTTGGCTTGAACTAAACAAATTGTTGAGAAGAAATATAGTTGGAACATACTAGGTTGAACTGATCATACAGTGTCATCCTGGTTATGCCTGACGCCCTTGCATATGCATAAAAGAGACTTACTAGTCCTTAACTGAATGTAAAGTGACTTCCGGCATGACGTTGGACCATAGCTTATACTCATTCGGAGCTCCTCGGCCATTTTTTTCAAAAACAACCTCGGATGTATTTGGACGGTTTACATACTAAAA